>NC_134858.1:51013294-51313294 GCF_049852395.1 Peromyscus maniculatus bairdii
TATCTATCTATCTATCTATCATCTATCTATATCATCTATCATCTATCTTTGGTATGTGGTCCTGGGGATTGAGATACCAGGGCTCACAGTATACTTGGCAAGTGCTTTACTCCTGAGCCATATTTTCAGTCCTGTGTCTTTTTTTTTTTTTTAACACTCATGCATATAGTTTGCACACATACATACACATAATCCATGTATATGAATGCAAACATGCATACCTCTTTGTAACTTATCTCCACCACCACCACCCCAACTCAAAAATACATCATAGCCATTTTCCCAAGGCAGAGAAGTTTGACCTCTACCACATGAGGGTTAAACAGCGTTCCCTTCCGCTGTGGAGCTGAGGTTTGAGAAGTGAGGGCATTGAACACTTGGTGGCAGCGTTGAGATAAAAATTTTGGAGAATAACCGGAAGCCCTCCAGGACTCTGTTCAGCGGAATCGTGTCCTTACCATCCCGAAAATTAATAACCGGTGAAAGAACATGTGTATTATTAGAGCTGTATTTCTCCAGTGGCTCCAAATTTCCCCAAATTGGACTCTACCATTCCCTCTCAAGACAGAAAGATTTGTTGCAATCACGTTCATGTTCTCGCTTCCATATCCGGTCATGAAACGGTGAAATTTATGCTCTGGGGAGGAGGGAACTGCCTGCCATCTCTTTCTCCCTCTCTCCAGATCTGACACCAAACACAGAAGATGGGCTGACATTTTTGATGCCTCCCCACTCAGACAATTGGGTCTGATTCCTGCCCCCTGCCTATTCCTGCTCCGCAGAATGTCGGGGAGACCTATTCCTGCTCAGCAGAATGTCGGGGAGACCTGGATCCCTTTGGTGCAGGCACTCTGTGGGTGGCACATCCAGTGAGATCTCAAATCTCAGAGCCCTCAGGGAAGTCTCCTGGGAGCTTATACTCCACATAGCAATGCTGGGTTCCAAGAGGCAGCTGGGTATCCTGGACCATCAAAAGTCCAGCCTTCCTCGGGTCAGATTAAATCACTCATTTTTTACTGAAGACTTTCCACCCTAATCCTGCATTACCACACAGGACAAGAGGGCCCTGGAATTTTAATAGCTGGAGGGAGGGCATTTATCTTAAAATTGCACTTTTTTTTAGAGGTGCCATATTCTCCCAGGCTGGGCTACAAGGACTTCACATGCCCATATGCACAACTTGGTGTTTGTGCCATGTCATCTACTGGGGAGAAAGCAAGAGGCAAATCTGGCAGCCCTTCATCTCAGCTGCTAAATGACCTTGTCATCTGGGTCGCATCCCACAGCCTGGGTATTTCTCCATCTCTGTTTGTTAACGTGAGACCGAAACAGGAACAATATACCTTGCAGGTTAAGGGCTCTGTTTGCAGTAAAGGCAGTTAAGAATAAGTTCTTGTTTGTCCTGTGTTAAGAACTTGCAAGTTAAGGTTTCTATTTGTAATTAAGAATAAGTTCCTGTTTCCTAGATCTGATGTAAACACTAAACTTTCCCCCCCTCCATTCACAAGATATATATCCTTATCCTTGTTCCCTTTCTTTTTTTAAAAAAAAAATTATTTACTTTTATTTTATGTGCATTGGTGTGAAGGTGTCAAGTCTCCTGGAACTAGAGTTACAGACAGTTGTGAGCTGCCATATGGGCGCTGGGAATTGAACCTGGGTCCTCTGGGATTGCAGCCAGTGCTGTGTAGACCAATTTGGCTTCAAACTCAGATACCTATTCAGCTTCCCACGTGCTGAGATTAAAGGCATGCACCATCATGCCTGGAGAATGAATATCTCTTAACAGCTCATAAGTTTCCAAACCCCCATGGCTGTTTTTAACCACTGAGCCCTCTCTCCAGCCCCCTTGTTCCCTTTCATTGGATTTTTCTAACAATGTATAACAGCCAACTCTCTCCCCCAGTGGACACCTTATCTCCCCTATAAACAAGACCTCAAGAGGCCAGCAGGAGCGGCTCTCTCAAGTCCCAACCTAGAGTGAGACAACAGGCCAGCCAGTCCCCGGGGCCACCCAAAGACAGCTTGCTTTAATTGGACAGTTGTGGATTCTCAAGTTTAACAGTCAAATGGAAGAAACCACAGCAGCTGGTCCTGCTCTAGGTTAGCACGTGTGTGCTGAGATCCCCCAGCACCTCTTATTACATTAAAAAAAAAAAAAGGAATTTAGTAACTTATACTTTTAAAAACAGCCATGGGGGTTTGGAAACTTATGAGCTGTTAAGAGATATTCATTCTCCAGGCATGATGGTGCATGCCTTTAATCTCAGCACGTGGGAAGCTGAGTAGGTATCTGAGTTTGAAGCCAGATTGGTCTACACAGTGACTCCCAGGCCAGCCAGAGCGCCAGGGCTACGCAGCGGGATCCTGTGTCACAAAACAAGCAAAAAGAAAGGATTGTTTTGTGATTTAGCCTTTTTAAAAATTCAACACTATGTCCCAGGAGTATGCCACAGCAAAATAAAGTGGAGGTCTTCATCACTTCCTTTCACAGCTGTGTGTTACACCACTGTGTGGCTCTGTCACGGTCTGTCCGAGTGGTCCCTCCCGGGACTATGAGATGGTTGGGCAGTCGAAAGCACTGGCCACCAAGACTAACAACTGGAGTTCGATACCGAGGATCCATGTGTTAGAGGGAGAAAACTGAGGCCTGTAAGTTGTCCTCTGACCTCCACACATGTGCTGTGGCATGTACACACCTGTGCGCTCTCTCTCTCTCTCTCTCTCTCTCTCTCTCTCTCTCTCTCTCTCTCTCTCTCTCTCTCTCTCTCTGTCACACACACACACACACACACACACACACACACACACACACACACACACACCATATATTTTTCAAAATGTAACAAGTGGTCCCTCAAGGGTGGATGTTAGGATGCCTAATAGTCTTTCAGGGCAGTGAATAAATACCCTTGTTGAGTAATTACATCCAGCAGGATGCAGGTCTTGGCCAGTGCTAAAACAAACAGGCATAAATGATATAAAAAGTAGGCATAAAGACATAACACACAGCCTTCTCAGCACGCTTACCTATTAAAACAAGTTAAAATGTTGTGGGATATTGGCACACTGTGTGAAGATATATTGCTGTGATTGGTTTAAGAAAGAGCTGTACAGCCAATAGCTAGGCAGGAGGTATAGGTGGGACTTCCAGGCACAGAGAAGAAGCAGGAGGAGATAATCGAGAAGCAGAGAAGCACCAAGACTTGGAGGGAGACATACAAAGTGCATGAAAAGTATAACATAGAGTAATAGAAATGTGTTAAGTTATAAGAGCTAGTTAGGAACAAGCCTAAGCTAAAGGTCGGGCTTTCATAATTAATAATAATAAGTCTCCATATCATTATTTGTGAGCTAGCAGCCCAAAGAAAAATCCATCTGCATTTGGCAAGGTGTCTCGACTCAAGGTCAGCTTCCAAGAACACACACTGCTCTTCCCTCAGCCAGAAAGAACACACTTGAAAATAATATAGAAAAATAATTTTCCATCGACAACAGCAATAACAATTGCATAAGAGGATGGTAATTAACGCACAACAGATGAAGAAGGCAATGGAAGCTTGGAGGTTATCACGCAAGAGTTGACATGCCTTGCAAGTGGTGTTGAAGTGATAAGCATAAGGAATGGATTAAAATTATACTAAAGGTGTAAACACTGAGCTTCCAAAGATATATGTAATGTTAGGAAATATGTCATCTATGGTGACTTCGGAGGAATAAAGGGTAAAATGAGATAGATGTGCTTGAACCGATCATGGTGATGTGCTAAGAATTAAGATTATGCTTCATGTAACTCCTCATCTGAATCAGAACAAAGCAGAGCAAAGCCTCATAAAACATCCTGCAAATCCAGGGCCCAGGCTTCTTTCACAGCCGCAGGCAGGGGTTATATAAACAGTTCATTAAAAGTTGCATGGCATGCTGAGAAGCCGTGTGACAGCTTTCCCAAGCACGGAAGCACTTTGTTGAAATGAACTCAACAATTTATAAAATCCAGGCCCCCAGGCCTTAGCTGAAATGGCAGATGGGGTGTTTGGGACATCTTGCGTTCTTGTGAGATCTGATCCCAAGGAAACTCACAGTCTTCTCACATGGGACCTGGTTAGCAAAATAATAGTTTTCCATTATCAGGTGGCGAGTGTCCCCTCACAGGATTTGAAGTGGGAAGCAACAGTGAGTGACCTCAAGCCACCAAGGTTCACAGCTAGAATACTTCTGCCTGCTACAGTATTCTGCTCTACCCCTCCCTCCTCATGGTGAAATGCATAAGGGGTTCCTGTCAGGATGGTGTTTACAACATGTATGCTTCTAAAGAGGGCTGCGTTCCAATGGGCTTACTCCATTTCCCTCAAATACTGAGCCCTGACACTGTGGTCAAAACAAAGGTGTCCAGGGGAACAGTGCTCCTTTGACTCATCAAATGCTATTTTTAGAAGGAGAATATTAAACAGTCATCCCGTCCAATCCTCTGACTCTTAGCAAGATTCCATTAGTCATTTGAATATGATTGAGTAACCTTTGTCTGAACACCCTATTATCCCAGCCAGAGCGGCTAACTTCTTCATTCCTTAATGTCTTTGCCAATTCAACATTTGTTTATCTTGCTTTCACTATATCCTTCAGAAACAAGAAGTAGAATATGTTAGAGCATGTAATTCATATTTTGGGGGGAAGAATTAAGAAAAAGAGCCTTACAAACTTGAAGTCTCTTATGTTCCTCCTATCCCTTTCCTTGTGGTAGCCATTTCCACGATTTTATATTTAGCCCATCCTTTTTAATGTTTGTTCATGTGAGTATTAACATCGTGTAGTTATTTGATTTTTTAAAATAGAGTATTGCTGTGTAGCCCTGGCTGGCTATTAACTCATTGCAATCCTCCTGCCTCTTCCTCTCGAGTGCTGGGATTGCAGGCATGTACCACCGTGATGGGCTGTAACTACTTCAGACTTACAGAAATGGCAGCAGAGAGTAATAAAATTCCAAATATGAGCTCTTGTGCTTTCTGTTTTGGTGGCAGACCATACTTCAGTGACTCTCCTGGTACACGTCATCCTACACATATGTTCCTTTATACACATGTGATAAATGTGGGAGTGGTACCCTTGCCAGAGTATAGAGCAGTTTTAGCTTTACTACATATTGTCTGATTCCCTCCAAAAATGAAGGCCTCTGTTGGCCTATCAATACTTCAACTGTTGGAATTTTAAATGTCTATAAATCTGGTTAGGTGAAAGGTTATCACATTGCTTTATTGTGCATATCAATTAACAACGATCATTTCCATGTGTCTTTTGGCCATTATAGTTTACTGTGAATTGCCCATTTATATCTGTTGCCTGTTTTTTTGACTGGGTTTTTAATCTTCTTGTTTACCTCCTATTCTTTAAACACTGAATTTTTTTTCCTTAATGGTTTTTTATATCAAGTTACTATTTTTTCCCAGTCTGTGGGTTTTTTTCTCTTCCCTTTGGTAGTGCTTGATATTAAGGGCCTTATGTATCCTAGGCAAGCTCTACCACTAAAACTGTTTTATTTAGTGACAAGTTCTCACTAAATTGCTGGAGTTGACTTTGACTTCAAAGATGAAGCATGTCTTCAACTTGAAATCCACCTGCCTCAAGTCATGTAAGTCACCAGAATTGCCAGCCTATGTCATCAAGCCCAGTTATGGCTTTTAAAAGCTCTGCTCATAGAGTTCTAGTTTTGCAATGGAAATTTTGTAAACAGTTTACACTTTTATACAGATAAATTAACATTTTTTCCCTAAAACTTTGTAACAAGGCTGACCTACAGCCCAATATCAAATGAAGGCTAAGCACACTCCCATCATTCCATACTCAGTACGAATGTTCTCATCAGTGGGCTGCGGTTAGCTGGTGGTCAGTCCCTATCAGGTGTCAGAGTGCTCTTGCTTTCTGGAAGGAGTTTTGGAAGAGGAGTCATCTCCTGCTGGCTCTGTTCCTGCTGGTGTGACTTTGGAAGCTAGCAAGGGTGTGACAGGATGGGTACCGGAGTCACCAGAGGGCCTGGCTCCTGCTCGAACAGCTGCTGATTCCATCGGAACCTCAGTGTCATGATCTGCTAAAATAAAACGAGTCTGTTTTATAGGGCTCCAATTGGACAGGGGTGAGAAGGTTCTGCAAGATGACAGATTAAAAGAAGAGCAGTGATTCATGGCTTTTGTGTAGTTTGGTGTTCATATTTGTAGACTAAGAAGACCCAAACTTGGTGTTACATGCTCTCTTCAGCTAAGTGGTAGTCTGTGATCTTCCAGGGGCTGGAGAGATGGCTCATCAGTTAAGAGCACTGACTTCTCTACCAGAGGACTAGGGTTCAATTCCCAGCACCCATGTGGCACCTCACAACTGCCTATAACTCCAGTTGCAGGGTATCTAATGCCCTCTTCTGGCCTATGAGGCACTGCATGTACATGGTGCACATACACACATACAGGCAAACACTCATATACATAAAATAAAAATAAATATAATTTTTTTGAAATGAGCCTCTAAATAAACGGACTAGCAGGTGGCCTCTAGGTGCCATCCCCTGGAACAAGAAGTATAGCCAGGCTAATGAGACAAGGTGGTCCCCTTCCCCTCTCTTTGCTTAGCCTTCTCTCTCCTTCCTTTCTCTCCTCTTTCCCTGCTTCCTCCTTCTGCTCTCCAGACTTGTTGTGCTTCCTGGGGCATGCCTTTCTTATTTCCTTCCCAAACTCTGTTCTTTCTTTAGACACTCTTTGCTTTTCCAGGAAGGATCCTCTAGTCCAGAAGGCTTTTAGAATACTCAACGAGTCCTTTTTGCTCGCTCCCACAGTGTCCTCACCTCTGTCATTGCCCACATGACATCCGTTTTAATTGTTTGCAATCCTCAACAGATTGTGATCACAGAGGCAGGGCAGACTCAGGTCTTGTTTCCTGCTCTGTTCCTAAAACCCAGTCCAGGGCTAGGAACATGCTAAGTACTCAATCCTGTTGAACGAATGAATGAATGAATGATTGAAAAAAAAAAACAAACCAAACAAACCAGGAACCATACTATCAACATGCCTGGTAGAGAGATAAGCAAGAATCAGCCTCCGCTCTTGGAGAATCAAGTCTTATAATAAGGAGTACAACCAAGTGACTATAATGCTGAGTTATAAAAAACCCATCAAAGTGCTGCTGTCTGGAGAAGAGAGTTGGGGTGGGTCAAGGAAAGGTCTGCAAGATCAGCGGGAGGCAGGAGAGAAGGCTCAGGGCCCAGCGCGTCCTGCTCCTGCAGAGGACCTGAATTGGTTCCCAGAACCCACACCCTTTGACTCACAACTGACTGTAATTGCAGCTCTTTAGGCTATGGGCACCTGCACACAAGTCACACACACAAGTCAAACATACACACACACACACACACACACACACACACACACACACACACACACACACATGAGAAAGGGAGAGGGAAGAAGAGAATGGGAGAGGGAGAGAGACTGAACACTGAAGGATGAGTGCATGTCAGAGAAGTTGAATATTTGTTCAATCATTGGCTCAATGCACATTTATTGGGCCCTACTATGCACCTGTATGGCTGTAGGCACTGAGTACACTCTGTGTGTACTCTCCTCCTGTGAAGGCCTCCTTCTCCCACCCTGACCTCTGCCAGCCCATACCTCAGCGGCTCTTCTGAGACTGTGTGCATTTGCTTCATAGGAAGTCCTGTGGGGTAGCTGACTTACATGCCTGCACTTGATCCAGGGCCCTGGATGCTTCTGTCCTGGGAAAGACGTGAGGGCTTGTGTTTCTCAGTGTTTTGATCTAAGGAACACAGCTGTTACGGGGACCTCTGAGGAAATGTAATCCACCGGCCCAGGGTGCCGTCTGGACCTCACCATCTGTCGCAGGCCTTGGTTTGAGTAAGGGCTGTCTTTGGCTGGGGGGGTCAGACTGTAATGCTGGCTGGCACCTGCCAAGGGAAATAGCAAGGTTAGAGCAAATAAAAATGGAATACAAGCCGAAGGAAGCCTTATAAAGCAACACACACTATTTCTCAGAGTGTCTATGGGGAAGACACAAGGTCAGGTGGGAGAGAAACTCTTCAGTGGGTCGTTTTGTGGTGACACAAAGACTCTTGCAGTGAATTTTTGACTGGTTTGTAGGTGGTCTAGGGAAGAACAGTGTGTGTGTGTGTGTGTGTGTGTGTGTGTGTGTGTGTGTGTGTATGTGTATGTGTGTGTGATTGGGTTCTGCTTATTTTTCCAACTTGGAGAAACTGATGACATTTAAGCCCACTTCTCCAGCTGGCTGGATGTGGTTTAAAATCTGAGCAAGAGTCGGAGGAGAGGAGGGGAGGGGAGGGGAGGGGAGGGGAGGGGAGGATAGGAGAGGAGGGGAGGGGAGGGGAAGGGAGAGGAGGAGAGGGGAGGGGATGGGAGGGGAGGATAGGAGGTGAGGGGATGGGAGGGGAGGATAGGAGGTGAGGGGATGGGAGGGGAGGATAGGAGGGGAGGGGATGGGAGGATAGGAGGGGAGGGGATGGGCTCATATTCTTCTACTTAAAAATATTTATTTGCTTATTTGTTTTTTTTTTAATCCCTGCATTGGGAGGCACAGGAGCATTAGGAACCTGAGGTCACCCTCAGCTGCATTTGGAGTTTGAAGCTAGCCTGAGTTACACGAGTCTCTTTTTATTTGTCTATTAATTAATTTATTTTTACATCCCAACTGCAGCCTTCCCTCCCTGCTCGCCTCCCACTCCCTCCCCCTTCCTCCTCTCCAGTCACCTCTCAATCCACCCTTTCTCCATTACCACTCAGAAAGGGGCAGGCCTCCCTTTCTGAGTATCAACAAAGCAGGGCATATCAAGCTGCTATAAGACCAAGCACTCCTCCACCCCACCCCCACCCCCAGATTCAGGCTGGGCAAGGCAATCCAGCATGAGGAATAGGTTCCCACCAGCCAGTCAAAGCGCTGGGGACAGCCCCTGCTCCCATTGCTGGGAGTCTCACATATAGACCAAGCTACCCAACTGTTACATATGTGCAGAGGACCTAGGTCGGTCCCATACAGGCTCCCTGGTTGTTGGTTCAGACTGTGAGTTCCCATGAGCCAGGCTTGTGGCTTCTGTGAGTTTTCCTGTCATGTTCAGACACCCCTGCTTCCTACAATCCCCCCCTTCTCTTCAGCAGGACTCCTTGAACTCTACCCAGCATTTGGAAGTGGGTCTCTGAATCTGCCTCCATCAGTCACTGGATGGAGGCTCTCTGATGACAGCCGGGGTGGTCACCAGTCCGATCACAGGGGATGGTCAGTTCAGGCTGTGCATCCATGGCTGCCGGAGTCTTATCTGGGTCATCCGTGTAGACTCGTGGGAGTTTCCCTTGCATCAGACTTCTACCTGACTCTGTAAGCCCCCCCCTTTCCAGTCATCTCTCTTCATGAAATTCTTAAAAAAGAACTGCTTTTAATCTTTATGTTGTAGATACAATATTTTAGAGACATTAATATATTTATAATAAACAACAATAGCAGCCAGTCACTCTGCTCTGTCCTCTACTGATCACATTCTTTGATGGATTCATTTGTTTCTTACATAATTATTTTTGTGACACAATTCTACTTTTATTTACTTATTTTTTGAGACAGAGCCTCATGTAGCCAAGGCTACCCTATAACTTGCTATGAGCGGGTAAGAGGCATGCACATGTTACTGATGCACTGGTCTGGGTTTGGCATATGCAGTATTTCCTGTTATTAAAGATGTTTTTCCCAACAGACAAATCCAAATTAATTCCCCCTTTCATAAACAGTCCACTCCTTTCCTTTTATATACTTACCAAAAACTTTATTATGGGCTACTCATTTATTGTACTTCCCCCATCAATATGGGTCACTCAATGAGAATACATACATATATACATCCTGCTAATCTTATAAGTAATAGAATGTCAGAATTCTGAAAAGAAACTGAGTTACAAAGAATAGCAGACTGGGATGGAGATCTAGCAACCCTCTTCAAAGGCTGAAAAATTCTCAATTCTACTAATTATTGAAAAATGTTAGAGAAAAAAAATTTTTTTCAAAGAAACTTGTGCCTCAACTCATTACAGAAAAGAGTTCCTTCCTGACAAAAGGCAGCACTTCCTTTCATGAATATTTGACGTGGTTATTAGAGACCCAACCACGGCCTTTGCTGTCATTTTTTTTTGAACTAGCAGAATAAATTTCCATAGGCAATTTGCGTGCAGCAGACTGCACTTACAGTGGAAGTTATTTCCACACAAACTTTTTAACCAAATAGATTCCTGTCTTCTAAGAGTGAGGGCAAGACAAGTGTGCTTCTGGTATGACTCATCACACTTAACATTTTGTATATAGCAAGAACACCCACCCACCCAAGTCCTTCTAGATCCTCCCCGCTTCCCCACCCAACTTTAAGTCTTTCTTAAAAAATAAACAAAAACTCAACAACAACCCCACCAAACAACAATCCTCCCAAAACCGCAACCCCCTCCCCAGACCTAACAAACTGTAACAAAACACCCCCCCCCAACACACACACAGTCTGTGGCTGAACATGAGGCCTGTCCTGGAGTGGTTAATATACCCAGTGTCACTCTATTGGAGAAAACTGATTTTCCCTCTTCCAGCAGGAATAAATGACAATTCAATTGTTAACCTTTACCCTAGTGGCTAGGCATTCATTCATTTATTTATTTTTTAAAAATACAACAAAATAAAATATAACAGGATAAAACAAAACTTATCACATTGGAGTTGGATGAGACAAACCAACAGAAGGAAAAGAGCCCAAGAGAAGGCACAAGAATCAGAGACCTACCTGTTCACACACTCAGAAATCTCATAAAAATCACTAAACTGGAAGTCATAATAAACATCCAGAGATGTACTAGGTTTTTTCTTTTGGGCCACTGACCAGCTCCCAAATCATGACACAGAGATTTATTATTAGTTTTGAACGCTTGGCCTAGCTTAGGCCTAGCTAGCTTCTGGTTAGCTCTTTTAACTTAAACCAACCTGTTTCTCTTGATCCACCTTTTGCCTTGGGGCTGTTTACCTTTTTACTTCTGAACATCTTACTTTCACTGCTTCTTGATGTCTGTCTGTCTGTCTGGCGTTCACCTGGCTTCTTGCCCCTGTGTCTCCCTCAGTCTCCTCCTTCTCTTGTTCCTCCTCGTTCTTTCACAAGCCTAGAGTTCTCCTATTTATTCTCTCCACCTGGCAGCACCCCCCCCCCCCCATCCCTCTCCTGCCTGGCTATTGGTCATTCAGCTTTTTATTAGCCCAATCAGGTGCCTTAGGCAGGCAAGGTGAAACAAATGTAACACATCTTTTCATCATTAAACACACATCCTTACCTCATTAAACAAATGCATAAACAAAAGTAACACACCGTTACAGTAAAATCCTGCAGCATAAACAAATGTAGCACATCTTTGCCTAGTTAAAACAATATTCCACAACACAGAGGACCTAGCGCAAACCCGTGCAGGCCCTGTGCATAGCATGAGCTTCTTAATTACAGAAGTAATAAGTGTAAATGTTGGGAAAGGAGAGACTGTTACGAAGGAAAAAATAAGCAGAAAATAGCAATGTTACTTACTATTTTGTTTCTTGTCTCCTCGACTCATACATATTTATGAATTTTTAAAATCACCTATGTAGTTTTTTTATTTACTTATTATTTAGTGTGTGTGTGTGTGTGTGTGTGTGTGTGTGTGTGTGTGTGTGTGTGTGGTGTGGTGTGGTGTGGCAGGTGTGCCACAGCATGCACTTGGCAATCAGTGGATAATTTGGAGTCTATTCTTTCTCCACATGGCTTCCAGGGGTTGAACTCAGGTTTGCTTTTTTTTCCCTTTTTTTTTTTTTTTTTTCTCAAGGCAGGCTTTCTCTGCATAGTCCTGGCTGTTTCAGAACTCACTCTGTAGACCAGCCTGGCCTCAAACTCAGAGATCTGCCTGCCTCTGCTTCCCAAGTGCTGGGATTAAAAGC
This sequence comes from Peromyscus maniculatus bairdii, assembly GCF_049852395.1. Classification (NCBI taxonomy): domain Eukaryota; kingdom Metazoa; phylum Chordata; class Mammalia; order Rodentia; family Cricetidae; genus Peromyscus; species Peromyscus maniculatus. Next base: position 51,025,283 of record NC_134858.1, read on the forward strand.
TGGTGCCACCACTGTCTGGCTGAACTTAGGTTTTTACAACATAACCGCAGGGCCATCTTGCCAGCCTCCTTTTTTATTCCATGATAGCATAATGCCTCATATTCAGAGAAAATGAATAAAAAAAAAAGGTGCATCAGAGGAAAGCTCCGAATGAATGAGAACTGTCTGTGAGGGAACTGGAAAGATGTCTCAGCAGTTAAGAGCACATACTGCTCTTACAGAGGACCCGAGCTGAGTGAGCTCCAGGATTCCTGTTGGATGGCTCACAATTGCTTATGCCTCCAGCTTCAGCGGGATCAGATACTTCTGCTTCCCCTGCATATGAGAGTTACATGCACTCATACAAAAACACAAAATTAAAAATTTAAAAATACATAAATCTTAAATAAAAAAATCCTGTTCATGTGGACAGGTTGAGCAGAGAGGAAGGATGGTTCACTTATCCATGATAATATATGTGTAAAAAATTAAATTTAGTGATAAAACTATATAATGTAGGCTAAAAGGAAAAGAAATCTATTCTCTTTATTTTTAACTTTATAGAACTCTTCCTATCTTAAATTTTCGTGGCTCTGTCGCTCTGTAGGTGACTTGAGAGATTGGCTTGTCTGACCTCCACTTCATAGAGGAAGCAAAGAAGCCAAGTTAAATGGCAGGACAGCAAGGGCACAGTTCTGATCCCTTTGCCCTTCATGCTCCTCGTCATACTGAAACCCATTATCCTGCGTAATTAATATATGCTAATGAAACATTAAAATGCACTAAACAGGACTACCTGACATTTTATGGGAAATACTAGAGAGAAAGAGACAACTTGAATGCAATCACAGGGAAATAGACCATGCAATCCAGAATGTGGGCACCAAAGATGCTAAAAGCTAAGTGTGTGTGTGTGTGTGTGTGTGTGTGTGTGTGTGTGTGTGTGTGTGGTGTGTGGTGTGTGTGTGTGTGAGTCTCTGTGTGTGTGTGAGTCTGTGTGTGTGTGAATCTGTGTGTGTGTGTGTGTGTGTGTGTGGTCTCTCTATGTGTGTGTGTGTGTGTGTATGTGAGTCTGTGTGTGTGTGTGTGTGTGTGTGTGTGTGTGCTTACCCAGGACACACAAGACTGTCGTTTCACTCCATAGCACCACAAAAGGAAACAAAACAGAACCTCAGAATGATTATTTTAAAAAAGTATTACACTTATTTATATTTATTTACTTAGCGGGGCAGGTACCACAGGGCATGTGTAGAGGTCAGAGAACCAGTTACAGGACTGGGTGCTCTCTTTCTACTGTGCAGATCCTGGGAATCGAACTCAGGTCATCAGGCTTGGCAGCAAGTGCTTTCACTGGCTGAGCTGTCTCGCTGGCCCTTGATAAAAAACTTAATTAACCTTGTCATGAGTTATTGTTAGTACAATCATGCTGCCTAGTTCATTTTCCCTGAGGACTTCTACATTTATTTCAATATCCTGAAGTTATTTTTTTGTTGTTAGTGTTAGATTTGTTTTTGTTTTGATAGGGTCTCTCCACATAGTTCTGGGTGTCCTGGAACTCACTCTGTAGACTAGGCTGGCCTTGGACTCACAGAGATCATCCATCTGCTTCTGCCTCCTGAGTGCTGGGATTCGCGGTGTGTGCCACCACGCCTGGCTTCAGATTTATTTTCTGGCATTTATTTGTCTGTAGAAAGTTAGAACCTGTCCCCATTACCCACCATTCTGGCATCTCTCTAGGGTTCTGTGATTCCGCAAGACTCTTCGACAGACTTCAGATGAACACACCTGTGCGTTTGGGACTCTACCACAGCTGTAATCTGTCTAAGCTTAGGCGCTAAAACTTCACCCAAACAGCTTACTGTAATAGGGGTCAGTTTTAATTTAGAGGGTGAGTGCACAAATAAAAATTTTGAAATCCCTTGACTTGACCACACAGAATATGATTTTGGTGTACAATTCTGTGAGTAAATACATAGTCTATGTAGTGATGCATATTATAAAATAGTTTCTATAAAAAATACACTACACACAGTAGGTGGACATACAGAGCCGAGATGCACATGGGGCAGCAGACTCAGAGGTCCATGCAGGGAAACTGCCAAGCTTGAAGTGAATGAACGAATGTGGGCACATTTGCCCACCTTTAATATTCCTGATCCTGGGTTCATATAGTTGCATTCCCATGAATAAAATCCTCTTTGGTAGAATTTGATGAAGGGAAGTGATTTATGGAATAACTTTAATGGATAGAGATATGTTTATCTATAGGTGGAATTAGAATATATCATGTTTGTGACACCTACTAAAGTCTAAATGAGGACAACAGTTGCTAGAATCTTCTAAAACCACCAGGACCTCCCGACAAGTCTTAGAAACTCTATAGCTTAGAAAATCAGTTGTCAGCTGCCCTTCAATTTTAAGATTAGTAGGATATTCATCTGTGTTCCCATGGAATATTCCATTTTAGATTCCACCATAATGAAGTTGTATCAAGCCTTGCCTAGTTTTTTGAGAAGTTCAGATAGAGTTTCATGTCCTATTGTTGATGACATTTTAGCAGATAGAAGATGTTTCATGTCTTGGTTATTGCCAAGGCCTGTGATTCCTCATTCAAGCCCATCTCAGCCTAACGATAGAACACATCAGATTTTCTACTGTTTGTTAAATATTTGGAGGTGCTACAAAATTTAATATAATGTAAATCCACTTGAAACCATTAAATTGGAGGGCTAGGAGATTGCTCAGTGATTAAGAGCAATTGCTATTCTTGTAGAAGAGCTGGGTTCTGTTCCCAGCATCCACATGGCAGCTCACAACCACTTGTAACTCCAGTTCCAGAGGATCTAACATCCTCTTCTAACCTCTGTGGGCATGGGTATGTACACACACACACACACACACACACACACACACACACACACACACACACACAGAGAGAGAGAGAGAGAGAGAGAGAGAGAGAGAGAGCAAGAGTGAGAGAGAGAGAGCAAGAGTGAGAGAGAGAGAGAGAGAGAGAGAGAGAGAGAGAGAGAGAGAGAGAGAGAGAGAGAGGCTAAATCAATAAATCTTTAAAAATTCTTCTGGGGCTGTAGAGATGGCTCAGTGGTTAAGAGCACCCACATGGTGACTCACAACCATCTGTAAATCTACTCCCAAGGGATCCAGCACCCTCTTCTGAACTCCACAGGTACCAGGCACACATGTGGTACATACACATACATGCAAGTAAAACGTTCATACATATTAAATAGCACAATAAACCTCTTCTGGCATACTGTCAAAAGGTCCTTCTAGCTTCTTAATGGTCTGAAGGCACAAAACAAAACAAAAAAAAAAACACTATAAAACACAGATAATATTTATTTTATAAAACTCTTTGGAGCAGAAAGAGGGAAACCTACTTACCAGGCTGCCCTAGCCTGGATGGCAGTTTTGAAAGGGTTAATGATTGGAACTTGGATTATGTACCAAGCTCATACAGGGAGAGGAAGGAAGGAGCATAGACCTGAGCATGGATGCTCCATGGGACTCTGGCTTTATCTAGAATATTTTAGCTTTTATTTAAGAAAAGACAAAGCAATACAATGAAACATTAAATTGTTAATTGTGTGTGCTAGGAATGTTTTAATTATGTTTTTAAAAAACTATTTATAACTTCTTAGGTTTCTTTCTTTCTTTTTCTTTTTTCTTTTTTTTGAGACAGGGTTTCTCTTTGTATCCCTGGCTATCCTGGAACTCACTTTGTAGACCAAGCTAGCCTCGAACTCAGAGATCCACCTGCCTCTGCCTCCTGAGTGCTGGGATTAAAGGTGTGTACCACTACCATTGTTAGTTTTCAAACAAAGAAAATCAGCACTTCTTACTGCTCGACTTCAGTAGCAAGGAAAGCCGTCCGTATGTGTGCCAAGCGGACAAACAGCTGTGGGAGCTGGAGCGGTGGGTTGCCGGGGACATACTATTCTTAGCTCAAGAGATCCCGAGTTGTCCAGGTTACTATATAGCTGTTGTAAACATCACCATCCGTTCTGAACTTAAAGTGATGAAAGATTGGGGCATTTTCTCTGTTCTTTTAACCCTTACTCCCCCTCCCCCCATAGGATCTCATGTATTCCAAGCTGCCCTGGAACTCGCTAAGTAGCTAAGGTTGGTTTTGAAATCCTGATTCTCCTGCCTTTTCTTTCTGAGTCCTGGGATTTTAGGTATGAATCATCGTAGGCAGCTTGTAATATTTTATAAAAAAACCAAACTCCCCAGGGTTGGACAGTTGTTAGTTAATACATTTTTTTCATATATGTATTTTAAAAAATGATTTATTATTTTTACTTTATTTATTTTTTATTTTATGTTCATTAGTATTTTGCTTGCATGTATGTAAGCGTGAGAGTGTCAGAGTCCCCTGGAGCTGGAGTTACAGAGAGGTGTGAGCTGCCATGTGGGTGCTGGGAATTGAACCCAGTTGGGAGAGCAGCCGCTGCTCTTAACCACTGAGTCGCCTCTCCAGTCCCATCATATATGTATTTATACCGCAAACTCAGAGGCGGTTGATCACACACTGAGTATTACATGACTAATTTGCAGGGGTGAGAGACACAGTCCCTCTATAAGAAGGGGTGATGTCTGGAAGACTGGTGGTAACTCTGTGATGACCTCAGTGATTTTCAGAGCTGCATAGACCACGGAGAACTGTTCATCCTCACCCCAGTGATCAGGAAAGGGACACCTGAAGTCAAGTCTACTTGTTAGTCATCACACCGGCATGGGTGCTGTTGCGCATGTCTGAGGATGTTCTCACTGATGAGGGCAGTATCAAACACAAAGCAAAGTCTAAGAAGCCCTGAGTTGCTAGAGTGAGCGCAGTGCAATGAGTCTAGATGTAGGTTGTTGTAGGATCTTGCCTTGGAAGACTTGGAACCTGATCTGGGAGCCATGAGAAACCGAGGAAATAAGAAACAGGATGCTCCTCATCTGGAAGACAGAGAGCCTGTTTCTCCAGCTGAAAGTTCACTGGCAGAGCACATGACATGCTCCACGGTCTGCGCAAAGATGCTGAAGTGATGGGGTCTCAGCCTGAGTCTGGCGTGCAGTCTCAGAATAGCAGAATAGGCCCAGGGAGGCCGATTAGTTTTGGGAGTAAAGGCACTTCCTAAAGAGAGCTCATCCCAAGAGAAGGAAAGAGGCGTCCATTTACTCTGTGCTCCCTGCCACACTTGCTTAACAACGCATGTCTGGGCAGACCCTGGAGTGGAGGCAAGCTAGTGTTCCCTAGTACTCGGGATGGCTACGTGTCAGGCTAGAGAGCTGATGGGTGAGTCTACGGTGCTTCTGGTAGAGATTGCTCTTGGTGAACTGAATACAAAGATTATTCGTCAGCCTACATGGTCTTCGCCAGTCCGCCAGGGGCCTGAGTCGAACAGGAGGGTGGGGGAGGGGTACCTATCCTTTTCTAACTTTCTAATCCTCAGGCCCTTTGACTCTGGGACTTAAGCCATTGGCTTCTTTGGTTCTTAGGCCTTCAGATCAGACGGAATCACGCCTCCAGCTTTCCTTGTTCTCCGGCAAATTGTGAGATACCTTGGTCTCTAGAGTCTTCGGAACCAACTCCCATAATAAATCCCTCCACACACCTATTGAAGGTTGTCTATAGGACAACCTAGTGCTGACTGCTCCCAAGGGTGCAGCGATGGAGAGAGGTGTGGCTTCACACCCCAGAAGCTGTGGGACCCAGCAAAGGTGGTGCTTGACGAAGGGCACTTTGTAGGCATAGGTTATACCAAAAGCAAATGAAGGAGGTGTTTGACAGACATGTCTGTCCACAGAGGGTACATTGGGGAGGTCTGGTGTGCACACTGGTCTTTAGTGGGAGGGGTAGAAGACTGATTTCACATGCCTGCAGAATGCTGTAACATCTAGCAAATGAGAAGCAGACTAGGAAAAGAGGAAGATAGAAGCTGATTCGATGTTTGTTAGCACAAACAGTGAGCTCCCAGGAAAGCACAGATGTGATTAGTGGCGCGTGCGTGCGTGCGTGCGTGCGTGCGTGTGTGTGTGTGTGTGTGTGTGTGTGTGTGTGTGTGTGGTTTATTGGTAGGTTCTGCTTGACAGTGATAAAAGGTGGCAAGAATCAGTGAAATGCAAGCGAGAGTATGTCTGACCCTGCTCCCTGGGATCAAGTCCCCAAATTCTTCCAATATCAGCAGCTGGTAGCAGCTCCATGTTTGCCCGTACTGTAAAAGTGTAGAAAGTTAGGTTCCTCTCTGGCCTGGTGAGCCTGTGCCCTGCTGCTCTCCGAGATGGTCTGTCCCTCAGTCAGAGGGACATGTGGCCTGTAGCTCGTATCCTGCGAACCTTCTTCTGCAGCTGTGGAACTGGGCACCGTGGTTTCTCTTTCCCTCCAGGGAGCAGAGATTTTCGTGACTCACCACGAGCGTTCTCTCTGCCTTCACGGCTAAAGCCAAATGAACTCTTTCACGGAAACAGCGAACAGTTTTGTCTGATCCCCATGTTTCCTTCCGAACCAGCAATTGTGTTACTATGACTGACAGGTTCTCAGAAGGGAGTCCGTGAAATTTTGTGGATCAAATCCAATAAAGAACAGGATGTTTCCAGTAGGTGTGTCTGGCTAGAACCTCCCAGAACTGTTCAACAAGAGCACATCAAAGCCCTGCTGAATTCTTATTTTCCATCAGAAAAATAACAAAGCCAATCTTTTCAGAAAATTTGGAAAATTTGGAGGGCAGATGGCATTAGCTTAGTAGTAAATACGTATTGGCTGCTTTTTACCCCAAGTAGTTGTTCAATGTGCTAAGAGAAAGCCATTTGTTTGCATTATCTTATTACAGAGCAAAAATATACTTGTTCTAGGGAAAAGAAATTTAATTGGTTCTAAGTCAAACAATGTTGAGTGGTGTAACCTCACCAACTCAGGTTACTATAAAGAGGACTCACACACCAGTTTTCGCCTCCTGCCTCCACCTCTTAGGCAGGACCTCATCCCTAGAATGTTCCCTGTAGTTCCAGAACCTGCACAGCTCACACGTGCTCAGGAGTGAGTGTTGCTGTTGTCTCGTTCTTAGCTCTGGCCTCTCTCAGTGGCCGTCTGCTCTTGAATTCATATGAACTTCAGATGAGTGTCGGTAAGTATTACTGCTTCTGCCAGGTGCCAAGACTCATCAATGACAGGACACTGCCTTGCTGGGTCCATGGGGACGCTGAGGTCTGTGAGATGACACAGACACACAGGGTTGTCTTTCCAAGTCAGCGTGGCACACCGTGGAGGCTAACTGTCGAAGGGTAAGGCGTTCTGGAGCTGTCACCCATAGCTCTTTTTCCCCATCCAGCACTGCCCCTTCCTCCTTTCCTCCCACCTTGCCCTCTCCCATCACTTTGTCTCTTTTATCTTCCGAGACTTTGAGACAGGATTGTACGTGCTCCAGGCTGGCTTCAGAATCGCTATACAGTAGAGGTTAGCCTTCAACTCCAGCTTCTCCTTCCTCACCCGACCAGTGCTGGGATTACAGGTGTATGCCACCATGCCTGACTTTGAACTTTTCTCTCTTTAATTTTTAAAAGTTTTATTGTAAACTGACAATGTATAATTGCATATGTTTATAGGGTGCAAAGTGATTCATGATCCAGGGTGGAATAATGATATCAAGCTAATGAGCATACTCATTGCTGAAAAGTACTTTATGTATTCACTTATTTATTTTTCAAGACAGGGTTTCCTCGTAGGGCTGTGTTGGTGCACACCTTTAATCCCTGCACTCACTCGAGAGGCAGAAACAGGCAGATCCCTGTGAGTTTGAGGCCAGCCTGGTCTACAGAGTGAGTTCCAAGACAGCCAAAGCTACACAGAGAAACCCTGTCTCAAAAAACTGGGGGAAAAAAGACAGTTTTTTTGTGTAGCCCTGGAACTCAGCTATGTAGAATAGGTTGGCCTTGAACTTAGAGATCTGCCTGCCGCTGCCTCCCAAGTGCTGGCTCTAAAGGTGTGCCTCATTATACCTGGCTCCAAAAAGTGCTTTTTGTAGTGAAAGCACTTGAAACTTACTCTTGGTGATGGTTGGTCCTGGTTGCTGCCTTGACTAGGCTGAGTGATGTCTAGGATTGGTGAATCACACCTACGGTGTGTCTGTGGAGGGTGTGTCAGAGAGGATTGATGAATGTAGAGTGACATGGTCCGGGAAGAGCTGTTCTTAAGTGAGTGCACAGACCAGTGGGTTGAGAGCCTGGTTTAAAAAACTGCAGAGGACAAGGAAGCCAGTGCACATGCTCAGCTTCTGTTCTTCTCGAGTGAGTGTGGGTACCACTGCTGTTCTCACCAGCAGTCAGCAGACTCCAGGTCTTCAGCCTTCTGATCCACTCCCTGGGGGACTTGAGGGCAGTCAGCATAAGCAGATCCATCTCTTTGTATAATATCTATATGTGCACATGTGAGCTTATGTATCCATATCTGTATATAACTGGTTCTGCTTCTCTAGAAAACCCTAACACACTCACAGCAGTCCTGCACATCCCATTCTTACTGTATCCATCGCGCTCCACAGCAGATCTCAAACACTCACAGTGCAGCCACACTTACTCCCTCTGTACCCTCTAGTCATCTCTCCCACACTCTGAAGCCTCTGTCATCTCTACTCTGCTTTATGAATTCCTTTGCGGGGAGCAGCTCAGGTTCCAATTATACCCAGCACGCATTCCTGTTTCTCTTGTTTCTCTCTGCTCAGCTTACCTCTTAGCACAAAGTTCTCTAATCTTTGTTGTCCCAAATGACAGGGCTCCCTAGGTCCTTCTAAAGGCTGTGTAGTCTTCCATTGTGCAATGTAGCGTCTCTTCTTTGCCCATTTGTCTGTTGATGAACACTTAGGATTCCATAATTTATTTGGTTCTTGTAAGTAGCCTCTTTCTTAACTTTCTTCTCTCTGTGGCATTGGCCCTATTCTGTGATGTGATTTATGTTCAGAACAATGTTGTGTATGCAGTACTGTTCACTCGGTACCAGCTGAGGGTTCTCGGGAGTAAGCAGGGTAGTGACCTTGGCCTTTTGCAGTGTTCTGCCTTCCCTGTTCTGCCCCGACAGTAACAGTGTCTGAGGAGCTAGCTGTGGGGAGTGGAGGAAGCCCGAGTGTGTGACGTCCAGAGTGAATGTGTGCTGTTGACATGGGTGCCACTATGCCAAGACCCTAGCCTCAGACCCAGAGAGAAATGTCAGAGCCCCCCTTTGGGTCTGTGTGTGCAGAAAACATGCACCACAGTTTCCTCATCACCCCCAGAGATTCACAGCCTGAGGTTGCTCCCCTACAGAGACTGCTCCTAGGAGGATGAGCTGATCTTGTCTTCTTTATCCAGCTGTATATCATAAGCCCCGCCTCCTCGTTGACCTGTGTGTAATAAGCCCACCTCCTAGTTCAGCTGTTTGCAGTGGCCCTGCCTCCTTGTTCAACTCTGTAACAAACCTGCTGAGGTTCCAGGTGCTGCTGGTTCTCCACCGTCCAGTCCTAGTCCCGCTGATCCTAGCTTTCTGTCCATCTGTCCATCTATCTGTCACTTCTCCCCTTCCTTGCCACCCTAGTCAGGTCCCTGAAGTCATGTTGGGAATATCAAGGAGCACATGGACGACGACAAGAGAGTGGTCAGGGAAGCTGCACTCGCTGAAACTCAGTTGACAAGCAGCATGTTACTTGTGCTTCTAGCACATGGCTTCGGTTTTGCAGGTTTTTGTCGTGGTTGTTGTCTGGCACCCAGCAGTTAGTTGTCATTCACGGTGACTGTTGGTAGATTTTGTTATTGTTGTTTTGAGACAGGATCTCTCTATGTAGTCCTGGCTGGCCTGGCCCCCTTTTGTAGACCATACTGTCTGTGAACTAACTCACAGAGATCCACCTGCCTCTGCTTCTGCCTTTCAAGTGCTGGGACTTAAAGGCAGGCATACGCTACCACACTGGACATGTCTGTAGATTTCTTTGATGGGGTAACATGGCCATAGGTTACCAAAGTCTGGAGCTTGTTTGGTGACTCCTCATCGTCACTGTAGTTTTGGAAGCAACACACGTGGATACCATATGAGACATTTCCTCCTCCCTCTCCTCCTCCTCCCTCTTCTCCTCCCTCTCCTCCTCCTCCCCCTCCTCCCCCTCCTCCTCCTCCTCCTCCTCCTTTCCTTACCTAGACAGCTTGGTTGAGCCTGTATCTGTGCACACACCTGAAGTCCCCATTTTCTTCATGGCAAATGTCTAGATATCTGTGAGTACTCCTGGGACATGCTTCCTGAAGCCTGCCTGCTCTGTAGGTATGCTTGGGAATGTTGGTAGTTTAATCTTTTTCAAAATGTGTATTTATTCATTTTTATTTTATGTGCATTGGTGTTTTGCCTGCATGTATGTCTGTGTGAGGATGCCAGATCCCCTGGAACTAGAGTTAGAGACAGTTGTGAGCTGCCATGTGGGTGCTGGGGATTGAACCCAGGTCCTCTGAAAGAGCAGCCAGTGCTCTTAACTGCTGAACCCTCTCTCCAGCTCCTGATAGTGTATTTACTGATGTCAGAATGTACCTCCCCTTCTCTTGCCATTTTTCTTTGTGGGAGCCATTCTGACAGGCCCAAGTTAGAAAGGTGTAGTGAACGGTTTTCTGCACTATAATAGTGACTTTCCTCATTGCTCAGACAAAATACTTGACAAACATCACCCAAGGAAGAAAGGATTTGTTTTGGATTACAGTTTGAGAACAGGATTCATAATGGCAAGGGAAGTATGGTGGTGGGAATGGGAGGCAGCTGATCATGTCCATTCCAGGGTCAGGAAGCAGAGAGATCAGTGTTCATGTGGCCTCTTCCTTTTTATTAACTCTGGGACTCCAGGCCATGGGATGGTGCCACCTTTACTCTGGGTGGGTCTTCCTTCCTCAATCAGACCTTTCTCAAAACACATCCCCAGTAAAGTGCTTACAGACTTTTTAAAGTGCTACAGTGATGTAGTTCCTAGGTGATTTCAAATACAGGCCAGTTGGCAATAAAGATTAGCCCTCGTGTACACTAAACGACACTCAGCCTATTCTCTTTTGGCTGTAAGTGGAAGAAGTTTTGCACCAGAGCTAAAGAAAGGATTTCCTTGTCACTGACGGATTGTTTTTCAGTTACGAATGACCCCCCTTAACTCACAGGCAGGCATCTCTCTGCTCCTTTCGTACACAGTGGAATAGCATTGATTCTTATTAGTGCAGGAAGAAAGCAGGTGACTTTATATAGCTTACCAAGTGGATTGTGAATGCATACACATTTAAGAGGGAATTATCAATATTTTTATTACATTCATTTGTTTATGCAAGTACGATGGCATGCACGTGGAGGTCAAAGGACAACTTGTGTGAGTCGGTTCTTTCTTACAGCCCTGTGGGGCCTAGGGATCATCAGCAAGCACACCCTGATGCACTGAGCCATCTTGCTGACCCTGAGGGTAATGTCCCTAATATTACTTAGTAAGTAGAAAATTCAGAATATGGATACAAGTTTTTGTGATTCCACTTTCTGCTTCCTTGCACCATTCCTTATGGTTTCCCCGAGACTTAGACTTCCTGGTTGAGTTGGCAGTTGTGCGTAGACCCTGAAAGTGCTCATTCAAGTATCTTCATGACCTTTGCTGGGGGGGGGGGTCTCTGTGCCCAAAGAGTAGGTCTTACCAGATGATTCTGGCAACAGACACTCAGAGGGAGTGTTGAGAAGTGGGTTTCCGTTTTCTCTGGGCTTGTCTTCGTGCGTTAGGGAGGGGGAGTCATAGAAGGCTGCTGCTCTCTTTCTCAGCAGCTTTAGGACCAGCTGAGGATAACAAGGTGATGGTGAGAGAGGTGCACAGTGGGTGGTGCTCACCACTGTGATGAGGCAAGGAACCCCTTGCCATTCATGATGGCCTTGAAACATCTCCCCGTCAACAAATGGTCTTGGAGCATTGCAGGGCTGATGTATTTTTTCATTTTGCAAAAATCGGGATGGAAGTGGAAAGTAAACAAAACCAGTTAGCTTAACAGCTAACTGGGCACAAGAGCTCAGTGCTGCATGCCCAAGTCTATGGTATTTTATCCCTGAACATGCATCTGTGGTGGATGGCGGTAAGGCAGTAAATACTAACAGCTTCAATGCCACTCTCAAGGCAAATGCTACTTCATGACATTTCTGGCCTTTGACTAAATTTTAGACCAATAGGCATAGAAATAACGTCAAAGATTGTTTAGTTATGTCCTACTCCTGATGGGCAGAACAACACTGACTAAGAGGTTGATATGTGAGGGATGCCAATAAGCCATGAAGGAAGGTTAATAGTGTGGGGTGCATTGGTTTTTACCCATAGTGACATTAATGGTAATTTTTTCTTAAAAATTATTTTACATTTATTTATTTACTTATTAGTATTATTTTTCAAAGACTAGGTTTTCTCTGTGTAGTCCTGGCTGTTCTGGAACTCACTCTGTAGACCAGGCTGGAATTGAACTCAGAGATTTGCCTGCTTCTGCCTCCCAAGTGCTGGGATTAAAAGTGTTTATTTATTTATTTAAAAAAAATGTGTGGATGTGTGTATGAAGGAGAGTGGGTTCTCTCCTTCAACTGTGTGGATCCTGGGGAATGAACTCAGGCTGTCAGGCTTGGCAGCAAGCACCTTTATCCCCTGTCAGGCCCACATTAGTGGAAATTTAAATTTCTTATACATTTACATGTTCTTAAATATGCTACCTTGAAAGTGTTACTTTTCAAGTGGACAAATAATAATTTTGAGCGGATAGAAAAAGGACAGCTGTGGCTTGGCGACCAGGAAAACACTCCCCAGCATTTGAAACAATCTGGCCTGAGCTTGGAGGGAGGGAAGGACAGAAATCTGACGACAGTTACAGAGTTTGCCAGATGGCCACAGATAACGGCCAATGTTCGATTGTGCTATAATTAATATTCTCTATCTGTCACTTCAGCAAGCGATCGTTTTACAAGACAAATGGCGACAGAATGTTGTAATTAGATTACCCTTCGATGGGCTTATGTTGAAATGAGAAAAGGGAATGGAAAATCCTTCTTTTATTGGTATCTCTGGGGAGGTAATGATGGCGAGAAAGGCTTGACCACGCATACAAGTGCGCAGAGAACTGTGTTTGCTCCTGCCTTCTGGGAATGCCTTATTTTTATTGACCCTAACTAGGGACTATTTGGGGAGCTTTACCCTGTTTTCTCTAAGGACAGGATTTACTGAGCAGTGCAATTACTGGAGTCATGTTTAAATTCCTTAATTGATGATTTTCAGGTCCATTTAAACACATTAGAGGCTCTGCTTACCTCCCAATATCTGATTTGTTACAAACTCATCCTTGTCTGATTTGAGCCAGTGTCTGTGGTTGAAAATGATGTCATTTTATTCCTTTAAGACACATTCTATGGGCTGGTGAGATGGCTCAGTTGTTAAGAACCATTCTACTACTGGTCTTGGGTTCAAATCCCACTACCCATATGGTGGCTCACAATTGTCTGAGACTGGATGATGACCTCTTCCAGCCTCCCAGGGCACTGCACACATGTGGTGCACACACTTACATGCAGGCAAAATATCCATATACATAAAACACAACAAAAGGAAATAAAAAGGATATAGTCTAGATATTTCTATCTACTCTAGAATTCACATTCTCACTAGTTTTGACCAGATCTACTTCCAACCCCCCTTTAGCCAAAGGAATGGGTTCTGCTGTCTGTTTCCCTGTCATGCTAGTTTGAGTGACACAGATAAAAGCTGCAGCTTCCATGGCTGTTTAGGGAGAAGCCAGTTGGACGTGCGAACTTGCTGTGTGTCTCTTCGCTGGAAAGTTATGTGTAACAGGTGATGGGTGGGGGTGGGGTGGGAGCTAACGTCCACAGCTAGAACAAAAGTCAGTTTTGAAGGAGAATTTATAGTATTCTGGAGTGTGGTGTGGGGAGTGTGGGTACAAGGCAGAGAACTCTTCATGCTCCAAACAGCTAAAGATATGGGTGATAAAATGAAATCACATTTTCACAGCTTCATCTATTGAGTAGTGAAGTCAGTCTGTGCAGTAATTTGTTAAACTTGGTCTATCGCTCTTGTATCTCTTCAGAGGCAGTAGAGACATTTATAAGGTGCTAAAAGATGGGTTTAAATCCCACATCATTGCACCAAAAGTCAGCTGGGAACCAGAGTTTTCACAAACCTGTGTTGTTAATTCAAACCGGCAGTCAAAGGAGCAAAGCCTTAGTCACCATATTTCCATGTCCCCCAGAATACCCATAGGCTGGAACCTCCAGAGCTTGTCTCTTTAGATGTTTGACCAGTGACATCACAGTGATTGCCACCTCCCTCAGACTACTTTAGGCCCTGCCCAGAGTCCGGGAGCTCAGACGGGAGACAGCTGGAGCTGGAGAGAGTGAGAAGTCTACAGCAGCTTGGGTGTGTCCTTGTCCCTCTTCAGGTAACAACAGGATTTTGTACTTAGCAGTCTCTCTGTCTCTCTGTGTATGTAATTTTCAAATAAAAAATGTTAACTAAATGCTTACATTTCTCAGTGGAAACAGGTAACGATAATAGAGCTATAAAGTGAATATCTATTTCTGTTTTCCTCTGATATGTATTTTCTCTTTTTCTAGTTTTATATTTTTTCCCACATCACAAAAGAAAACCAATGTCAAACTTCTTGTATAATTTTCACCTGGTTTGTAAGCCTTTGGTTCATGTGTGGGACAACCATTTTGGCTAATAAAGAGGGCAGAAAAGGAAGTCACAGCTCTGTGGGCTCATGGCAGAGAAACAGAACAGGGAGGAGTGAATGGCCGCCTCACGTCGCTTGTGGATGTGTGTGAAAGCAGGACCCAGCCTTCAGTTGTGCACCTCGATAGAACTGCACCCATTGGGAGTTCACTGGATCGGTGTTCTATTCATTTGAGAATACACAAAACAACAAATATTTAAGGTTGCCGTCCAAGTATAAGAAGTAGCAAAGCCTAAGCCGTAGGAAGGAGAGTGTGTGCTCAGCCTGTCCATTCAGAGGGGCTGAAAAACATGGGAGCATGAGAAAGATGCAAGAAGCTAAAAAATGAATGATAAGAAACATGAATGTAACTATCATTTACTGAGAAACAGATTATTGGCAGTGCCGCAGAAGTCCATTCCTATCATCTGCCTTCTGCCTCTGCCCCCAAGTGCGGCGCTTGCCCACCCTTCTTTGTTTTGAAGTTTTCCCACCCATGTTCCTAAGCAACACAGTTAAGCTCCCTGCTCTGGACTTGGTGTAAATGGAGTCACATTCTCTGCTGCTCTTGCAAATCCCCCTTTTATCCCACAGTTATGTTGTGAGATCCAGCTGTCTTGTGCTGCGTAGCTACAGTATGTCATGAATTCTCTTTACTCCACAACATTCAAATGTATGTGAACACCACATCCATTCTATGACTGGTGACCAGTTCTTTCCAGTTTGTGGTCCTGTGGGGCCATGTTCCAGGTTCCTTTGCTGTAAGCACGTCTTCTAACATGCTCCCATCTCCTCGGCTCCTCTGAATACTCATGAACATTCTGTTCTCCTCTGTTACCCACTCATTTTCTTCTTCTTCTCTACTCTGGGAAACTGTGTGTAAAGATTTTCACTGGCAGTTGAAAATTTACATCATGCCAAAGGCTGAAAGAGGGATAAAATGAAAAGAGGAGGGGCTGGCAAGATGGCCCCGCAGATAAAAGCACTTGCTGCTGCTGAGGTCGATAACTTTAGTTCAACCCCAAGGTTCCCCAGGTGGACAGAGTGGTTCTCTGATCTCTGCATATGTACTGAGATACACACATGTACCTGCCCCAAATACAGACAGAAATAAATGTAATAAACATTAAGAATTAAAAGGAAATTAAATATAAATCACTCATCATTGGCTGCATTTTAAAATATCCTATAATCCATTCATTGGCATAATATAGTATGAACCTATACATTATACTAACAATTATATAATAAAAGCTGATTATCTATGCAATTATATCTGCTGGTATCTATGCAATTAATAATTTGGTACATTGACACTACAACAAAAATAAGTTATAGTTAATTCAGTCAGGCCGAAAGGTTGCTACAAAGCTTTGATCTTTTGCAAACCAGTACCTTTCCATCTAAACTTTCTCCTTCCATGATAGAATTTTGTTCTATAATAATAGTGTCTACTTCAATTATCTAAAATACAGAGCCTTAAATTTTGTTTTGATCATATAAACCAAGCGTCAATTTCACTACTTCATCAAAATTAGTAATCTGATTGACAGTGTCGCCTACATTCTTGGAGTATATTTTCCTGCACGTGCAATCTGTATGCACGTTGAAGATACCATCTCTGCTGTCTGAAATGTTTATAATCTAGGCACATCCTGAGCTTGACTAAAAATAACTGGCACAAGCCCTTGTTGAAACAGAAATGCTCATGAGGTTAACACTTGTTCTTTGGACTGAGTACCTGATGTGCGAGGGACTTCTGGTTGACCCCTGCAGGCTTTCTGCCCGTGTAGGCTTGTCCGAAGCCAGGCAGCTGTTGGGGCTACTTTATCCTTTCACCAGGGTTGGATGAAGACCTAGGGCAGCTTTAAATCTGAAGGATGATGTTATCCTACTCCTAAATGTGATCCAAAGAAAGGGCAATACTAAACTAAACTGTAATTTTTTTTCTGTTTTGATGTCCCTGCTTGCAGATATTCCAAATAGCAAATGTGACATGTGTATACAGACATGCATAAGAGAAAAGAGAAAAATGTAATAATGTATTTTTTACCCAAAACAATGCAATTAATGCAGGATAAATTTATTGGCCTTGGGATTTCAGCAGAAAGGGAAGCTAGGCTGTCTGTGCTCATCCATACTCTTCAGAGAAACACAGCTGACTCCCTCCCTCCCTTCCTCCCCCTCTGTGTGTGTGTGTGTGGCTCATATCATTGTAAAGGTTGGCAAGTCCAAAATCTTCAAGGTCCGCTGCCAGGCTGGAGCCAGAGAGGTGTGGCAGCTTAACCTCAAATAAAATCCGAGGTCAGATGTTGGAGCCCAGGGTATCAGCGAGGCTGGTTCCTTTAAGGCGTTTCTCCTTGGACTGAGGATGGCCATCATTTCTGTGTTTCTGCAGTGTCTTCCCTCTATAATGTTTGCGTCCTGACCTCCTCTCCCTACGACACCAGTCATACTGAATTAGGGCTCACTAGAGCAACTGCTCTGGCTTGTGTCTCTTTCTGTGGTAAAAGCCCGGCCAAAAGCAACTTCAGGTGGGAGGATTTATTTTTAGATTACAGGTATAGTCCGTCCTGGAGGAGAGCCACGGCAGGAACTCAGGGCAGGAACTCAGACGCACAAACTGAAGTTTGTGTGGGGATATGTGTACAGAAGTATAGGTGCCCAAGGAGGCCGGAGGCATCAGATCCTACCAGAGCTGGAGCTATAGGCAGTTGTGAACCTCCTAATGTGGGAGGAATTATTCACTCGAGGTCCTTGTCCTCAGGTGACTCTAGTTTATATCAAGTTGATACTGAAGCTACCTGTGACAGTGACCTCATATTAACTTAATTACCTCTTGGAAGACCCTATCTCCAAACACAGTCGCATTCTTAGGTATTGGGGACTAGGATTTTGGTGTATAAGTCTGAGGGGAAGGGTTGGGCAAGTCAGCACACTCTCCTCTTCCATAACACTTCATTTTCCTCTGAAGGAAGGCTGGATATCTTCCAGGAATATTCATCTATCTCCCATGTTATCTCTCTTCCTTTGTTAGGAAGCGAGGACAGGCCAGAGGTCCTTGGTGTGCTCTCAGAAGTCTGTCAGGAGTTCTCACCCAGCAACTCAGAAGATGGAGCGGTCTACCCAGGAGCTGTTTCTCAACTTCACGGTTGTCCTGATCACCGTTCTCCTTATGTGGCTTCTCGTGAGGTCCTACCAATACTGAGGGGCCATGGCGCCCTCCTGGGAGTGACTGCTGTGTGCCCTGAGCTTCCAATGCTCTTATTATTATGGGATGCCGTTCTTGGCACCTCCAGCATCTCTGACCCACACTCACAATGCCTGACACACAGCAGCACTAGGTCCAACGTGTGTTTTCTAAAGATGCCGTTCTTGTGGGCTGTCAAAAGCTTGTCAGCCAGTGAGCCTTAGCTTGTCCCCCAGCAAATGCACTCTCCAGGCCACCAGGTTAAAATTAAACCGGATTCCTGATGATGCAGAGTAACAACAAGCTCCTGGTCTGTGTCAACACATATCCCCCCACCCATGCTGTGTGCCACCAAACTAACTGAGGCCTTCAGAAGAAATGTACGAGGAAGTCTCTGCCAGTCCCTTGAGTTCCCATGTGAATAAAGTTAAGCTACTCACGAAAATGGGGTTTGAATTTATTTTAGCTTCTGTGTGACCCTTGGCTGGGATGGAAGTGACAAATAGCACATTATTTCTAGCATTTGAGATTGCCAAGATGCTCCAGCTGCCTAGGATCTGAAAGCAAGACAAGCCAGAGTGTCCCATTTCAAATGATTCCGTTGCCTCTCAAAGCTTCCCTCCGCTAAGCCTACGGCCAGAGAGAGAATGACTCCAGCCTGCTAGAGTCTTGGGTCAGAGCCCAGCGTGCCCACAAAAAGCACAGGATTCCTCTCAAGTCTCATACTTTTTCCATAGCTCTCACAAGAAATGGGCTCAGGAGGTGATTTGGTGGGTAAAGTTTGTAAGTTTGTAAGTTCAAGGGCCTGAGCTTTAGATCCTCAAAAGCCAGGTGAAAACCCAGGGTAGTGGTGTGAGCTTGTAATTCCAGTGATGGCGAGAGAGGAGGCAGAGGCAGATCCTGGAGACTTTCTGGCGTGCCAGACTAGCCTCCTTGACAAAATTCCACACCATGAGGGGCCCTCTAATAAAAGATGGGGGCACCTGAGTTAACTTTCACATGCGTACCTGCATATATAAGTGTACCCCAAACATGCACACAAACATACAAACACACATGTATAAACCACATGTGAACATGCACACATATCTACATATACACTACTCATATTGCTATGGCTGTCTGCAAGTACATGTTTAGAGTAGTTAAACCCTGAGGAAAGCTAGAGCGTGATCCATGTCCCTATGGTAGCGTGTTCCAATTTGGTTCTTGTCCTTATGCAAACAGAGCTGGACACAAGGACAATTTCAGGAAGGGGAAATGGAAAACACACATTTGCATATGTGTTCACAAGGCAAACATAGCATGTTGCTAGTATATCCCATTCTAAATGGACAGACCACATCTGTTATTTGTACAAGTTTTGTTGGAACCACAGGCGAGGGAGACATTAAACCTCCCGTTTCATAGTGCCCTCCACAAAGGCGCTCCTTGTGGACCTATCACGGCAAGGCTCCCTACACAGCACCTCTGTCTGCATTCAAAGAAAATCAATTAAGTGGGGAAGGTCTTTCAAGCTATTGACGAGGCATCCTTTCCAGACCAATTAAATAGAAATCTTAGTGGTGGAGTCTGAGCACCCGAGTTAAAACAACAAACACAATCTGAACAAAAGCACAGCATCATTCAGAAGGCCTTAGAGGAGCCAGAGTTGAGAACTGAAAGCCACCCACTGTGGCTCAGACTGGCATGTGGGAGTTGCTTCTTGAAAGATGGATTCCAGATGGTTCTAATGCATAGAGGCATTAAGAACTAATACGCTTGGAGAGATTCCCAGCAAAACGTGGTCCCTGGTGTCCTGGCTCTGCTTTTGGAACTAGATCACACACGTGAATGTGTGTCTCTAATAATTTAGTGTGTGGCACACATTCTCCGAGATCTAGAGGGCTCTCAGTAGGTAGTTAGCAGAGTGTCCTTTACGTAAGAACACTTCTGAGGACAGACCGATGTTTGAGAAGGTATGTGTGTGGTGGGATGGGGAGGAATGGACACAAGGAGTGACGCGCATACCCACCGGACCCCATACTCATTCCCTGAAGCCTGGGTCCTGGTGCCACATTCCCAACAGGGACCACTTGGTGAGTCCGATGCATGCTAGCCCTGTCCAAGGTTCTGTGTATGCATCACACCATGAGCAGTCATGGAAACTGAAGCTTGAAGACCTCACCAATGGGGAGTTGATGTCTAAGCTACAGATGTAAGATCCAGACACCAGTCTCATCTTAATCTTTGCTGGTGACAGCTTTATTGTAGCTCTCCAAGCCATTCAATGATGTTTCAAGTTTTATCCCCAGATTCTTTAGCATTCTGGTTTAGCATATTTAGTTAGATAAAGGTAACATTGCAAACCTCTATATGGTTTCTCTTACAGATCATCACCCCTTTCTGTCCCTAACTACCAATATCAGGAACATATAGGAGGATTCCTAGATGTACAGGACCAGTGTTTCAGGACACACGGTGGATCACCTTCCCAGGGATAGGGATATTGACTAACAATCTAAGTGTGGAGCTGGCAATGACATCTAGTACCTTCCACATGTAGGCATCTTAGTCATTAGAGCTGAATTCCCATCTCACTTACAAATCTCTTTCTATGTGTGACTTTTCTTGGTCCCTTGGGCACTGTGAATCATCACAGTACCTTCTTCTGCTCCCAGTGTTGGTCCAAGGCCCTCAAAATGGGCTTGGCTACCCCAAACATGATTCTTGCTCTCCTCTAGAATGGAGAGCACTGATTCCTAGATGCTGGCTAAAGTTTCAGCCCATAGGCCTGAGTCTGTTCTAGCATCTTTATTTTTGGTTGGCCCATTCATCCATTCACCGAATCATTCACTCATTCAAATACTTATTTTGCAACTGCTGTGTGCTGAGCATTGTACTAACCACCTGAGATAACATGGCTAATAAGACATGGGCTAATAAGCTCACCCTCATGGAGCTGAGTGGAGGAAGACAGGTGTATTCGTGGGCAGTTGGAATGCTGGAATAAGTTAGTAGGCAGGAGAGGGATGTGTGGAGGGGATTCTGGGAAAAAGGAACAGCAAAGAGCAGAGAACATGGCAAATTCTGGAAACTGAAAAGATCCGCACCGTGGAAACAAAGAGTGCCCGTCTCGTTCCTGGCGGCAGTTGCACCACATAAAGGCAGAGCTCAGAGTCAGGCACCATCTCTTTTAGTACCAAGTTGGATCACTCTGGGATCTCTTACACACTGGGAGGGACCTCTTGCCACCAGCAGTTGCTAGAACCCTGTCTGTTTTACGTGGAGCTTAGACGTTGGCCTTGAACTGCCTGGCCATCTTTAATAACAGCAGCCAGACCAATGCTCCTCACCTACCATCTCACCTACTGAGCATATTGTGGTATGATGCTCTCCTCTTCTGGTTCTAAGTCCTGGGATGCCAAGACCTAAGCCTTACCCAGAGTTGGGTTGCTCATAATATAATGCCAAACAACCATCTGAATTAAAAAAAAAAAGGACATCTTGTAGTGTTGGTTAGATTTAGCTTCTGATACTTTCTTTCTCCTTCCTTCCTTCCTCCCTCCCTCCCTCCCTCCCTCCCTCCCTCCCTCCCTCCCTCCCTCCCTCTCTCTCTGTCTTTCTTTCTTTATCTCTTCCTTTCCTGTTTTGTTTTTCAAGACAGGGTTTCTCTGTGTGGCCCTGGCTATCCTGGAACTAGCATTATAGACCAGGCTGGCCTTGAACTCACAGAGATTCTCCTAGCTCTGCCTCCTGAGTGCTGGGATTAAAGGCAAGCACCACCATTGCGTGGCTTATGTCTGGTATTTTCTAATCTCACAATAAACTGTGTATCTTTGAAACATCTCATTTTGTATCTACTGAAGTTGTTCAAGGTTCTAAAGGAGCAGAATGAACAGAATGAGTATTACCAAAGGCAGATATTAAATGGGCATACATGGCGCAGTCTGGGTCATCGATTAATGGCTGTCTGTGCACCAGAGGGACGAAGACCCCAGGGGCTGCTCAGTTGACCAAACTAGATGCCTTGGCAGTCTCAATTTGGTGTTGAAGGCCTGGAGGATTCCTGAAGAACCTTTCTTCTGCGTTAGAAGACTGATAAAGCTGGGCTCCAGAATCAATGAAGGATGAGGACAGTAGTGGCAGAAACAGAGTGGATGCACTCACCAGCTAAGGTGGGCAAGTGAAACTCAGCACTGCTTTCCCATCACCCATCCTTACATCTGGGCCACCTCTGAAAGGTGTAGCCCACTCTGTGCGAGGGCCTTCTCTCTCAGTTGATGCTTCCAGGAAATACCCTCACAGACCCACCCAAAGGTGTGTCTTTTAGTTGATCCTAGACCCAACCAAGTTGACAACCAAGATTAACCATTACACCAACTTATTCTCTTACGTCGAAATAAATGCCCAAGCTGAGCATAATGGTATGCACCTTGTGCTGGATAGTTTTACGTCAAGCTAAAGTCATCTGGGAAGAGGGAACCTCAGTTAAGAAGGTTAACCTCCATGAGAACTGGCTGCAGACAAGCCTGTAGGGTATTTTCTTAATTTAATTATTGATGGGGGAGGGCCTAGGCCATTGTGGGTGGCTCCATCCCTAGGCTGGTTGTCCTGGATACTATAAGAAAGCAGGCTGAGTGAGCCATGATGAGCAAGCCAGTAAGTAGCACCTCTCCATGGCCTCTGCATCAGCTCCTGCCTCCAGGTTCCTGCCCTGCTTGAGTTCCTGCCCTCACTGCTTTTGATGATGAAGTATTATATGAAACCGGTAGTGAAATAAACCCTCCCGTCTCCATGTTGCTTTTAGTCATGATGTTTCCTCTTTCATCAAAGCAATAGAAATACACATTTGGAATTCCAGGATCAGGGATGTTAAGGCAGTGGGATTACAAGTTCAAGACCACCCCAGACTATACATATTTTCTATCCCAAACAAACAAACAAATAAACAACCCCCTACCAAAAACAAAACAAAACCATAACAAGACACACATTTGTATTCTTGTCTCACAACTTTAGCACTATCTCCAGCTCCTACCTCTTCTCAATGGGGCTCTGGTCTAGTTGCCCCCTTAAATCATTCAGATCAATCCGTGTCCCAGCCCACAACTCTAAGCAGACCCCAGGAAACTGTGACACAAACATGTTTCTGGTTTTGCTTCACTCACACAGACTGGAGTACATGAAACGATCAGAAGACGGTGGTGTTTGCATGATTTTCTTATTGATTTTGGGGCTCTCAATCAGTCTAGAAGGCAGCTCCAGGAGACAGTCCATTCTTTAAAACTCATTATTTCCTATCACTTCGTTCTTCCCTTTGTATCACTGGAACACAGCTCCTTGGGCCACTTGAGTACATGGTCTGTGCCATACTTATATGGCACTCCCGAAGCCTTCCTCAGCTGGGAGGTGTGTCTATCCCTACCCACAATCCTCTCCTGAATGCCTGGGGCACCCCATAAAGTAGTCAGTGACAAAAGTCAGCCACTTCTGCTCTTTGTTTTCTTCTGATGCTAACCACTGTTCTAGGCATTTGATTACTTTTTTGGTCTCAGAATTATCATGATCATTTTGTACAGAAGGCCTTTCTTAGTGGATCTATGGCTGCCCATGGTCTTTTGGTTGCCTGCCTTATCTGCCTCTCCTCAGCTCTCCTTTGGAACCACTTCCTGCTATTTGTAGTCTCAAGTATGTCCTCTGTCTTCTCTTGCCATGACCTTGCAGAGCTATCATATTGTCTGAATGTCCCACTGTTTTCCCGGCTAACTCTTGCTCACTCGCTAAGAATGCCATTAGGTGTTATTGCCTCTCGGAAACTGTCCCCAGATATTTCCCTTCTCTCTGGGCCTCATGCCCGCATTCTCATAGCACTTATCACATTGTGTTGGTTTGTTTGTGTCTCTCCTGTGTGTGCGTCTTCTCTGTGCAGACACCCTTCGATGCTTAATTTTAGTTTCTAGTGGTCCAGCATCATCATTGGCTAAGTATCTGTTGAAGACATTATGACTGCCTTGCCAGATAGTAAAAGCTTTGGAATAGATAGATAATGTTTTTATGACTAAATACATGGCCTGTGCTCCCCACCATACTTTTAAAAAACAGACATGTGGGGAAAAAAATGGTCTAGTTCTAAAAGTTTTTTTCATTAATGAACAAACTAAACTTAAAAAAAAAAACTTCATACAGTTGAAACAGCCTTTTCAAAGGCCATTAGCTCCCCCATGAAAGATTCATGATGCTTGCTTTTTTTGATCTTTCTCTATCACCACCCTGAACAAGTTGACAATGTTTATGAATTACTCATCAAAGCCTGATGTGTTGAGCATATTTTCAAGTTCATCTACCAACATGAGAAATTTTCATTATTCAAACTGTGCGTAGTTGGGGTCAAACTTCATGTATCTATTCATTGGATGCCTACTGTGTGTTAAGAACTCTCATGGGGGCTGGAGAGATGGCTCAGTGGTTAAAAGCACTGGCTGCTCTTCCAGAGGTCCCAAGTTCAACTCTCAGCTCCCACATGGCAGCTCACAACTGTCTGTAACTCAAGTTCCAGGGGACCTGAAACCCTCACACCAATGCATTATTTAAAAAATACATTATTTAAAAAAAAAGAGCTCTCAGGGGTTCTATTTCATTTAATAACTTTTATCATGTGAAATATTTGGTTTTTATTTGAATTTTATTTATTTAGAATTTTTTTTTAAAGACAGGGTCTCACTATAGAGCCCAAGTTGGCTTCAAACTCACAATCCCCTGCCTCAGCTTCTCAAAGTGCTGGGATTACTACACCCAGCTTGTTTTGCAGTTAGAAATTTTTATTTATTTATTTATTTATTTGAGACACTACGCTGTCTAGGGTGGTCTCTGGACTCAAGAGATCATCTTATCTGAAACTCTGAATTATATAAGTATGTAATACTGGGTGCATAGAGTCAATGAAACATTTATATTTGTTCTTATCTCAAAATTGAGAAAATGGATGCTTAGAAAAGACATGTACTTAGCCCTAATAGACAGAACATATCTCCAGTCCTGAGACCAGGTAGCCACACTTCTTTCCAATCATGGATATTAGGTAGTGAGGAATTAGCAGGCTTAGAAGTTACTGAGGATGGATCCCTGCCTCATAACAAGGGAGAGGGAGAGGGAGAAGGATCTGGAGAGGGCAGAGGAAGGGGAAGGGGAGTGGGAGAGATAAGGAGGGGGGCGGGGAGAGAGAGAGGGACCCCAGTACCCTACACCATCAGGAGAATGATTCAGAGTTTATGTTAGTTTCCTCACTGTGGTCTGCAAATGCCAAAGGTGTGGTGTACATGAATGCAGCCTCCAGGCAAGTACTTCATTTGTTGTACAGCTTAGCCACATAATATGTACAATTTGTACAATTTTCTGTCTCCCAAGAAACAGAGCCCTGGAACCACATCTTTTTTGTTTTGTTTTGTTTTGTTTTTTGTTTTTGTTTGTTTGTTTGTTTTTGTTTTTCGAGACAGGGTTTCTCTGTGTAGCTTTACATCTTTCATGGAACTCACTTTGTAGACCAGGTTGGCCTCGAACTCACAGAGATTCGCCTGCCTCTGCCTCCCGAGTGCTGGAATTAAAGGTGTGCGCCACCACCACCCAGCAGGAACCACATCTTTCAACTGGGCAGTAGATGATAAGAGAGAATGCTGGTCAGCTGTTTCCAGTGTCTGTGTTAACTGTGGGGATTAATCGGAGATGACTCCATCTCCAGCATTAGCTGGAGTACACACTTGCAGGGATTTGTCATGTGGTCATTCTCATCTCTTACTCATTAGATTATTAAAAATAATGGTCTGGGAAAAGCAGCATCTCTGGATTCACAGACAGCATTTGGCTTACTAATACGTAACCCTCACGCAAGCCTCTGACTTCTGTGGGCCTTACTTCCTCAGCCATAAAAACAGGAGGAGGGCTGAGAAGAGAGCTCAGTTGGCCAGGGGCTTGTGTTGGTGACATGAAGAACCTGACTCCAATCCCCAGAAGCCATATATGAACACTAGGAGTGGTCATAGATGCTCGTAATCTCAGTGTTGGGGAGGCAGACCTCTAGGCTGTAACACCAGGGGATACCATGGCCCTGTAATCATCACAACGAAACAGAGCAGCACAGTAACATCCAGGTCTACGGTAAGGAGGCTTTAACACTCCTTCCTTGAAGGGAGTGGGGTGTCACCAGACCCATGCCTGAGATTTCACCCGCCACATGCACCCAGCTGCACACTGTGGTCCTGGGGTCAGGCTCTGTATTTTACAGGCTGGGGAAGGCTGACTAGGGGCAGGGGAAGGACTCCAGTGATGTGGCTTTTGTCAATTGTCATCCTGGGATGAGGCTTTTTTTTTGGTGCTGTAACTGTTACCATCTAAGGGCCTTGATAAAGTTCGTTTTCTCTGTCAATTGAAGAATTAAAAGGGAGGAAAACTCTCCAGTTTGACAGGGAGCAGCAGGGAAATCTTGAACACAGCGTATAGCAGCAGCAGAAGAAAGGTTTTCATTGAGGGAGAGGAAACACACACATACAGCAACCCACAGAGGAGAAGCCCCCCTCACAAGCAGAGGGGGAACTTGGGAAGCCATAAATCCAGTCTCTTCTCCGTTTTTTTAAGCCTCTGAAGAATTTTCCTCCTCTAATTCAGGTTGGTCAGTCTGAAGAGAGGCTGGCTGATTGGTTCACAATTATTGTGTAATATGCCCTAAGCCAGCCTTGAAATTGAGCCAGTCCATCAGCAAAAGGCCTTCTGGCTGGAGAAAAAGCCGACATGCCTTTGTTTTAAAGCTGCCAGGCTTTTGTCTCAGGTCAGGAGAGTGAGGAAGAAGCCGGCCATCTTGGAAGTCCAGTGTCTTTATTACCTGCCGGCCAGAGACTAACTTGGAGTCAGCCGTGCTCCTGGAAGTGACCTTCCTTAAACTCATTGCTCCACCAGGCTGGACTTGTGGGCTCCTTTCTTTGGTCCGTGGGGATTAGACACTGTTTTCATCTCCCCAGGAGAAGTCACACCACAGGTGGTGGTACGGCTGCTATGTTGTTGCTTCAGAGCTGTTTTAGGAAAGACGATAATGAAACACTTTGAAGAAGCTGAAGATTTCTTTAAACAGAGGAAAGAGGCGAGTTGTAGTTTCCTTTTCTCTGAAGAGTATAACGGTTCTCACATATACAAGAGCTACATGAATGACAGCATCTGGACTCCTTGCTCAGTTGCAGACTGCTGCACCCACCCCAGGCCCCTCAAGACTGAGGCCTGGATTATCACATCCATCATAAATCCACTTCTTGTTCTTGTTCTTGTTCTTGTTCTTCCTCCTCCTCCTCCTCCTCCTCCTCCTCCTCCTCCTCCTCCTCCTCCTCCTCCTCTTCTTCTTCGACAGGGTTTCTCTGTGTTGTTTTGGTGCCTGTCCTGGGACTTGCCCTGTAGCCCAGGCTGGCCTCGAATTCACAGAGATCTGCCTGTCTCTGCCTCCCGAGTGCTGGGACTACCGCTGCCCAGCATAAATCCACTTCTCAAGTGATCCTTTGACTCGCTAAGGTTTGAGGACCATTATTTACAGCACCCCGGCACACCCGCCAGTAGAACTTGCATTCTAATTAGTATCCTGGACTCAGCAGTTGGCCTGAGAAGCTTGCACATGACCTCTTTGTCTGAGGGACCATGGACTTTTTTTAAATCCCATCCTCACGAACTACCAGTTTACGTTCTTGCCTTTCCCGCCTCTCTTGGCATCCTCAGCCTTGCTTCCTAGTGAGTCACACACAGGCTCACTGGTGTTGTGGAGGGGAAGCAGGGCAGAGAGAGGCCTTAACATAGGGGAGAAAGTAGAAATGGAGAAAAAGAGTGGACCCCTCCTCCCCAACCAGGACTAAGTGAAGGAGCAAGTGAGAGGGAGCCGAGCTGGGCAGTTCTGGGAGGAGAGTGCTGTGCCAATGACCTATACAGAGCCACACCTCCACGCCTGGCCTTTCTCCCTTAATAAATTATTTCTTTTGTTACTATCCACTCATCTCTGCACAAATCCTGGATGAGGGACTCGAGTGCCTAGAAACCCCCTCGGGTGCCCTCCAGACTCCAACATCCACTCACAGCAGTTCTAGCCCAAACAAGCTTGTATCGTTTGCCAGGAAATTCCGACTGTGTCTGTAGATATAATTAGTGAAAGGTGGGCTGGAGAGCTGGCTCCGTGGGGGTGGGGACGTGACTCCTGGTTCCCAGCACCCGCGTAAAAGCTGAACACGGCACACAGGCACCTGTAGCCCAGTACCTGGGAGTGTCGTAAGAGGCAGAGATAGGCAGACCCCAGAGCCTTGCTGGTCAGCCCGTCTAACTGACTTGGTGAGCTCCTGGTTTAGGTAAGTCAGGCGGAGGCAAACCAAGGAAGACATGTCCCACTGGACTCGGGCCTCCACACGTGTACTCTTGGGGATGTGCACCCGCTCACACACTAAAGAGTTAATGCTTTTTTTTTTAAATTTAAGGAAACACGTTTATTTAGTGCACCACAAATAGAGCAGACAGTGTGACAGCAACAGAGCGCTACCTGCCAAAAGCTAGCACTTCCTGCCCCAAGGTTATGTAACGTGTTAGCCTCTATGAAAGGGCGCGTTCTGACACATTTTCAGAGAACATAAAGGAACTGTCATTCAGATTTTAAAAGCTTTGGGAACATTCAGCACCAACAGATCTTCCCACACTCTCCCTTTGACCGACTTCTGCGTTTGTTTCTCTTTTCGTTTTCTTGTGACAAGGTCTGAGGAAGGTATGGTCACACTTTGGTGTGAAACCCTGGTTACCACTCCTGGGAGCCACGGAGGGGAGGGGTCCTGACCCCCACCTTCTTTCTGACAGCCAGAGTCTACCCGAGGAGAGAGAAACAGCACACAACAGCCTTCTCTTTAGAGCTCGGCATTTTAAAATTCAGAGCTGTGTTATTTTCATGGAGTCAGTGAGACAAAAACCTGTTTCCTCGGCGGCATACATGGAGTCTGCACCATGTGACTGTGGTCTTGAGCAGTGTCAACACGCTCCAGCCAGCCCTGTGACCCAGATCTGACTGTCAGTTGTCAATCCCCCTGCCTCCCACCTGTTTTATATTTTTTGGATATAGCCTTCAGAAGGTCTTGGAGAAAAAAGCTAGGATATTTTAATGGTCAACAGCGATGACCCATATAGTGATTCTCACCACACGTTTGGCCAGGCCCTGGTCAATTTGTCTTCCTAAGGGCAAACTCTTTGAGAGCCAGAGGCTTCCTGGTGGTCATCGGAAGCTTCATAAAAGCTGGTCCTATCTCTGCTCTGTCCCCTCCGAGCCTTCCGTTCATCCAGAATGACAAAGCCTTCTAGTGTCTTACCATCCATCTTAAGATTTCTCTTTGGGGGCTGGGGATGTAGCTCAGTTGGTAGGGTGCTTCCTAGAGTGAATGAAACCTAGGGTTAGATCCCCAACACTGCGTAAACCAGCTGTGGTTACATGCTCCAGTAATCCCAGTACACAGGAGGCAGAGGCAAGAGGGTCAGAAGTTCAAGGTTATTTTCATCTACATACCAGAAATCTTGTTAAAAAAAAATCAGCCAACTAGCAAAACAAAGAAGGAACAAATAACAACCACAAACCCATACAAGGGAGTAGAGGTGATTTCTCTGCGAATGGAATCAAAGACAACGAGAGACCTTTTCCGTAAGCCACTTCTCTCACCCTATCCCACCCCATCTGTATGACAGGAGTCTCGTTCAGAATACAGAGCAACAGAAAAAGTGGGAGACTGGGCTTGGAGAACTGATTCGGTGGTGCGGTAGTTCCCATAAATATTGACTTGGGAATGAGAGAGCCGTATGCAGCATGAGGGACTGCCAATCTGAGATATATTACGCATTAGACCATATGCCAAGGATGACTTTGGACCAGCTCGTTTTGAATGTCACTTATGAAAGATCGCATCTTTGACTTTTAATATGATTGGTGATTAGTCTCTGAGCCATCACACACCCGGAGCAGAGAAAGACATGTATGGTGAAACAAATACAACTCTGCCTAAGAGATCTCTGTGCTTGACTTCATCTTCCCTTTTAAACCTTTGCTGATCTTTTATTCTACTATCACCTGGTTGATGCAGAGGAGGCTGCATTTAATAGATAAATTTATTCTTCAGAATAAAAAGATGCCCTTCTTATCTCCAGTGGAATGGTAAAACAAAACCAAGCCCAATCCTTCAGACCTATTTGTTCAAGCCACAGGGACACTCACATCTTGAAATGAGAATGAGAGGCTAGCTCTTCAGGGAGAAAGTGGTGTGCAGTACCCGGCAGCTAGACGCACATTTTGATAGGCTCAGTTTTCATTTGCAATTCAAAATTAGTGAATGTTCTTTAGAATATTAGTTATGATGACTTGAAAAAAAATGATGCTAGGAGATTTTTTTTTTTCTCCATCTAGCTGTTAAACAGAAAAAAAAATCTTGGACCTGAATATAAGATGTTTAGGGCCAGGAGAGATGGCTCAGCCACTAGGAGCTCATACTGTCCTTGAAGAGGCCCGGAGCTGGCTTCCCATCAACCACCCTGGACCACTCACAACTGCCTGTAACTCCAGGCAATAAAAGCTTTCCTGTTCTGCCTTCTCATTGGCTCTAATCCCAGCCACATGACTTTCTCGTCACTACCTGTCTATACAGACCTCCAGGTCTCTATGGTTGGTACTGGGATTAAAGGCATGTGTCACCACGCTTGGCTGTGTCCTTGAACACACAGAGACTCTGCCTGCCATGTGATCGGATTAAGGGCATGTGCTACCACCGCCTGACTTCTGTTCATGACTCACTATGACCTCTGATCTTGAGGCAAACTTTATTTATTAACATACAAATAAAATATCACATTTCAGCACAAATAAAATATCACCACACATGGATACAGGCTATCCCAAATAATAGTTTCATGAAGTTTTTGTATTTATTTATATTATTTATGTGTGTGAATGTTTTGCCTTCATGCATGTATGTGTGCCACATGCATGCCTGGTGCCCACTGAGGCCAGAAGAAGGCATCGAATCTCGTGGGATTGGAGTTACAGACAGTTGTGAGCTGCCATAAGGGTGTTGGGAATTGAACTCAGTTTCTCTGCAAGGGCAACAAGTGCTCTTTCCTGCTGAGCCAACCCTTCAGCCAATTTCATGAAGTTTTTATCCTGACAGAGTAAAGAATGTTGTCGACCAAGTCTTTTAAAAAATATTGGTAGGAGCATGGACGGCTTGGTGGGTAACGTGCTGGTGGTACAATGATGAGATTCTGGGCTTGGATCCCCAGCAACCACATAAAAGCCAGCTAATGGCAGTGTGCATCTATAACCTCCTCAATAAGCTGGAACTGGAGAAATAGGGGTGTGTGGAGGGCTGTGGGGACAGGCAAGATCCCTACAGTTCACTGGCCGGCTGGTCTAGCTGAAGCTGTGAGCTCAGGTTCAGTGAGAAATCATGTATCAAAAAAAAAAAAAAAACAAAAACAAAAAACAAAAACAAAAACAACAACAACAAAAAAAAAACAAAACCAAAAAACCCCAAAAAACTGGAATCAAAAGTATTCTAAATTTCTCAGATTTCTTAAAAGATAGGAGGATCTAACCTAAAGCCCAAGCTGGCCTTCAACTCATGATACTTCCTGCCTCAGCCTCCCAGATATTGGAATTCCAGGCATGTGCTACCATGCCTGACTGGGCAGCGGGAAGGACATTTCAGGCAGAGGTGACATTTTAGCTGTGTGGAAAACAGGCAGTTGCCATGACCTCTGAGATTCCTACCATCTGGTTGGCTGTCCCCCTGAGATCCTTACTTGCAACTCTCAGATGTTAAATCCAGCTGCTTACAAATATCTTCCCCTACTCTCAAGGAACATGATCTAAATAGGAATCATCACAGGCACCGAAATTCTTGGCTAGAAAACCCTCCTACTGACACAGTATCCCATTCCCCGAGAGGAGCCAGAGAGGTTCTTTCCATAGCCTCCTCCTCAGAGGAGAGGCCGAGGTGCAGCGCTGGCTTGGGTTTTAATCCCGATTTAGCCACTCGGCGATTGAGCCAAAGTAAGGAAATGAAAGCCCCTGTGTCAGAGTTTTTTCTTCCGAAGATGGAGATGCTGGTATCTGCCTCTGAAAATGGAGATAAAAAAAGTAGAGTGAGGGCTGGAGAGATGGCTCAGAGGTTAAGAGCACTGATTGCTCTTCCAGGGGTCCTGAGTTCAATTCCCAGCAACCACGTGGTGGCTCACAACCATCTGTAATGAGATCTGGCGCCCTCTTCTGTATACATAATAAATAAATAAAATCTTTTTTTTAAAAAAAAAGTAGGGTGAAAGTAGACATCGTGGGTATAAAAACTAGAGAGGCAGAGGCCATCATAGGGGATTCTAGTCAAGCAAAAACTTGTAACTGTGGCGTTTAGTTTAGGCGTGGCTACTAGAATAGATACTATATATACTTTCTATATAATACAAGCTGTGAGAGTCTATTAGCCTCCAGAGCTGTGCACACTGATGGGTATGTGTGTATGTGCACGTGTGCACATGTGTGCATGTGTGTGTGTGCATGTTGGACTGGATGAGAAAAGACAAGAAACTGGTTCTTGTCTTTTTACTACAACTTTAGTATTTTAAAAACATTTTTCTGTTTCTTTTATTATTTATCTTGAAAGTATGTACTTTAATAAATGCTGATACAGTCTTATTAAACAATGTAAGCAGGAACAATCTTGCCATTCCCTTTCTCTGCCTAGAGGAGAGTCACAAGAGAGCTGCTGCTAAGTGATGAGGCTCTACCAGGCACACCGTCCAGGCTGGCCCTCCCGTGGGGCACACCGTCCAGGCTGGCCCTCCCGTGGGGCACACCGTCCAGGCTGGCCCTCCCGTGGGGCACACCGTCCAGGCTGGCCCTCCCGTGGGGCACACCGTCCAGGCTGGCCCTCCCGTGGGGCACACCGTCCAGGCTGGCCCTCCCGTGGGGCACACCGTCCAGGCTGGCCCTCCCGTGGGGCACACCGTCCAGGCTGGCCCTCCCGTGGGGCACACCGTCCAGGCTGGCCCTCCCGTGGGGCACACCGTCCAGGCTGGCCCTCCCGTGGGGCACACCGTCCAGGCTGGCCCTCCCGTGGGGCACACCGTCCAGGCTGGCCCTCCTGTGGGGCACACCGTCCAGGCTGGCCCTCCTGTGGGACACACCATTCTCTAGTGTCTGCACACTTACTCTGTCTAGAGTTCGTTTTTTAGAACTGAAATTATCAAAATATCAAATATCTCCCACCATAAACAGAGTATTTCCTTCAGATTTTCTAATCTGTTCTTTTTAAAACAAGATCTTTAGATCTGGCATGGTGTGCCTACCTTTAATCCCAGTACTTGGGAGGTAGAAGTACTCAGATCTCTGTGTTTGAGGCCAGCCTGATTCACATAGAGAGTTCTAGGCCAGCAAAGACTGTATAGTAAGACCTCATCTCAAAAGGGGGTGCGGTGGGCAGGGCAGATGCAGTGGTTAAGAGGACTGGCTACTCTTTCAGAGGACCTGGGTTCAGTTCCCAGCACCCACCCACATGGCAGCTTACAACTGTTTCAGGGGATCCAACGCCCTCTGCAGCACTGTATGCATGTGGTACACACATACACACAGGCAAAACACCCGTACATATAAAATTAAAAAAAAAAACCCTCTAAAAAGGGGGGCATTTCAAAACAATTTTTGGTTTTATGTAAAAGATCTCATATTTTTTTAGAGTTATTTCTGGTTCATAATTTTTGCAATTACAAAATAAATGATTTCTATAATTTTTTAAAATACTTAAAAATAAGTTTGCCATCAATAGTGTGTTTATTAGTATGTTTCTGCACTTGCTGTTCATCCAGCCACATCACTCAACTCCGAAGAGTGCTGCTCTCACTTTGTGGAGCACGTCAGAATGGCTGCGTTCAAGTTCTTGTCTAACAGTGTTGACATCTGGTCATCTCTGGGTGGCTGTCTGGTGACGGTCTCTCCTACTGAGTGTTGCTGTGACTTTCCCAATTATTCCTATGTTAAGTAAGTTTTAGTTATTTCCTTGGTATTTTGAAGATTGCGTTACGAACCTAATTATGAGAGCCTGCATTCTGAGATATAAATCCTGACCTGCCATCTGTTCTTCGGTTCCAAAGACAGCCCATTAAAAAAGACTTCATCTTATTTGATTTTGTTTATGTATTTATTTATTTATTTGTGTGTGTGTGTGTGTGTGTGTGTGTGTGTGTGTGTGTGCCTGTGGAAGCCAGAAGAGAGCCTTGGATCTTGAAGCTGGAGTGACAGGTGTTTATGAGCCACCTGACATGGGTGTTGGGATCCAAATTCCAGTCCTCATGATTGAGCAGCAAGCCCTCTTAACAGCCGAGCCATCTTTCCAGCCACAGACAGTCTATTATTTATTTGTCACTATTTTTTTCCTGGTGCTGAGGACTGAACCCAGGGCCTAACTTATGCTAGGCAAATGCATTATCGCCAAACTACAACCACAGAACAAAAAAACCCAAACAAACTCCTCCTCCTTCTCTTTTAATTTGAGACAAAGGCATGCTTACTCAGGTTGGTCTTGAACTCCTGACCCTCCTACTTCAGGTATCTGGGATTAAAGGCCTTTGCCATGGGGCTCAACTTCTGGTGTAGCATTTCTTTCTTTCTTTTTTAATTAAGAAAAAATTTTCATTCACTTTACATACTAATCAAAAATCCCCCTCTTCCCTCCTCCTGCCCCCCCCCCCCGCCTCCCCCTCCCACCTACCCCCACTTCCCCCCACAAGAAGGTAAGGCCTCCCATGGGGAGGCACATCCAGTAGAGGTAAGTCCAAGACTTTTCCCCTGCTTCAAGGCTGCAGGAGGTGGGGCTCCAAAAAACCTGCTTATGCACCAGAGATGGATTCTGATCCTACCGCCAGGGGGCTCCCCAAGCAGATCAAGCTATACAATTGTCTCCCATGCAGAGGGCCTAGCATTTCAATGGTGCTACTTTGGTACAGGATGGTGTGCTCCCTGAGAGGCTAGTCTGGGACATGGGCCGTGGTCTACATTGGTTTGGTTTTCTAAGTTTTTGCCATGTCAGTTCCTTTGGGAATAAAGGATTGTTCTCTGAGTTTAGATGCCTGTGGGTCCCTGGATGCTGCACCCACAGTTCTGTGATTTACCGTACGGCGGAACCGAGAGGTTAAGAGTTAATTAAGGCAGAAGAAGAGGGTTTGTGGAGATCTTTACTGTCCATTCCTGATGTACAGTTTCACTGGCCTGCGGTCTAGGTTAGGACGTCTGGATGGAAAAGTACAGACACAGGAAGTTTATTCATCCAGCGGTTGTCCTGAGTTCCGAGGAAGAACTAAGTTGGGACAAGTTTACTGTTTTAGCTAAAGTCAGAACTCTCTGAAGTCAAAATTGAAGTTCCTAAGTCTCTCATGGGTGAAGATGATACGAGATGGATGGTGTCACAACGGCCTAGCGAAGCACGTGGAAACTCCCAGGAGAGGGGCAGCATACCACAGGCCCCAACTTATTATTATTATTTCACAATCTCGTATATTATATTTGGTATTTTAAAAAAAAGCACACACAATGCTAGCATCCAGTGGGACACTTCAAGTCTGGCAGAGCAATGTTCTTTGAATATGATTTTGCAATTTGAAATTTTATGTATATATTTACTTACACGTATATGTGTGTGAGTACATATGTGTCATATGTGGCTGTTAGAGGACAACTCACAGGCGTGGATTTTGTTATTTCTACCATGTGGGTTCTGCAGATCAAACTCAGATCATCAGTCTTGGTAGCAAGCGCCTTTACCCGCTGAACCATTTCACTAGCACAGAATATGTTTTTAAGTGAAAACAAAACCCAAACCAGAAAATCTTAACCAAATGAAGTTACCCCCATGCATATTTCCCTTCTTACCACAGTGTACAGTAGGAACTGCTAATATAGAAATGATTGTTGTAGAATATTAATTTAAGATGTGTTACATTTGTTTATGCTGTGGAACATTTGTTCAATGATGCAAAGATGTGTTGCATTCTTTTACATTGCGTTTGTTTAACTTTGTGAAGCCGTGTTATTGTGCCTGTCTAAAACTCCTGATTGGTCTAATATAGAGCTGAATGGCCAATAGCGAGGCAGGAGAAAGGATAGGCGGGGCTGGCAGGCAGAGAGAATAAATAGGAGGAGCAAGAGAAGGAGGAGGACTCCAGGGGCCAACCACCCAGCCACCCAGTCACATGGCCACACATAGCCATGGAGTAAGAGTGAAAGTAAGATATACAGAAGTAAGGAAAGGAAAAAGCTCAGAGGCAAAAGGTAGGTGAGATAATTTAAAGTTAAGAAAAGCTGGCAAGAAATAAGCCAAGCTAAGGCTGGGCATTTATAATTAAGAATAAGATTCCATGTGTGATTTATTTGGGCGCCGGGTGGCAGGCCCCCAAAAGAACAAAAACAACCAACAACAAATGATGCATTTTTTAAGACAGAAAGTTACTTTCTCATAACAAAATACTCAATATAAGAAAGATCAGTGTGTGGTGCTCCCTACTGAAATCTCTCTGGAAACACTGTCCTCTCCTGCCCTGTCCAGGGATTAAAGGCGTTAAACTCTCCCACCCTCATAACTGAATTTAAGTTTCAGTTCTCTGAAAAGGGCAAAACAGGCATCTCCCCCCAAAAGGGCCATTTATCCATAAGGCCCTTGCCTTCAGGAGAGAGAGAGAGAGAGAGAGAGAGAGAGAGAGAGAGAGAGAGAGAGAGAGAGAGAGAGAGAGAGAGAGAGAGAGTCTAAGACAGCCTCGCAGTGTCTCAAGGACAAATCCTGCAGCCCCCTTCTGAGTCACATTTGGACTTGCCCAAGCTTGTGTAAGTATGTCCAAAAATGATAAGACTAAGCCTCAGCCAATTAAAAGTATACTAGTGTAACTGCTCCTTGCTTTACCAATTATGCATGAGATGACCTAACTGTCCCTGAAACTCCCCTTAGCTGTGCTTAACAGGAGCCTGCACACTCCTCTTGGGGTCGTCGCCATTTTGTGCAGGTGTCCACCCCTCATGCATGCTGGAATATTAATAAACGCTCTTTGCTTTTACATTCTATTTGAGTCTGGGGTGTAACTGCTAAAATAGAAATGATGCATTCTTTTTAGGCAGTAAGTTACTTTTCTTGTAACAAAATAAAAAAAGAAAGACCAGTGCATGGTGCTCCCTAGTGAAGTCTCCCTGGAAACACTGTTGCCTTCCTCATTATGTCTTTTAGGGATTCTCACCAGTCAAGTTTACAATGAAACTTGTTACCATCACTAGTCCACCCCTTGTCCACCTAACTCCCAAACATTCTATTTACTTATTTATTTCTGAGACAGAATCCAGGCTGTCCTGGAACTGGATATGTAGAACAGGCTGGCCTTAACCCCCAGAAATCCACCTGCTTCTGCCTCCTGAGTAGTGGTATTGAAGGTGTGCACTACCCAGCTCACCCAAACATTTAAATCCATGATGTTCTACCCTTGGCTTTTAGAGTTAGTCTCATATTCATTTCATAATTCAAAACATGCCAATTTGCCTATAGTTTCTAACAGTCCCAGCACTCCTCAAAAGTCCAAAGTCTCATCTAAGATTAAAGACAAACTCTTTTTTTTTTAAAGGAATACATACTGTTTTATTTAAATATTTATTTCTCTAGAGAATTCAATACACGGAATTACAAAATATGACTCATGTATAACTTCCCAGTACATTTGTTATGTTAAAACAAAAGTTCAGCAGGGTGATGCAAGGAAAACATCCAACTTGGAGTCATTTGGATAGATGTGGATTCCAATCCCAGCTGGGCATACAAGCCCTGTGCTCTTGGACTTACTGCCTATCTCCTCTGAGATTCAGATCCTAGTCTTTTTTTTTTTTTTCCTTTTATTTTATTTTACAATACCATTCAGTTCTACATATCAGCCACAGGTTCCCCTGTTCTCCCCCTCCCACCCCCTCCCCTTACCCCCAGCCCACCCCCCATTCCCACCTCCTCCAGGGCAAAGCCTCCCCCAAGGACTGCGATCAACCTGGTAGACTCAGTCCAGGCAGGTCCAGAACCCTCCTCCCAGACTGAGCCAAGCATCCCTGCATAAGCTCCAGGTTTCAAACAGCCAACTCATGCAATGAGCACAGGACTCGGTCCCACTGCCTAGTTGCCTCCCAAACAGATCAAGCCAATCAAAGACAAACTCTTAACTGTGTGCATTTATAAAATCAAACACCGGTCGCATCATTCCAGTATACAATGATACAGAGAAATATTCTCATTCTGTTGGTTTATTTATTTATTTATTTATTTATTTATTTATTTATTTATTTATTTTTCCGGAGCTGGGGACCAAACCCAGGGCCTTTGGCTTGCTAGGCAAGCGCTCTACCACTGAGCTAAATCTTCAACCCAATATTCTTATTCTGAAAGGGAGGAACATGACCCCAACAAAAAATGATTGAGGCAAACATGAATGAAATCCATAAAACAAACAAATAAACAAACAAACAAACAAAAAACCAAAAACACTAAAACCTGGAGCTCTATGTTTGGCAACATGAATTTCTTTTTTTTTTTTTTTTTTTTTTTTTTTTTTTTTTTGTGATATATATTTTTTATTTTACAATACCATTCAGTTCTACATATCAGCCATGGGTTCCCCTATTCTCCCCCCTCCCACGCCCTCCCCTTACCCCCAGCCCACCCTCCATTCCCATCTCCTCCAGGACAAGTCCTCCCCCGAGGACTGTGATCGACTTGGTAGACTCAGTCCAGGGAGGTCCAGTCCCTTCCTCCCAGACTGAGCCAAGTGTCCCTGCATAAGTTCCTGGTTTCAAACAGCCAACTCATGGAATGAGCACAGGACTTGGTCCCACTGCCTAAATGCCTCCCAAACTGATCAAGCCAATCAACTGTCTCACCTATTCAGAGGGCCTGATCCAGCTGGGAGCCCCTCAGTCTTTGGTTCATAGTTCATGTGTTTCCATTCATTTGGCTATTTTTTTTTCAATAATTGAGTAAAACTGAAATTTATTATATGCCACAGTCGTCCTACGGACCTCCATGCTATATGTATATATAGCCTCTATGGTTCTATGGGTTGTGGTCTGATTGTTCATTTTATATCTAGAATCCACCAATGAGTGAGTACATACCATAACTGTCTTTCTGGGTTTGGGTTACCTCACTCAGGATGATATTTTCTAGTTCCATCCATTTGCCTGCAAATTTCATGCTTTCATTGTTTTTCTCTGCTGAGTAGTACTCCATTGTGTATATGTACCACATTTTTTTCATCCATTCTTCCGTTGATGGGCATCTAGGTTGTTTCCAGGTTCTGGCTATTACAAATAGTGCTGCTATGAACATAGCTGAGCATGTATCTTTATGGTATGTATCAGCATTCTTTGGGTATATGCCCAAGAGTGGGATGGCTGGGTCTTGAGGTAGTTTGATTCCTAATTTTCTGAGAAACCGCCATACTGATTTCCATAGTGGTTGTACAAGTTTACATTCCCACCAACAGTGGAGGAGTGTTCCCTTTGCTCCACATCCTCTCCAACATTGGTTGTCATTGGTGTTTTTGATCTTAGCCATTCTAACAGGTGTAAGGTGGTATCTCAGAGTCGTTTTGATTTGCATTTCTCTGATGATTAAGGATGTTGAGCATTTCTTTAAATGTCTTTCAGCCATTTGTAGTTCTTGTTTTGTGAATTCTCTGTTTAGCTCTTTAGCCCATTTTTTAATTGGACTGTTCAGTTCTTTGATGTCTAGTTTCTTGAGTTCTTTATATATTGTGGAGATCAATCCTCTGTCAGATGTGGGGTTGGTGAAGATCTTTTCCCAATCTGTTGGCTGTCTTTTTGTCTTATTGACTGTGTCTTTTGCCCTGCAAAAACTTCTCAGTTTTGAGAGGTCCCATTTATTAATGGTTGTGCTCAGGGTCTGTGCTGTCGGTGTTTTATTT
Organism: Peromyscus maniculatus bairdii; assembly: GCF_049852395.1. Taxonomy (NCBI): domain Eukaryota; kingdom Metazoa; phylum Chordata; class Mammalia; order Rodentia; family Cricetidae; genus Peromyscus; species Peromyscus maniculatus. The sequence goes on from NC_134858.1 coordinate 51,065,184, forward strand.
AGGAAATGGTCTCCAGTGCCAATGCGTTCAAGAGTGCTTCCTATCTTCTTTTCTATTAAGTTTAGTGTAACTGGATTTATGTTTAGGTCTTTGATCCACTTGGACTTGAGTTTTGTGCATGGTGACAGATATGGATCTATTTGTAATCTTTTACATATTGACATCCAGTTATGCCAGCACCATTTGTTGAAGATACTTTCTTTGTTCCATTGTATAGTTTTGGCTCCTTTGTCAAAAACCAGGTGTTCATATGTGCATGGATTAATGTCAGGGTCTTCAATTCGATTCCATTGGTCCGTATGTCGGTTTTTATACCAGTACCAAGCTGTTTTTATTACTATAGCTCTATAGTAGAGTTTGAGGTCCGGGATGGTGATGCCTCCAAGGGTTGCTTTATCGTATAGGATTCTTTTAGCTATCCTGGGTCTTTTGTTTTTCCATATAAAGTTGAGTATTTTTCTTTCCAAGTCTGTGAAGAATTGTGTTGGGATTTTGATGGGGATTGCATTGAATCTGTAGATTGCTTTTGGTAAGATTGCCATTTTTACTATGGCAACATGAATTTCTGATGAAACATCTGGGCTCCAAAAATCTTGGGTAATTCTTTCCTACTACACACATGACCACCCTCAAGTCTCAGTGGGAGTCTGTGCTGGCTAGTTTTGTGTCAACTTGACACAAGCTGGAGTCATCAAAGAGAAGGAACCTCGGTTGAGAAATTGCCTCCATAATGTTGGGCTGTAGGCAAGCCTGTATGGCATTTTCTTAATTAGTGATTGATGTGGGAGGGCCCAGCCCATTTTGGGTGGTGCCATCCCAGGGCTGGTAGTCCTGGGTTCTATAGAAAGCAGGTTGAGCAAGTCATGAGGAGCAAGCCAGTAAGCAGCACCCTTCCATGTCTTCGCCATCAGTTCCTGCTTCCAGGTTCTTGCCCTGCCTGTCCTGACGTCCTTCAATGATGAACAGTAATATGAAAGCATAAGCCAACAGACCTTTCCTCCCCAGATTACTTTGGTCATGGTGCTTCATTACAGCAATAGTAACCCTAACTAAGACAACATCTTATGGTCCTGGCGTCTCCAACATCTAGGATGCTTTTGTTGTAACTTGGGCTTTACCTTAGCATTTCATACAGTGGCTTCTCAGAACCTTCTGGCAAGGAATCTGACTTTGCCACACATTGCCTGGCTTTAGGAGCTTGCTGGAACATTGGTGCAAGCCTCCATAAATCCCTGACTCTTGTATGTTGCTTGCCTGCAAAACCAGCATGGTGTCGACAAGGTCTGCTGTCAGTTTGTAATGGAGCCTGGCTTTCATCTGTCACAGATACGGGGGCCTCTGTGTGCCTCTGCTGTTGGACTTGGGAAACCACTTCCCTAGGTGGTTGCTTTTTAGTAGAGAACCGCTGTGGCTCCGTCCTCAGTCCAGACTCTCCTTTCCAATTAATTTGCATTTTCAAGAAGTAGGGCCTTTGGTGGGTTGGATCTTGCCCAGTTGGCAGAGCAGAAGGTGAGCGCAAGGTTTCTCTCCAATGACATTAATCCTTTTAACAGGTGTATCTATTTTTATCTCATTCAAGTCTTTAAATGTGTTCTCTCTTCTTTCCTGGTTCACATGTACACTTTCCATCCCTTTCTCCTTGCCCCCCTTATCTGAGTAAGCACAACAAACAATAATCATGCCGCAGCTTGAGCACTGGGCTGTCTTGAAATATCCTCCACTGAAGAAACTGGTCCATTGTCCTAAAATTCAGCCTCATTAAAGTTGTTTCTTAAGGACATAGATAGAATGTAGTCAGGTTCTCCTCAGAGGGTAAAATGAATGGCCTCAGCCCAGCTCCCCTCTGGAACCTCATGAGCCGGGTCTCTACTGTCTGAATTTTGCCGACATTCTGGCCTTCCTAACTCCCACCAGAATGGCCCATTAAGCCCTGCATAGAGCATTCTCAGGGTTCTCTAGTCCACAACTGCAAACTCCTCCATCTTCTTCCCATAAACTGATTCCAAAGGCCTGGTATACACCGTAATCCGGTTTATCAGAGCCGTGGCACGTCCTAGCACCGGATTTGTGATTTTCCTCGTTGTTTTCCCAACACCCGACAAAATCCACACAATGCCAGGTTTATCCCGGCGCACAGCGTGAGGACGCTGCCGGTGATGGCAGAGAAGCTGGAGTCGGGAGAACGGCTTTATCTGGCGGCAGGAAGAGAGGGAGTTGGTCATACTGCACCTGTAGTCAGGAAGCAGAGAGGGACAAAGTCTGGGGCAGCCAGTTGTTTTCTTCTTTGTATTCAGTTTGGCATCCTGGACTACGGGATAGTGTCACCCACATTCGGGGTGGAGCATTCTTCAGTTAAACCTCTGCCGCGCCTAGAGGTGTGTCTTCGAGGGATTCTAAACCTGGCCAAGTTTCATCACAGCAAATATAGGTGATTTGTTAATTTTTATTTTATCTTTGCTGTGTTGATATTGTAGCAGTGATATGATTAGTAACGATGGCACATAATCTGGTTTATATGGTATCTTTATGTGGTAATCTGTGGATTTCTTTATTCCATCAATGGAAACACTGCACTCAGATGCTGTAGGTGAACTCCTTTATGTATAACTGCTTTCTGTCTCTCAAGCATGACAAGTGTTCTACGTTTCATCTGCCATGCTGTCTCTAGTTATCCTTCGCTATTTCTGAAGGGATTATTTATAATCTAAATAAGATACAAAGCCTAAACCAAAATGTTTTGTTGATTCAAACCACACATAGGGGCAACATGGTCAGCAGGGGGCTGACTGGCTGTTCTCTGACACCTTAACCCATTACAGCTGGGACAGCTCCTTCTTATTCCTCATTAAATAGTGGCTTTATTTTTCTACCAAGGAGCAAGTATACATTAGTGGCAGCTATAAAAGGAACTGACCCTGATTATGGCCTTACAGGGAGGCCCAGGACACCCATGATTAAGGAAATGGGCCCTTTGCCTGGAATGAGACATTCTGGAAACTCATTCCCTAGTAGTGTGCACAAGACACATGTACACACAGCAGAGGGCGCCCCGGTACAACACAAGAGCCCTGTGGTTCCAGCGAGTGTGGGGCTTTTCCAAAGGCACTCAGTTCAGTGCTTGACCTTCAAGATCTCATCTGCTCCTCATAAATAAGACTATTACTATTCTTTAGTCATGCTGAGAGATGTTCTAATTGAGGAAAGATAGTGCTTAGGGAGAAATAAAAACAATAGGAGCCAGGCATGGTGGCACACGTCTTTAAACGCAGCACTTGGGAAGCAGAGGCAGGTGGATCTGTATAAGTTCAAAGCTAACCTGGCTTAGACAGTGAGTTCCAGGCCAGCCAAGGCTGCATAGAAAGATCATGGAAAAAGTAAGGGGGAAAAGATCAGTGTTTAGAGAAAGAAAGAGGAGAGTAGCATAATTAACTAGTTGACTTTCATTCACCAGTAATCTAGGGAGTGTACAGATGGCCACATTCACTTCTGACATCTCAGTGCCTTGTCTCAATAAATAACTGATGAATGGATGATCATGTTTGTTGACAGATCTTGAAGGATGAGTAGAAACACAAGATAAGAAAGAGCAACAAGCCTCCTAGGCAGAGGGTACAGCATGCCAAGGCACTGAAATATGACTGTGAGACTCAGGAAATATTAAATAGTTTGAGTTGAATGAAGGGAGATGGGGAAGAAGTTGGATGATACATTGATGTCTCAGAGAGCAATTATTATATAACAAATCATCCTAAATGGAGAGCATTTTTTATTGTGGAAGATGTGTAGGCTAGCTCAGATTTTCTGCTGAACAGGGCCAGACTTGGCTGATTTCAGCTGGGGTTGATCATAAGTAGGTGGTGGCCTGGTGGGTAGGCTGGGAGCTGGCTTGCCTAGGCTGTGTGGTTGGTTGGACATTGGCTGGGTGGATTGATGGGGCTGTGTGGTTCTTAGCATTTAGCAGAGTACCCCGGACTTGTTCATGTGTGTGTGTTCTATAAAAAGGAGTGGATGTGGGCAAGGTCCCTACAGACCTTGGTTTAGACTTGGTACTCTGTCATTTCAGCCATGTGTTATTTGTTACAATGGATTTGATGGAGGCAACGTAGAAATAAAAGACAAAAGATGGGCATTTCCAGGAGCAAAATCATTCTTTTTTTTTTTTTAATGTAATACCCCTTTCCTTTTTTTTTTTTTAAAAAAAGATTTATTTATTTATTATGTATACAGCATGTATGACTGCAGGTCAGAAGAGGGCACGAGATCTCATTACAGAGGGTTGTGAGCCACCATGTGGTTGCTGGGAGTTGAACTCAGGACCTCTGGAAGAGCAGTCAGTGCTCTTAACCTCTGAGCCATCTCTCCAGCCCGCAAAATCATTCTTTAACCAGAACAATGGAAGGGCCACAGTCTCTTTGAGGAAGTTGAGGCTGTGCTGTGGCTCTGGGGGCTTGAGGTTCTGTAGGTATGAAGGGGGGAAGGGAAAGGGTATATCGGGGTGGGGGCTCAGTGGCTAATTTTCTGGCTTCAGCTCTACCTCTGCAGTTTCAGATAAGATCTGTCTGGGCCAGAAGTTATTCTTGACCATGAGAAGTTTCCAGGCAAACATTGGCCAGACTGGAGTGTTTTTACTCTTTATTATTGGTCAGAGAGACCAACACCCACAGCCTAGATTCAAAGGTGGGGAGATAGTCCTCCCTCCTGGTTGGGAAGAGATACGAAGTCAAATTGCAAAGGTGGGGAACGGAGAGGAGAGCAGAAGAGGAGACATGTTTTCATCGAAGCTATTCAGTTGAGGTCAGAAAACACGGGGTTATCACTTTCCGAATGCCGGGTTTGGACTTTATCCTGTAAGGATGGCGGACACTAAAAGTCACGATGCAGGTTTGGGTTTTAAAGAGATCTTCCTCTGTTAGTGGCATCATAAAAAGTTTGGAGGGAGGAGAAGCTTGAAGCTAACGATCCTTTGGGAAAGTTACTGTAACAGTCTGCAAATGGGGGTTTGAACAAAACCTATGATAATTTATTTCATCTAGTTAGCCAAGTACGGTTGTTCAAGAAGGGTCATGCATTTGAATGCTTAGTCACCAGGGGATGGAACTGTTTGAGAAGGATTAGGAATTGTGGCCTTGTTGGAGGAAGTCTGGTTTTGTACGAGGAAGGTTTACTATGCTGTACTCATAGACCAATGTCTTTCTCAGCCATCATCAGAGAAGCTTCCTCCTGCAGCAGATGGGAACAAATACAGAGATCCACAGCGGGACAATGTGCAGAGTGAGAGACCTTGGAACACTCAGTCCTAAGTGGGATGCTGCCATCAAGTCCCTCCCCTCAGGACTCAGGGCACCCTGTGGAAAAATGAGGTGGAAAGATTGTAAGAGCCAGAGGGGATGGAGGACACCAAGAAAACCAGGCCTTCTAAACACAGCAGGACAAATGCACATAGGAACTCATAGAGACTGTAGGAGCATACACAGGGCCTGCACAGGTGTAAGCCAGATGGGGTCCCAGCACTGAGAAGAGAAGTCGACACAAACCCCCATCCCTCACCCAGAAACTGTCTCCAATTGGTAACTGTTCACAAAGGAAAAATTCATTTTCTCCAATGGAGTCTCACTGGATGTACAAACCATGCAAGTATAGGCTCCACGCCTAGCAGTTGACAGCCAACAGAAAACAAGCTCAATGGTATTTTTGGAGTTTTATTTGTTTGTCTGTTTCACAATGCTTTGTCTGGGTGTATTTTTCTCCCTTACAGGTCTTTTGCTTATATATTATGGTTTCTGGTTTGGGGTTTTTTTTATGGGATTTCTTGTGTGCAAATGTGTGTGTTTCTGTGTCTATACATGTTTCTTTGATTTTACAGGGGTTATAGTTAAGAGGTAGCCTTGAATCTTAGAAGAGTCTTTGGCTTTTAAACAGTGTTGAAACCATGAAAGACTATAAGGGACTTTGGAAGCTGGACTAAATATATTTTGCATTATGATGTGGCTATAAGTCTATTCCATTCCAGGGAGTAGAATGTGGTAGTTTGAATGAGAATGGCCCCATAGGCTTATATATTTGAATGCTTAGTTATCAGAAAGTGGAACTGCTTGAGAAGGATTAGAGACATTAGGAAGTATGTTGGAGGAAGCATGTTGCTTGTGGTAGGCTTTCAGTTTAAAAAAACCCCACCAGGTCCAATTTCTCTCTCTCTCTCTCTCTCTCTCTCTCTCTCTCTCTCTCTCTCTCTCTCTCTCTCTGTCTCTGTTTCTCTCTCTGTCTCTCTCTCTGCTGCTGCTGCTGCTGCTGCTTGTAAATCAGTGTGTAAAGCTCTGAACTGCTTCTGCAGCACTATGCCTGCCTGCCACCATGATTGCCATCATGATGATATTGGACTGACCCTGTAAAACTGTAAGCAAGCCCTCCTCTTTCTTTTCTAAGAGTTGCTTTGGTCATGGTGTCTCTTCACAGCAATAGACCAGTGACTAAGGCACCAAGTTCATCAAGGCCACGTCCTCTGTTATATTCTCCACTGCTACTGATTCACTTTGCACAGCAATTTGAAGAAGTGAGTAAGAAGTGAGTTTAAGGCTGGAGAGATGGCTCAGATGTTAAAAGCACTGACTGCTCTTTCAGAGGACCTGAGTTCAATTCCCAGCAACCACATGGTGGCTCACAACCATCTATAATAGGATCTGGTGCCCTCTTCTAGCATAAAGGCAATGCAGGCAGAACATGGTATACATAATAAATCAATAAACCTGAAAAAAAGTGAGTTTGATCCTATGGGTCTAGAAAATAATTTAGATGTCTAAATGTTGCCCCTATGTTGTTCTCATCAGCCTAGGAAGAGTCTTGTCTATGATTATTGCAAAAGACTGAGGATAAGCTGTGTCTAAGAAGTATTATTTTACATAAAATAAACACAGCTTGTGTGGAACCGAGGCAGGCTTTGACTCAGTCAATAACACAATGAGCTCCACCTTTGATAGGTCAAATTTCACAAAGGAAATGGGGCACACTCATTGAGGAAGTTGTGACTGGGGGGCAATGTTTGCAGAATGTGGTGGTTTGAATCCTATAGGCACCAGCACCACCTACACCAGCTGGAAGAACAATCTTCATTCACACAGGCACAACCCACACTAGTAGGAAGAAGAGTCTCCATAGACACAAGTAAAGCCCACCTAAGCCAGAAGAACTGGAGAATGTGCTGCATTTAGGCACCCCCAAGCCTCAGCTGAGACAACCCCACTGGACCTGAGGACCAGCCAACAACCAGAACCCTTGGCCATTCAGCCCAAAAGACAATAAAGGAAACAGACAATACAGGAACAAAAGACCCATCCAAAAAGACATCACAAGAATCAACACCTGCACCTATAATTGCCCCAAACCTAGATGGGTAAATGGCAGTGTAACATTCAACAACATAAAGAAATATGGCACCACCAGAACTCAGTGGTCCTACAACAGCAAGACCTGAACATCCCAACGCAGATGAAACAGAAGAAAATGACCTTAAAGTAACTTTATGAAGATGATAGAGACCCTTAAAAAGGAAATGAAAAATTCTCTTAAAGAAATTGAGGAAAAGACAAACAAAAATTGGAAAAAAAATCAATAAATCCCTTAAAGAAAGTCAAGAAAAAAAATCAGACAGGTGAAGGAAACAGTTCAAGACTTGAAAATTGAAATAGAGGCAATAAAAAAAAACACAAACCAAGGGAATTCTGGATATGGAAAATCTGGATAAGCAAACAGGAACTATAGTTGCAAGCATCACCAACAGATGCAAGAGAGAAGAATCTCAGGTAATGAAGATGTGATAGAGGAAATAGATTCATTGGTCAAAGAAAATGTTAATTCCAACAAATTCTTAACAGAAAACATCCTTGAAATCTGGGACACCACGAAAAGACCAAATCTAAGAATAATAGGGATAGAAGAAGGAGAAGAATTCTAGCCCAAAAGGCACAGAAAATATATTCAACAAAATTATAGAAGAAAACTTTCCCAACCTAAAGAAGGACATGCCTATGAAGATATAAGAAGCTTACAGAACACCAATAGACTGGACCAAAAAAGACTAAATAAATAAATAAATAGTCTCCTTGTCACATAATAATCAAAACACTGAAGATATACATTAAAGAAAGAATATTAAGAGCTGCAAAGGAAAAAAGCCAAGTAGCATGTAAAGGCAGATCCATCAGAATTAAACTCAACTTCTCAATGGAAACTCTGAAAGACAGACATTTTGCAGATACTAAGAGACCACGGATGCCAGCCCAGATGACTATACCAAACAAAACTTTCAATCACCATTGAAGGAGAAAACAAGATATTCCATGACAAAACCAGATTTAAACCATAACTATCCAGCCCTACAGAAAGTACTAGAAGGAAAACTCCAACCCAAGGAAGTTAGCTGCACCTATGAAAACACAGGCGATAGATAATCTCACATCAACAAAACCCAAAGAAAGGTAACACACACACACACACACACACACACACACACACACACACACACACACACACAAAACCATCACCAAAACCAAAAAATAATAATAATTAACAATCACTGGTCATTAATATCTCTTAACATCAATGTACTTAATTCACCTATAAAAACACACAAGCTAATAGAATGGATAAACAAAACAAACAAACAAACACACAAACAAACCAGGATCCATACTTCTGCTGCATACAAGAAACACAGCTCAACTTGAAAGACAGACACTACCTCAGAGTAAAGGGTTGGGAAAAGATTTTCCAATCAAATAAACCTAAGAAGCAGGCTGGTGTAGCATCTAACAAAATAGACTTCAAATTAAAATTAATCAAAGGAGATAAGAAGGACATTTCATATCCATCACAGAAAAAAAGCCATCAAGATGAAGTCTTAATTCTGAACATGTATGCACAAATACAAAGGCACCCACATTTGTAAAAGAAACATTTCTGAAGCTTAAATTACACATAAAACTCCACACATAAAAGTGGGAGACTTCAACACCTCACTCTTAGCAATGGACAGGTCTGCCAGACAGAAACTTAACAGAGAAATAAGGGAATTAACAGATGTTATGACTCAAATAGACTTAACAGATATCTACAGAACATTTCACCCAAACACAAAAGAATATACCTTCTTCTCAGCACTTCATGAAACCTTCTCTAGAATTGACCACATAAATGGTCATAAAGCATATCTAAACAGATACAAAAAAATTGAAATAACCCCATGCATATTATTGGATTACCATGGGATAAAGTTAGAATTCAACAACAACACAAACTACAGAAATCCTATAAACTCATGGAAACTGAACAACTCTCAACTAAATCACCACTGAATCAAGGAAAAAATAAAGAAAGAAATTAAAGACATCCTAGAATCCAATGAAAATGAATGCATAACATACCCAAACTAATGGGACACAATGAAAGCAGTGCTAATAGGAAAGTTCACAGCACTAAATGCCTACATAAAGAATTTGGAGAAACCTCACACTAGCAACTTAACAGCACACCTGAAAAGCTCTAGAACAAAAAGAAGCAAACTCACCCAGCAGGAGTAGATGGCAGGAAATAATCAAACTTGGGGCTGAAATCAATAAAATAGAAAGAAAGAGAACAATACAAAAAAAATCAATGAAACAGAGTTGATTCTTTGAGAAAATCAACAAGATAGATAAACCCTTATCTAAACTAACCCAAGCAGAGAGAATATCCAAATTAACAAAAATAGAAAAGAAAAGGGGGACATAACAACAGACACTGAGGAAATCCAGAGAATCATTAGGTCATACTTCAAAAACTTGTACTCAACAAAATTGGAAAATCTAAATGAAATGGACAATTTTCTTGAGAGGCACCATGCACCAAAGTTAAATCAAGTCCAGATAAAAAAATTTAAACAGACCTATTACCCCTAAGGAAATAGAAGCAGTCATTAAAAAAATCCCCCAACCAAAAAAACAAAACAAAAAACCAAAAAAACAAAAATAAAAACAAAAAACCTGGGGCCAGATGGCTTCAGCACAGAATTCTACCAGATTTTAAAGAAGAACTAATACCAATATTTCTCAAATTGTTCCACACAACAGAAACAGAAGAAACATTACCAAACTCTTTTTTTTTATGAGGCTACAGTTACCCTGGTGCCCAAACACAAAGATGCAAAAAAAGAAAGAGAATTATAGATCAATCTCCCTCCTGAACATAGATGCAAAAATATTCAATAAAAACTGGCAAACCGAATCCAAGAACACATAAAAAAAAATCAACCATCATGACCAAGTTGGCTTCATCCCAGAGATGCAAGGATGGTTCAACATACAAAAATCTGTCAATGTAATCCACCATACAAATAAACTGAAAGAATAAAACACATGATTATCTCATGAGATGCTGAAAAAGCCTTCGACAAAATCCAACACCCCTTCATGATAAAGGTCTTGGAGAAATCAGAGATACAAGGAACGTACCTAAACATAATAAAAGCAATATACAGCAAGCCATCAGCCAACATCAAATTAAACGAGGAGAAACTCAAAGTGATTCCATTAAAATCAGGAACAAGACAAGACTGTCCACTCTCTCCATTTCTATTCAATATAGTACTCAAAGTTCTAGCTAGAGCAATAAGACAACAAAAGGAGATCAAAGGGATACAATTTGGAAAGGAAGAAGTCAAACTTTTTTTTTCTTTTTTCAAGATAGGGTTTCTCTGTGTAGTTTTGGTGCCTGTCCTGGATCTCGCTCTGTAGACCAGGCTGACCTCAAACTCATAGAGATCTGCCTGGCTCTGCCTCCTGAGTGCTGGGATTAAAAGTGTGTGCTACCGCAGCCCAGCAAAAACAAAGTTTTGCTATTGGCAGATGATATGGTGGACCAATGGAATTGAATTGAAGACCCTGGCATTAATCCACACACCTGTGAACACCTAATTTTTGACAAAGAAGCCAAAATAATACAATGGAAAAAAGAAAGCATCTTCAACAAATGGTGCTGGCATAACTGGATGTTGACATGGAGAAGAATACAAATAGATCCATATCTACCACCCTGCACAAAACTCAAGTCCAAGTGGATCAAAGACCTCAATATAAATTCAGTTACGCTAACCTGATAGAAGAGAAAAATAGAAAATAGCCTTGAATGCATTGACACAGGAGACTACTTCCTGAATATAACACCAGTAGCATAGACACTGAGATCAACAACTAATAAATGGGACCTCCTGAAACTATAAAGCTTCTGCAAGGCAAAGGACACAGTAAATAAGACAAAACAGCAACCTACAGAATAGGAAAAGATTTTCATCAACTCCACATCTGTCAGAGGGCTGATCTCCCAAAACATATAGAGAATTCAAGAAACTAGACATCAAAATACCAAATAATGCGATTTAATAGGGTACAGATCTAAATAGAGAATTCTCAACAGAAGAATCTCAAATGCCCAAAAGACATTAAAGGAATTACTCAACATCTTTAGTCATCAGGGAAGTGCAAATCAAAACGACTCTGAGATACCATCTCACACCTGTCAGAATGGCTTAGATAAAAAACATTGGTGATAGCTTATGTTGGAGAGGATGTGGAGCAAAGGGAACACTCCTCCACTATTGGTGGGAGTGCAAACTTGTACAGCCACTTTGGAAATCAACATGGCAGTTTCTCAGAAAATTGGGAATCAATCTACCTCAAGATACAGCAATACCAATCTAGGACATATACCCAAAGGATACTCAATCATACCACAAGGACACTTGTTCAACTATGTCCATAGCAGCATTATTCATAATCGCCAGAATGTGGAAACAACCTAGATGTCCCTCAACTGAAGAACGGATAAAGTAAAACTTGGTTCATTTTATACAATGGAGTATTACTCAGCTCTAAAAAATAATCACCTCATGAAATTTGCATGCAAATGGATGGAATTAGAAAAAAATCATTCTGAGTGAGGTAATCCAGACCCAGAAAGACAACCATGGTATATACTCACTCACAAATAGGTATTAGGAGTAAAGCATAGGATAACCAACCTGCAATTCACAGCCCAAGAGAGGCTAGATAACAAGGAGGGCCCAAAGAGGGATGCATGGATTTTTCTTGGAAGGGAAAATAGAAGATATCTCCTGGTTAAAGTGTGTGTGGGGGGGGGAGTGAGGGATGGAGGGGTGGGAAATTGAGGGAGCAGGTTGGGGTGGACTGAGGGGGAGAATAACAAAGGAGATGTCTTGATGGGGGTGGTATTTTAGGGTCTGAGAGAAACCTGGCACCAGGGAAACCCCCGGGAATCCACAAGAATAATCCCAGCTCAGACTCCTAGCAACAGTGGAGAGGGTGCCTAAACTGGCCATCTACTGTAATCAGACTGGTGACTACCTTAATTGTCATCGAGAGATACTCTATTCAGTAACTGATGGAAGCAGATGCAGATATCCACAGCCAAGCACTGGGCTGAGCTCCGGGAGTCTTGCTGAAGAAAGGGAGGAGGGATTGTTTGAGCAGGGAGGTCAGGACAGGGGAACCCACAGAGAGGCAGACCTGAGCTTGTGGGAGTTCATGGTCTTTGGACCAACAGTTAGGGAGCCTGTATGGGACCGATCTAGGCCTTTTGCATGTGTGTGTGTGACAGTTGCATAGCTTGGCTCCTAGCAGTAAGATCAGGACCTGTCCCTGGCGCTTAGCTGGCTTTTGGGAACCTGTTCCCCATGCTGGATTACCTTGTCCAGGCTTGATGCAGGGGGAGGAGCTGGTCCTGCCTCAACTTGATGTGCCATGCTTTGTTCAAGCCCATGGAAGGAGGAGGAGTGGAAGGGGAGGAGGGGTAGAGGACAGGGGACTAGGGACCAGGATGAGAGGAAGGAGGGGAAACTGCTGTTGGTATGTAAAATAAATGGGAAAAATGCTATTTAAATTGAAAAAAAAAAAAGACTCCGTTCTGAGATCTGTGTAGGCAAAGGAAGCCTAGACCTCACTTTGAAGGAATGTGTAGTTCAGAGGCCCAATTACAATTTGGTTATATTGTTTGAGTAGGACAGGTCTTGAACAAAGCTAACGGAGAAGAGGGCTTCTCCAACTAAGCCTTGGGATGTCAAGGCTTTCTGGAGGAAATAAATTCAAGGTGAGACAGACAGCCGGACACTGACATGAAACTGACCCTGCCACTGTTGCTAGATATAAGACTTAAGTCTTCAACTTCTTTGAGTCTCGGTTTACTTTTATTTAAAATGGGTATGATTGTGCCTATTCTAAAAAATATTGTAGCAGGCACAAGTAATTGTCTATGAAGTACTTGGTACACAATGGCAGTCACCAAATGATGGACACGACTCTCATTCAATACATTATTGAATTTCCTAAGCACTTGTTCTCAGTGTGTGAGTCATTGTTCTATTGCTGTGAAGAGACACCCTGACTACATCAACTCTTAGAAAGGAAAACGTTCAATTGAGGCTGGCTTACAGTTTCAGAGGTTCAGTCCATTATCATCATGGTGGGGAACATGGTGGCGGCAGGCAGACATGGTGCTGGAGAAGTAGCTGAGAGTTATACACCTGGATCCACAGGCAGTAGGAAGAGAGTGACACAGGACTGGCTGGGCTTTGGAAACCCTAAAGCCCACCCCCCAGTGACACACTTCCTCCAACAAGGCCATACTTCCTAATCCCTCTCAAGTAATGCCATTCCTTGATGACTAAGCATTCAAATACACGAGCCTATGGGGGTCATTCCTATTCAAACACACTCAGGCACCGTTATTCACTGAATAGTCATAACGACTTTTTCTATTCTACTCTTTACACATGAAGACACCTAAGACATATTTGTGGCACTATTTCTAAGTAGATAAGGCAGGGTTGTTAATCTGAATTTTTGATTGTTACCCTAGAGTTCCCTTAAATTGATCACTTTGGCTGGGGTAGAATGGCTCAGTGGTAAGAGGGATTGTTGAAGAAGCCTGAGGATCTAAGATTAAATACCTCTCACCCACAAGTTGGACATGGGCAGTGCTGTGGGAGGTAGAGACAGGAGAGGACCTCTGGGGTTTGCTGGCTTCCAGCTTAGCTACAGGTTTAGTCAGAGACCCTGTCTCAAGGGAATAAGGTGGAGAGTGACAGAGCAGGGCACCCAGCATCCTGCTCTGGCCTATGACCATGTGCCCATGGACACTGGACACACACACACACATGTAAATTAAGTTCTCAACTTCCCTTTTAATCCTAAAATGGCTTTAACATGCCCTTCTCGGAAAAAAAAAAAGAAAAAGAAAAAATGAAAGTAAAAAGCAGCAATCCTAAACTAAAACCCATACTTATTATACAAACTAAATATACCTCCAAGATTTCCCATAGCTACATCAATTCAATGAAATATGATTTAGGCTGGTACCACTCTCCTAAATTTTAAAAAGTGAAAAAATATAAACTGCATGTGGTGTAGCGCATCTGTAATTCTAGCACTGGGAGACAGGAGCAGGAAGATCAAGGGCAGCCTGGGCTGTACAGACTCTGCCTTAAAAAAAGTGTCAAATACAGTGAGTTGTGATGAGTAGAAGAAAAACGGAAGGATGCAGAGGAAACAACATGTTAGAGGACAGGAAGTGAGAAGCATCCTGACTCTGTGACTTATGCATGAGACTGCTTCTGCCAGGGTGTCAGTTGGGACTTTGATCTGCCAACAACAGCTTAAAAGCAAGATGGCCTTCTAGCCATGCCAGTGAGCATGCTCAGACAGAGATTTGGAGGCTTTAGAAACATGTGGAATTCATGGAAACTTACAGACGCTGCACCAAGGAAGGAAAAAATTAATGAGAAGCACCTAGAAAGAATACCCAAAACCTGAAGTCTTCAGAGAACATCCCATTGGCCAACCTTAGTAATATGTAGTAAGGACAGAGAAGGGCCGCCCGGGTAGCTGGTTTCCTGAACACACACTGAAGGTGGGCTTTTTCCCCATCAGAAAACAGGTACGCTCTTTGAATGGTGGTAGATGTTAGAAGCTTGTTGATGTCTTGATCGGTTACTTATATTAAGAAAGTGTTGACAATTGATCCAGAGGTATCACTTCCACGTCATCAAATGAGTATTTATTTGAACCCCAAGGCTCTGTGTTCGGAGGAAAGGAAGACATTTGATCATTTTTTCCTTAGAGTAAAAAAAAGTAGTCTTTGGCCTCATTACTCTTGGGAGATTTGAAACGTTTCTGGAAAAAAGTTAACAGCTCAGAGACCATTCTGTTCATCATGGAGTTGAAGCCTGACGCGTGTAGCTACCTTGCCTTCGGCTTGGGAATGAGACTTTGCTCCTTTTTTCTCCCCTCTGACAGCTCCCTGGTGAGGAGTGGATTCCCTGACCCAAAGGAAGGCAGACAAGGATCCCCAGAATCTATATTTCTTCTTTAAAGAGGGCTCTTCTTTCTCAGAAGCAATTAGGAGATTATGGAAGCAGAGGAAATATCGGAGATTAGCTACCGTCTTCACTTTATGAGATGAGGAAACTGAGACCCAAATACTTCTGACCGAGCCCAAGACAGGTGGAAGTAAAAGTCAGGTGACTGGTTAATACTCTGCCTGCTCATTCCAGAGAACAGCTTGAATGAGCTGATTTTCTTCCAGGTTTTCAGAAACAGTTTATACCATTGTTCAGATTTTTGGCAAATCATGCAAGCTTCCAAATGTCTAAGAATTCTATTCTTTCTAGATAGTAAACTGGGTTGGTGTCTCGCCTTCATTTTTCCTGCATCCCATAACTGTAACTTTACTTTCTACCTCATTTAGTTCTTGTACCCTTGGTCTTATAGGAGGATGGTTATAATATATACTTGGTCATGTCAGAAGGATGCTTATGTTCCCTGTGTGTATACGCACGCACGCACGCACGCACGAACGCACGCACGCACGCACGCACGCACGCACCCTATTATATAACATTATATACTTGCACCCATGGTGTATATAGAATAATTACGGGGGTTCAAACTCAGAGTCTCACACATGCCAGGCAAGGGCTCTGCCACTCAGCCCCAGCCCCAGCCCCAGCCCCATACATTCTTAGTCATTAATGTCCTTTCTCCTGCTCCCTTTATCTTCACCCACATTACAGTGTACCACCTAACAGTATTTCAATAAATGTGTGAATGGAAACTTGAAGATTGATTGGTTTGGTTTGCCGACCACTTTCTTCTTTTCTTCCAGCTCTTAACACTTGAAAGCCTTAGGCTGCCCATGTGCCCACTTCAGCAATCTACGTAGGCAGCAGTCACACGTTCATCTCTTGCTCTGTTCCCAGCCAACAAAACAACCTGTGAGTATCTTAGGCTTAGCTACCTTTGATCATCGTTTCATTAGTCTCCTTTTGATACTGATTGGTGCTTTATAAACCCTAAAGCTTAGTGACAGGTGACAGCTACATATTGTTTTTCATGAGTCTGTGGCTGGGTACATGCTGCTCAGCATCAGGCTCGACTGCTCTTGGCAAGGCTTGTGGAAGCTTCTGTGCTTAGTTCACAAGCCAGCTGGAGACTGGCTGATCTAAAAGAGCTCTGACATGCACAGCTTGGCTTTCCCTACATGGGAAAGTCTTTAGTCTTCCAGCAGGCCAACTCAAGCTTGCTCTCCTGGTGGCGGCCAAGTTCAAGCAGAAGGAACAGCAGGGAATTCAAAACATCTTCAAGTCTTTGCCTGTGTCAAGTCAATCTTGTCTATTGGCCAAGAGGAAGGCACCAGGCATGCCCAGCATCAGTGGGAAGAACAGAGAGATTATATTAAAGGAAAGGGCGACATTTGGGATGACTGGTCTAACTCATCCTAGCTGGAGTGATGTTCTAAGGAGAGACATTTGCGTCCCTTCCTTTGACTCTCAGACTGTGGGATAATGGATCCCAAGAAAGTGGAATTTCCCCCCAAGAATCTCATGCTGGGACAAGGAGAAGGCTGGAGCCTGTTGTCAACCTGACGGGGGGAGGGGAACTTGTTTCCACCCAATTCTCATAACTTGTAAGGCTACCTTCCCTGAGATCCTGGAGCTGAGACAAAGATGGCTCAGTGACTGACTGGGGATGGAGCAGGCAAGCTACATCTTGACCAGGATTGTTTACCTATTGTCCTCTATTTAAATCTGGACCTCATGTTAGGACCCAAAAGACAGACTTGGAGGAAGCATCATGGAACCTCTTTTGGTCCTCTTCTCGATGCGATCACATAGAATAAATCTCCACTCTCTACTTTTACTGTTACCTGTCTCTCATTGGTTTGTTGAGGGTGAGTGTCTGAGCCTGGCTTGTAAGGACTGCCAGAGCCTGGGCTCTGACTCTACCAACTCCAGGAACAGTACAATATTCAAATTAAAGTAGTTTAAAACTGTCTAAGTTGGTTGGTTGTTAATAGTGTGTGTGCGCGTGCGTGCGTGCGTGCGTGCGTGCGTGCGTGCGTGCGTGTGTGTGTGTGTGTGTGTGTGTGTGTGTGTGTAGTCTTTAACCTACCAATAGAGTGAGTAGGAGCTGATTTTAGGCATCTACCCCTTTCTTTCCATTTCTACAACTTCTTGCAAAGGAACCTGATTTCTTTAGTGGTGCATAACTCTCCCTGTGTAAGTGGGAGATGTTTTCAAAATGATGTGTAGCCAATCAAAGCACCATGCTCTCCTAGCAATGGTGATTGCTCAGGGATGGGCATATCCCAAACTGGGCTAAGACCCTTTAGTCTTTGTATGAAGCAGTCTCCCCCTTGTCCTGGTGGACCACAAATCTCACAGTATACAGAGTGGGGGCTGCTTTTGTCACTGTGGAACCAATGGATGGGGGCTGACTTAATCCAGTTGCTGATTATTTGAGCTGCTAGAGTCACTTATGTCATGTGATACAGACATATGACTCATTTTTTTTTCAGTCACACGAGACAATACATCATTTATTTTTATTTAAATGAATTCAAGGTTTGTACATATCAAATACTTAGATCAATGTCTTCAGGGAATACTCAAATATCTGCTATTATTTGTTTATACTAATTCAAGTTGTGTTTTCTGTCCTTTGCAATAAAAAGAATCCTAATTGATACAACTGAGAAGAAAATAAGATGGCAAAAGAACCCATTTACAGTAGCAATAGGGGAAATTAAAATAGCAAAACAAAACAAAACAAAAAACCAAGCCAGATCTGTAGTTACTGACCTAAGAAATAAGAGAGATACACGTGAAGAAAACAACTTAATTTTATTAAGTGATCTTAAGAAGTTCTGAATATTTGAAAAGAAACAATCAGAGCCTGGATGGAAAGATGCCATATTTAAATGGATTAGATTTCCCTAAAATTATCTATAAATATTTCTCTTCATGGGTTCTCACTCCACCTAACCCCCACTCCCACATTCTAATACCCTTCCCTCATCCTTCCAAATGGGCACACTTCTCCTGTAATCACTGTTGTGGTTTGAATGAGAATGGCCCCTATAGGCTCATATATTTGAATGCTTGGTCCCCAGTTGGTGGAACTGCTAGGGAAGGATTAGGATGTGTGGCCTTGTTGGAGGAGGTGTGTCACTGGGTTTTAAGGTTGCAAAATCTTGTACCATTCCCAGTTTTTTTTCTTTGTTTCTCTGCCTCTAGTTTGTGGATCAAGATGTAAGCTCTCAGCTATTGCTCCAGAGCCATGCCTGCCTGCTACCATGCTTCCTGCACTGTTGATCATGGACTCTAACTCTGTAGCCATGAGCCCCACAATTAAATGGTTTCTTCTATAGGTTGCCTTGGTGATGGAAAAGTAACTAAGACAACCACGCACTATTTCCTTCCATGCTGGTCATATGCATATTTTCTGAATCTGTTTCTTCTACACACCCACCTCCACACTTCCAGTTTAGGCCTCTATAAACCCGGACTGCATTGCACTGTTAATCCCTCAGCAGTCTTGCTGCCACGTTCAGATTCACCAGCTTTTTAACAAAGCAGCGAAAGCCACCATTATCTTGTCTCCCTTCTTATCCTATGTTCCTTTTCTCTGATAGCTCTCAATGGTTTGTAATACTCTGCTCTGATCACCTTTCCTCACTTCTGTGTCACTGTGCATGTCCTCAAGATTAGCTTTCCCAACACCATCCATGGTTCAGTAACAGCTAGGCTTGTTCATACATCTATCTCTCAACTTGACTTAAGAAATACATCTTACTCACCTTGATAAACTGGCACCGTGTTTGGTACATGGTATGACTTTGTGAGGGTTTACTGATGAATAGATGAAAGAATAAATAGCTCCCTATATCTCTACTGCAGAGGAGCAGGGAACATGAGCATTTCCTGGAGGGATATTCCACCTCCACAATAGAGACAGAAGCAAGTCTGCTCTAGGGTGGGTGGAACTCATGCCTGAGAGGACCTAGGCAGGATATTCGGGGTCGAACTAAAGTAGAATATGCAGGATTGAGCAGCGAGAGGGAAATGAACACAGTCACTTGAAACTGTCATTCCACAAAGCAGTGACAATAACAAGGCATACATATTCATGATGTCATTATCCTGAGACTTTATGAGGTGTTGGCAGAGGATGAACTTTGCTGGAATTTTCGCTTCATTGCCTGAAATTATTACTGATGAAATAACAGTAATAACAAAACCCAACAAAGCAAAACCCAGTGGTCTCTGTGAGCCAACGAGATGATGAGAAACTCAAGGTAATGGAAATGGCTGAGCAGAGGCAGATTTGGGTGAGCACCCGCCCAGGGCTCCTGTCTGCCAAGACTTTTATTGGGAATATCCTCAGGCTTGGCTCGCACTCCTAGGCCTGATTGCTGAAGACAGTTCCTTCCTTGCCAAAGAACATGCATAAATTTAGACTCCCAAGGCTATGCTTGCTTTCTCAGAGAATATTATTTTATTATTCAAATGAAACTATAAATTTCTTCAGATTATGGATACCATATGTGCTCATGGAAGGAAACATGGAAAATATAAGATATGTATACAGTAAAAGTAACTCCTAATCCTATTACTCCAACACAATAATTTTGTCATATTTTTGTTCAAATCATTTTCTCAAAAATACAGAGTAAAGCTTAGCAAGTGGGATATACTCTCTGGTTGCCTAATGAAGACCTGAAGAACAAGTGTGTTTGCCAGGTAGGAATTGGAAAGCTTGGAGGGAAGCACTCAGCCTTGCCTCAGTTTCTCAGTCTGTAAAGGATCAGTTGAAACAGCATTCCCCAGAGTTAGTTCTGAAGAGAATGAGAGAATGGATGGAAATAACCTGGCTCAAAGAATAGCATGGAGTAGGTTGCTAGTGACTGGGAGCTGTTGCTATTATAACTTCCCTGAAGTCATTCTGGCCCCCTCTCCATAGCTAACTGCTGCATCCAGTTTCCAAACCCTGATGATCTTACATATTTCACACTGTTCAAATACCATTGCCTTCCTGGAGGAGATAAGATGCTTTATTTAATCCACCCCCTGTGTCTGCTTTGGTTTAGGCCCTCGGGGTTTCTTGCTTGGGTACCCCATTCCTTTTGCTTCTTTTTCTACTCACTTCCCAATTATTGATCATGCAGGAAGCAGGAGAATTTCTTAAATGTGATCTGACCGTATCATATTCCTATGACAGTCACTGGGCACTTCATTATCCCAAGGACTACCACCCAGCAGTTCTAACAAGGAGTGAACTATTGATGTATATTAAAGCATGAATGGGATGGATCTGAAGGGAATTATACTGAGCTATAAAACAAGTTTTGTTTTGTTTTTTAAATCAGGGCTGGAGAGATGGCTCAGGAGTTGAGTGCTGGCTGGTCTATCAGAGTGGGAGTCCTGGTACCCATGTCAGGTGCCTTATGGCGGCCTGTAACTCCAGTTCCTGGGGATCCAATGCCTCCATGGGCACACACTCTCACAAGCTCCTATCTACACACACACACACACACACACACACACACACACACACACACACACACACACAAACACACATACACATTCATAATATAAAATAACAAAACACTAAAAGAAAATAAAACCTCATACATACTGTGTAACCCCATTTTTAACTCTTGAGATGATCGAACAGTGGATATAGATTAGTGACTGCTAGGGCTTGAGACTGGGGTTGGGATGGAAAGTGAGTGTGGTTATAAAAAAAAAAGCACAAAACAGCTTTCTCCCCCAAATTAATTCATTTTATCCACAATATCCATAAAAAGCAACTACATTTTGCGTAGTATTCTTATTACAGAGAATTGTTATGGTGATGGAATTGTTCTAAATATTGTCACTGTTGGTGATGATGCAAACCCGCCTTCACGTTAAAATTACATAAAATTAAACAACAGACACTTTGGTTCATGTAAAAACTGGGAGAATCGAGTAAGGTAGGTGGATTGTATCAATGTTGGTTTTCTGATTGCCATTTTGCACTGTAATTACATATCACATCATGGCAGGAAGAGAACATAGAAATGATCTGTTCATATCATTCATGAAAGTTATTTGTTACAAGATTCTTAGAGGTTTCATAAAAATGCTGGGTTTAAAAACAATTATATGATATAAAAGTGTTAATAAATAAAAAAAATAAACCCACAGAAAATCAGGAGTGTTTTTGAAAAATCCTATTTAGGCCATTCATGCAGACTTACACTTGGGTAAATAGGTGTAATTAAGAAGAGAGAGCCTCACACATTTGTGTATTCACACCCATTAATTCATCTATGTGGCTTACAGTACAGATAAATGTAACCCCAAACCTACAGTTAGATAAGAGCATTGGAATAGCTTTCCTGTAATTGGATGGTACTTTAAGTTGAATTTACACACATCATATTAGAGATCACAAAAAAATCAGATCATTGCTAGTCTTTTGTTTTAAATATTGATTCTATCTTATTGGTAAAATATTTTGGTGCTCTCTTAAAACAGGGTCAGTAGAATAAGCAGAGTTCATTGTTCTGGTAGAATTGGTGACTTCAAGGTTCTGGATCCACTCCAGGAAGTACAAGGCTCAGACTTCAAGTAACTTCTATACAAAATTACTGCTAAAGATGGAATTGTGTGTGCCCCACACCCATTCATACACAGAAGGCCTAATATCTAATGTAACTGTATCTGGAAATAATTAAGGTTGAAGAGTTTGTAAGGGTGGGGCCTTAATCCAACAGGATTAGTGTCCTTGTAATAAAATATTGATAACTATCACTCCATGTGAACACACTAAGCAGGCCAAATGAGCACAAATTAGAAGGTGGCCATCACCAAGACATGGTTGTCCTGACATGCTGATTTTGGACTTCAAGTCTCCAAATCCAGGAGAATTAAGCCCCCCTGTCTATGGTACTGTCTATGGTCCAAGTTGATGAAAACAGTTGCCAAGCTACAACTGGATGGTTTCATTACAATGGTTAAAATGTAGAGTCTCCTTGTGTTTACCAGCAGCTAGGAGGCTGCCCATCCTGGCAGACGTCTTGAGAGAAGGACACTCAAAGAAAGCCCTCCAGTGGGGGTCTGTGCCCGCTGCACCAGCCTTGCCGACTGCAGGAAACACCCTGGGGAGTGTACCAGAAGGAAGTGTGAACACAGTCTCCTGAAGAAGCTGTGTCTGCAGAGACCGATTGGCTGATCAGAATGTCAGTGCTGTGGAGGGGCGGGCATGCTGCAGGTGCAAAGGCCAGTTAGCCTAGCTTGGGCTAGTTCTAGCCCTCTGGAACAGCCATTCCTTGCCCACCTCTGTGTTGGTGCTAAAATCTTGTGACTAGTAGTTTAAAACCTTTCGGAATCTATTAATTTAGCGGTTGACTAGCTTCTGTCAACCCAAAAGCTAAGAAAGTCATCAGATACTGTCTTGGACCTATATAAAATCTTGCCCCATCCACTATATTTGTCTCTCTGACAATGTATTTTAAACTTGCCACGATTTATAACTTTCTCTGTTCTAGAAAACTAACTTGATGAAACTGCTTCCACATTGGAACATGGAATATGGGGTAACCCAAATCTGTGTTCCGAGGCCATGGTCACTCAAAATGGTTCCAGAGAAAGACTATCTCTTATTCCCTTTAAGATGAGATCTGTGGTGATGGAGCCAACAGAAAGCAAGTACTTGTTCTGGTGATGTCCCCTCCCCCTCCCTTCACCATCCCCACTTGTTTGTACCACGAGAGGAGAGACAACAGAATACACAATCTTTTTATGGTAGTGGTTCTTGTGTGAGTTTTTCTGTGTGATGTGAACAAAGCCTACAGACACGGACTCCGTATGTGATCCCACCAAAATCTAGCTTAGTGAACTGGTGAGTTCACTGACGTTACTTACAGGATCAGAGGTGGAAGGTTGCTTGCAGGAACATGGGTGACTCAATGACAGCTGTAGCACCAAAAAGCCCACCCCAGAATGGCTGACGACTCCCAGAAAGCTGCATTGCTAGAGCTCCATGTATAATCTGCAGGCAGCTCAGTCTGCCAGAGTCTCCTTTATTCAGTTATTGTTACTGCTTATATAGCCGCCGGGAGAAGCCTTGTGAATATTATAATTTCTTCAGCACTGGGAGTCTGGTAAGTCTTCTTTACCAGCTAAGTCTTATGAAACCCCCTCCCTGCTCCCAGGAGAGGATCTTCCGGGTCTGAGGAGATAGCTACCTTGCTGAGGGAGGCATAGAGTCAAGTTCTGACAGGAGTGGAAGGGAAACGGAATGATTGCTGCTTTTCTGGATCATTCACAATTGAAGCCAGACCTTGTCGGGTTTCATGGAGAGCCACCGGATCAATACCTCCAGAGTGGAGCTTCTCAGCTTTGTGTGTACACAAATCACCCAGAGAGGGAGTTACCAGGACAGTCTCATTCAGCAGTCTGAGGGGGGCCCTAGGTTGGTCCTTTCTCTCAGCGTTTATGGTTGGGGTCCCACGCTGGATTTGGAAAAGTTCCTAGTTTTAGACTTGGAGGCACCTGAGAGCGAAGCTACCATCTTGCTTCCGTTTGATCTCCAGAGTTGGCCTGATGCCCAGCACGGGAATAATTTCTCAATAAATATTTGCCTAAGTGAATGAATGGGGAAATTGTCCATTTCTCTTGGTGTTAGCGCCTAGCCAAAACCCAAATAGATACAAACCAAACCACAATTAAACATGTGTTTATTACTTGGAAGTCTCCAAGCGCTTTAATTAATAATGACTTATTTGATTCTCATGCTTTCTGTAATCCTCCCAGAAGGAATGGTCATTATTAGTTTGTTACGTGTATAAAAGTCAGACAGGCTGAGTCATTGCCCTAAGGAAGGCTAGCAGCATGGGCACTAGAAAATTGACCTTCCAGTTGCCAGGAGTTTTCCTGCTATATTCTAGAGAAAGTAAAAACATAAGGAATCCCTTGTCAGCTTGAGACCGGTGATGCCCCCGCTTCTCTGTGTTTGGAATACACTCAGCACAGAGGCACCACCATGACAAAAATGTAATGTGGTGTGATAGGAAGGAGTTTCTCAAAAAAACTTTGTTAAGCTCTGTTTGGGAGACTTGGGCAAATCAGGGGCCACTGGTGACCCCTCGCTGTCCTAACAGAACACTTTCATCTCCTTTTAGCTTCTCCCAAGCCCTGAGATGTATTTGCTTGCCCAGAACAACATCCTGCAGACGCCAGGCTCTCCAGGCGGAGTTTAGCCCAGTGGGCAACCAGGTCCAGCCTGCCTGGTTCTCTATAGCTCTGACCGTTGTTTCCTTGCTTGTTCTAAAAGAAAAGAAAAAACAAAAACCAAAAAACAAGGGGAGAGGCTCTCTACATCTGAATTCAATTCTTATGCTTTCCTCATTTCTGGATTCTGGAATTAGAAATGTCCTGAATAAAACCAGTTCATCTGACCTTTGTACGCACTGTAGGCAGCAACCATCAAGGGACACATTCACTTGCAGTGTAGGGAGGGGTTAACTTTTTTCTTTTTAAGTGATCGTGTGTGTGTGTGTGTGTGTGTGTGTGTGTGTGTGTGTGTGTGTGTGTGAGATGTATGCTCACATGGGTGTGCAGGTGTGTATGCTTGTATGCAAATATGCAGAAGCCTGGGCAGGATACCAGACGTCCTCTTCTATGCCCTCTGAACCAGGAGCTCACCATTCAGCTAGGCTAGCTTGGCCAGTGAGTTCTCCGGGTCCCCCTGTCTTCATCCACTGAGGCTGAGGTTACAAGCATGCGTGCAACTTTTTACATGAGTTCTGGGGTTCAAACTCAAGTCCTCATGTCTGTAGAACAAGGCTCTTACTCACTCAGCCATCTCTCGAGGCCTGGTTTTTCCAAATTTAATCTTAGTTTCTCCCATCTTTGCTATGCTTCATAAATTGTCATGAATTTTCTTCTATGGCTCCCCCTGAAAGCATAATGCAGTCCTAGGTATTTAGATAAAAAGTAGCTTGCTCTGACTTCTTTCCTTACCTTGTCTTGTGTATCTGTGAAATATTCCAAGGATATTAATGGATGACATCATACTCGTTAGAGTGTCTGTAAGCAGCAGGGTTCTGGAGGCTACACAAGGTCAGTGGGATAGGTGGGGGAGGGAGATGTATTATTAATGAAGAGTCCACATGTTAACCGTCTCACATATTTCTTTTTCCACAGACATGCACGGTAGCATCTGACCTGAACATGACCCAGCCCAGGCTCTGCAAATCCATCTTGCTGAGGCTTCCACTGGGAAGCAGTAAGAAGGAGAGCCAACTTCCTTCCCCAGGGAGACAGGCGAGAAAGAACTCAAGAGACTGCCCCAATTGTTTGTGTATCAAAGCAGGGAATTCTCCAAAGGCAAATGGGAAATGGGAAAATTCAACAGCATTTATAGGTATGAATTTACCTTGCAGATATCTGAGTGGGAAATACTAACTTGTTATCACCTAGGAGCAAGGTGTGAGCATCTATGGATGTTTATAATCCACCAGAAGCTTGGGCAGTAGGGTAGAATTCTAAGTGGAAGGTGTGGTGGTTTGAGAGAAAATGGCCCCCAAAGGGAGCGAACTGTTAGGGGGTGTGGTCTTGTTGGAGTAGGTGTAGCCTTGTTGGAGGAGGTGTGTCACTGTAGGGGTGGGCTTTGAGGTCTCATATATGCATGCTCAAGCCACTCCCAGTGACCCAGACCACTTTCTGTTCCCTGTGAGTCAAGACATAAGAACTCTCAGCTCCTTCCCTAGAACATGTCTGCCTGCATGGTGCCTTGCTCCCCGCCATGATGATAATGGACTAATCCTCTGAACTGTAAGCAAGCCACCACAATGAAATGTTTTCCTTTGTAAGAGTTGCCATGGTCATGGTGTCTCTTTACAGCAATAGAAATCCTAAGACAGAGGATATAATGATTAGAAGTCTTGGCTTAGGGCCTTGAAGTTCAAGGGTTAGTTTAGCACCCCCTGCCCCCCACCCCCATCTTCTTCCACTTTTCTCTTCCCTTCCTCTTCTTCCTTCTCCTCTTCTTCTGTCGATACTTTTGGATTTTTTTTTCATTTTTCTTTATTAAGAAATTTTCTTTATTTTATTTTATTTTACAATATAATTCAGTTCTACATATCAGCCACGGAATTCCTTGTTTCCACCCCCCTCCCCTTCCCCCCAGCACACCCCCTATTCCCACCTCCTCCATGCCAAAACCTCCCCAGAGGACTGAGATCAACCTGGTAGACTCAGTCCAGGCAGGTCCAGTCCCCTCCTCCCAGGCTGAGCCAAGCAACCCTGCATAAGCCCCAGGTTTCAAACAGCCAACTCATGTAATGAGCACAGGACCCGGTCCCACTGCCTGGATGCTGGATACTTTTGGATTTTGAGATAGGATCACATGTGGTAGCACAGGCTGGCTTGGAACTTGTGATTTTCCTGCCTCAGCCTCCTCAGCACAGAGATTATGGGTGTGAGCCACTATGCCCGATTCATTTCCTTCCCTGTCTTGAGTTCTTTGCACCGCATTGAAATCCTATAGGCCTGCTTGTCAAGAAAAGCCGGGGAGGGGCAGGGAAGGGGGAACATGGTGTGTGGGCTGGAGAGATGGCTCAGAGGTTAAGAGCACCGGTTGCTCTTTAGAGGACTTGGGTTCAATTCCCAGCCACCACATGGTGGTTTACAACTATCTGATACCCTCTTCTGATATACATGGGCATCAAGCACGCATGTGGTACACATACATACATGCATGCAAAACACTCACACATAAAGTAAAATGAATAATTCTAGTAATTAAAAAAAAAGAAAATAAGAGCAAGTAAGAAGCAAACAAAAGCTCCTGGACTTCTGATGCTGTCAAGGAGCTGAAACCATGCAAGTTTAGGGCTAGCTGGGTCCCACACATGGTGCTGGAGCTCACTAAAAGCTAGCATTAGAAATAGAATCCAAGCTGGAACCTCTTCCCAGGCCTTGATGTTGCACTTGGTTCTGCTTTTCTGCCCCATTTCTGAACTAGAACATTCCCGATTATGCTCCCAGGAGGACTGGAGTCAATGCTTTTGCAGAGGATGTATTACTGTGCCCCAGGTTCCTCCGTGGCTCTGGGCTCAGTGAACTGAGAATTTCTGCTTTTCATTTCCTCTATCCTTTTCCTCTTTTCTCTGGCACCTTCTATTTCCTTCACTCTTGCTCTTCCAACTCTGGTCCCACTGTTCCTCCTATTTATTCTGGACCTGGCCTCCTCTATTTGCAGATCAGTATGGATTGTGCCCATGGAATTTGATTGTCAGGTTTCATTTGCCCATCACATTTTAGGCCCATTCTTTGTGGTTGAAATTCTCAACTCAAAAAATGATGTATCAAAAAAGACCCATACCTCTGATGTATTTATGACATACCTCTGATGTAATGATGACAGTATTTATGACAGGATCCCATGATGCACTTCTGCTAGAGCAGGAAAGCAAAGAGATGCACTTGTATCTGCATCAGTGAGTTACGAGCAGACAGTTCGTATTTATATCTGTCTTTTGGTCTACTTCGGTCATGTAACATCTCGTTCCTTAAACTGCCCCGGTTTAGTCTGTTGTACCAAAGCAGTCAACAGCATCCTCTTTCTCTCTAAAACATTCCCTGATTTGGAATATGTATTGTAAAGCCATCTCCTCCCGTCTTTGGAATGATGCCTATCTAGGCTTCTTTACAAATACAGACAAGATGATGGATTACCAGGAAATGCTTTTCACCTCAGCACAATAACAACAACTGTGGAAGGCAAATCTACCCAAAGTCTCGTTTCAGAAACGATGCTTCAAAGAGTATTTTTTTATTTCTTTCCTTGTAGTGCAAACTAGAAATGTTTTAAAAATCATATATCAAGTAGTGTTTTGGAAAACTTGAAGGGAATGTGCTACACAATTTACATTTTATGTGGTCAACCCTTGCTCAGGGGAATAAATATGAGCATGCTAAGAATACCCTGGGGAACCACATACACACACACAGCATACATCCCACGTCTCTGATGCTCTTGAAATCTTCTCCTTTTCTTTTTCTCACCTCGCTCTGTGTTACTGGGTAGACTGCATCTCCTACAAAGAGGTGTGAATGAGAAGGCTAATAATACCTTGGAGGAGCTGGCAGCGACTGTTCATCCTAAAACTGTACAGCCGTGTTTAGATACTACCGAAAGCATCCAAGGAGCCGCGAGGGGAATGTCTTAGCTTGGTAACGTGAGCTACCTCTACCTGAGCAGAAGAGAACCACATGCCATCATGCTGCATTGCCGATGCAGGACTACAGTAAATAGGAAGAGGCAGTGTACATATGCAGTTGGTAAGGTCTGTCTTGCATATGGAGCAGTGCTTGGATCTGCAGGTAGAAGTACTGTGTGCTCAAGACAGAGACCATCTACTCGGCTCGTGGCTTTCCCTTCTGGAGACATTGTTCCTGGTACGCAGTAAGCATTGACTGACTCTCCCCTTCTC
Source organism: Peromyscus maniculatus bairdii (assembly GCF_049852395.1). NCBI lineage: Eukaryota > Metazoa > Chordata > Mammalia > Rodentia > Cricetidae > Peromyscus > Peromyscus maniculatus. The sequence goes on from NC_134858.1 coordinate 51,094,050, forward strand.
ACTGTCTAACAGAGGGCACGGGTTGCTGGAGAGGTAGTAGAAATGCTACCACCTGACTCCAGGACTGAGAGAGAAAAATGACAAACCTGGAGTGGAGGAATCCTACCGGGCAACAACAGGCAGCTGAGGGTTTTTAAAAAATCAGACGTCTTGCGATAATCATGGGAGATTTTATAGAAAGCAATGAAGAAAAAGTAAGAGGGTAAGGAATGGTGATACATGCCTTTAATCTTAATTTAACTGATGATGGAGGCAGGTGAATATCTGAATTCCAGGCCAGCCTAAGCTACACAGTGAGTTCCAGGTCAGGCAGGGTTACATAGTGAGAGTCTGTCAAAAATTAAATAAATAAATAAATAAATAAATAAATAAATAAATAAATAAATAAAAAGATCTTACTCATTAAAGCATCATCAGACCTTAAGATCAAGGAAATCTCTCAGCCATAACACCTTCTAAATTACACCTGGCTACTCTGAAAGACAGTAATTTATAAGCAATTGTTTGTCTTTGACATTCCACCCACTCACAGATTTGCATATCTTAAGACCCATAGAGCACAAAGACATCCGAATGAAACCCACTCTCCATTACTGTAGAATGATATGTAATTTATTCATATACCGACAGTTAGGCAGTACTCAAAATTCATTTAAATAAGCAAGTGATTACACAAACATCTAGTAATACTAAAATCGATAGTCCCAAAGTATAAAATACCATGGGTATGAAATACCATGGTAAATACTATTCAACAGACTACGATCATAATTCCAAACTAAATCACATTTTGAAGAAGATGATTCTTAGCAGTTTGAGGATAATTTCATTTTTTTCTTCTCCCAAGCAACTTCTTCCACTGTTATAAGGATGCTAATTTCAAGGAATAGTGCATGGTATCATTGCTCGGGTTTCTGTGTTGTAACACGTTTTCTTGCAAAAAATTAAAAATATTGCCCCTCAACATAGAAAACAAACCAGTCAGCCCCCAACCCCCTAAAGCGAAGATGCTTGAATTGGGGTAGTGCTAACTCTGGGTTCAGCAAGGGGCAGGCAGTGAGAAACCCTTTGCAGCCTTGGAAAGATATGGCTCTTTTCTGTAGCTCCAAGCATCATACACATATTTAGACATCCAAGCCATGAAGTGATGGGGATAAAGTAAGCTTCTATCCTGACGACTGCGACACAGTTGCAACTGTGGTTACGTTAGGCTACAGGTCTGCAGGGTTTCACACAAGGACGGCTCCTATTTAAGCTAATTTCTTACAGCCTCATTCCATTTTGGTGAAGTGCAGCTGTATGTGCAGGAAGAGTTTGGCTTATCATGTGTCTGTCTGCGTTATTTTAAAGTCTTACACTTTCCCAGAATGAGGTCCAAGCATGAACCCAGTGTGAGAAGCTAGCCGCAGTCCTGATGAAACATTTTAATAAATAGGAACACAGAATGAGATTCAGTTAAATCTCTTTCATACAAATTACAGCTAGGGAATTATTATACATTTTTAATATTGAATGATGAGGAGGAGGGAAAAAATCTAAAAAAATATAAAACTTTCTTCATACCTGGGTCAAGGACAGATGTTAACACTGCATAATGCCACAATCTGAGCAGTCACTGGAGGGCAGATACTCCAGACATCGTGGTATTTGGGGGATCTTGGAATTATGACCAAGAGATGAAAATACTGTACCAAAAGGCATGCATATATATATATATATGTATATGTATAATCACTATGTGCATTCGGTGTGTGAGCTGTCACCTAAGCAGAGATCTAAGACAACAATGAGGCAGTGTTCTGAGGATCCGTTGAAACCGGCGTGGGCACTACATGTTGATTAAGCCCTCAGATGCAGCAAAATGTGGGCACAGCGCCATGTCTGGGTTCTGTAGCTGTTTTATGATCCTCTTGCGGAATTTCTCCCGCACGCGATTAAATTCCATTATGTCCATGGGGTCCTCCTCAATCCAAAACTTGTGAAACTCGTGCATCAGATAGCCTGTTAGGGACAAGACAGTGAGAAGACCGCAAGAAAACAGTCCTTAGCCACCTTCCAAACCACCATGGAGGAGTCAGACCGAAGCATCAGTCTCCATGGAGTTCACAGGAAACACCAAGATTTCAAGTATGACCAGTGGAGTAGAAGCTGCCAAGCTGCCTATTCTGTTTCCTCTTTTGCAGCTAGTATCAGAGACATTTTCAGCTCCACAAAGCAGGAGGGCAAATCAATTCTGTCACCTCTTGAATATGAATCACACTGGGAACATACTCTCTTTTCTTAATTTTTTTTTTGTTTGTTTCTGAGTGTTGGCCTGTTATGTATGGCTGTACACCACATTGTGCAGTTCCCTTGGAGGCCAGAAGGGGCACTGGATCCCCTGGAACTGGAGTTACAGTTGTGAGCGCTACTTGGGTGCTGGGAATCCAATCTGGATCCTTTGGAAGAGCAAGCAGTCAGAGCTCTTAACCAATGAGCAATCTCATCAGCTCAACTTGGATTTTTGGTTTCCTTCCTTTCTCTCTCCGTCTCTGTCTCTCTCTCTCCCCCTTCTTTCAAGGCAAGGTTTCTCTATGTAGCCTGGAACTTGCTCTATAGACTAGCCTCTGCCTCCCAAATGTTGGGACTAAAGGCATGCATTACAATGCCTTTATTTTCAAATATTTCAAAAATATTTTCAAATTCTTAAAATTATGTTTATTTACCTATGCTTGTATTCAGGTATATAGGTGTGTGCCCATGTGAGTACACATGTGAGTGCACATGTGAGCACACGTTTGTAGAGGCCAGGGGATACTATTGGGCATCTCTCTCCATCTTACATATTGAGGTGGAGCCTCTCGCTTGAACCCAGAACTTGCCACTTCAGTTAGTCTAGCTAACTAGCTTGTTCTGGGGGTCACCCCTCTATGCCTCCTGAGCACCGTGATTGCGATGGGCCGTCATGTCTGCTTGGTATTTATATGGCTTCTGGGAATCTGAGCTCTGGTCTTGCTTGCAAGGCAAGTGATTACCCAGTGAGCCACCTCCCCTCCCCTGAACTTATTCCAAAAGACCAACAATGACTCCTTCATCCTCCCTCCCAACTAAATCAACACAACGATCCAGTCCTTCAAAAGTACTCCACTCTGCCCTTTTTCCTCTTGGTATTCAATTTAACTAAAATTTTAAATTGCCCCAACACATCAGACAAATGCATTTAACCATCTAGTATGAGGCAGTAAGAACTATAAATCAAATAAGCTATACAGACTCGTGATCAGTTTCATGTAATTGCTAATAATACTTCCTTCCAAAGTAAAATTCCATATTCAAAAGCTTTTGTGTCTCAAAGTTGATGTTTATGAACACTCTGGAGTGGAAATGTTCTTGGAATAAGTGTTAAGCATTTGAAGGAAGAATCTGTTTATTGTTTATTTTTCCTTCCCCATTTCCCCTCTCTTCCATCAAATTGCTCGTTTTTACACACATCTAAAATAACTGAAATGTGAATACTTCCTTTAAAAGAAAGTATTTTATTTGTTTGTATGTAGTAAACCCCAATGCAACTGCAGGTCTCTCTATAAATTAGAAAAAAGAAAAAAGAAAAAAGAAAAGAATCCCAGTTTAAAAAAAGAAGTGAATGCTATACGAGTTGTTCTTTGTTCTAACTTTAGAAGGTGCAAGCAAATCCAGACGGAATGCTGGAGAGGATCCTGGTTGGGCTCTCAGAACTTCTACTTTCGTGTATAAAGAGAATCTAGGAAGAATGAGCAAGGGAAGAAATGCGGAAATAGAAGAGAACTGGGAAAAAACATACTCAATGGAACAACTAAGGAAACAGCTTTTCTTCTGGTAACTAACAATGTGTGGAAATAGCTTCAACATAATTCTACAACAGTTTTAAAACATCATATTTATGTTTCATTATAACACAGTATTGGAGGTGTCCTTTCACAACACACACTGCTTGATGATGACCCGTTTACACAAACACACCTTCATTACTCCTCTCACAGCATATGTAGGCACACTTAGACACTTCTAAGAACTCAGTCACTCAAGTGTAGGAGAAAAGGTTGATGGAGTAATTATTTTACATTGATTTTGGGTTGTCTATTCTGTTCCATTTCTTCTCTCTCTCTCTCTCTCTCTCTCTCTCTCTCTCTCTCTCTCTCTCTCTCTCTCTCTCTCTCTCTCTCTTGACAAGGTCTCTCACAGCCCAGTCTGCCCTTGAACTCATTGTGTTACAGAGGACCTTGGACACTGATTCTCCTACTTCTACCTCCCAGTGCATTACCACACCTGGTTTATGTGTGATTAGGGATCAAACTTATGGCCGATGTGTGCCAGGAGAGCATTCTACCAAGTGAACCACATCCCCATCCCTATTCCATTTCTTCCAGGGCAATGGACAAGACTGCTTCTTAACATTTCTAATGGAGGCATTCACTCCCCTTATCCAGCTGGCCTTGGGGCTACACAAAAGTTGACTACTAGGAAAACTGCAAATCAGGTCCACCATCACGCCAGGACTGTCTTCTCTATTTCCACTCATGCTACCCTTGGGTTCCCTGAGGGGGCCCAAGGCTGAGTCCAGCCTTGGGCATCTCTAGGAGCAGCACTGGAGTGACACAGATGAGGGGATGATTTGTTTTGTTTTGTTTTGTTTTGTTTTGTATTTTTAAAAGGCCGTGGTATGGAGTCCTGGTTAGTTAGTCTTCAATGTGTAATCCTCCTGCTTCAGCCCAAGATTCTTAGAAGGTTCCTGGGTAGGAAGCTGTTGGCCTGTACTTCATGGAACAAATCTAATCCTTCTCTGACACTTGCAGTGTGCTTTGTGCCCAGCACGCATCTCTTCTCCAGGTTAAGCGTCTGGCCTCTCCATCACAGCTCATGTGCAGTGTTGGTCCTACTTGCTTCAATGTGTGATGACAGCGCTGTCTCTTCTGACCCCTGCATCTTACTGGCCCACAGGAACTCAACCCTCTGTCCATTTCAGTGAGTGGAAAAAGTTCCTAAAACATCTCAGGAATAGCCTGGGGTAATTTGTTAAACATGCAGATCCACCCAGATTCAGCCAGATGAATCTCTATCTCTGAAGTTTAAAACCTAAGATCTAGAAGACTCCATCTTTTTACATCCCTCCCTGGCCTCCTTCTAGGAATGTTTCAATTGATATGGTTATAAAAGAAATAAATGAGAATTCATAATTTCTTCTCTTCTTAATATATAAAACACACATATACTTTTTCCAACTGGTCTTTGAGCTCAAAAAAGCATACTTGAGTTGTTTTGCTAGGAGAGTCAGATTTATATTATTATGAATTAAAATCATCCATGATGCATTCATCTCATTGGCATACTTCCATTGACATCAATAAAACAGGTACTGTGGAAACTAATTTTTTTTAATTTGAGTTTTTGATGTATTTATATGGTACAATGTGAAAATTTGGTCCATGAGTGTGATATGGACTATCAAATCAGAATATGTAGCATGTTGATCTCCTTTTAATGAATAATTTAATGAATATATTAACTTACACATAAAGATGCCCACTTTCCTACAGTGTGCAGACACCCTGGCATCTGACTCTGAAGGGGATGTAGTATATCTCAGAGTTCTAGGAGAACTCAGACACAGTTGTTTCCCTCATTTTTCTATTTGATACACAATTGCAGAGGACCATCTTGGAGGGTGGGGGAGCTTCATAATCTGACACCATTTTCATGGTACTTCCTTGATAAGCACAAATGTAAACTGTAAATCCTGTAAACAGATTCCCTGGGACTCTCCCTATCTTATCAGGAAAATGAGTAGAGACCATATAACATGATTGTAATAAAAATACAGAAATGGTGATCTGGCTTCCAAAGTACATATTATAATCATAAAACTCCACTCATTTATGTATTATTACACAGCATTCAAATATTCATTGGCCAGTTGTCTGGTCAACCTATCTACCAATTATGTATGTAACAGATACACTGTTGGGCACTGAAGATGGAGAAAAAGGTAAGAGTTCTCATGTTTCCTAATTTTCTGTCTCTTGGAGAGAGAGAGAGAGAGAGAGAGAGAGAGAGAGATGGGTATTTAATTTCTGACAATGATTTGTTAGCTGAGAACGCTAACAAAGGAGTGTGGAAAGGGAGGGAGAAAACGGAGTCAATCCATTGCTTCTAGTCTTCAGTTTCATTCATGCCCCAGTGCTGTGGGTTGGCCAACCAGACTTTATGTCTCTACCTTACAGATGTGGACACTGGGTTCAGCCAGGAAGCTCAAACAGGGCATGCTCACACAGTTGACAGCGGAAAGCCTGAGCTGAAACAGGCGGTCTTCCCATCGTTGCTACAGGCTGCTTCCTCTGGTGCTTATTTCTATGTTAACGGTTCTCTCTCTTGAAGGTCAAAGAACAGATAATCCGCTCTGTCTTTTGTGCTTGTCCCTTCCTTAACTTTACCCCATTACAGTCGGGCTGTGTGTTCAGTGGAGCTTTAGATTGGCTGGCATTTTTGCAACAACAAGCCTTGGCAGCGCTACGTTCACTGACTAAGACTGTAAAGTCAGGACGATAGAGCCATTACATTCTTATTTCCTTCCCTCTAGATGAAATACTTGTTTTGAATACTAATTTGGCTTGCCATCTGAAGCCTGATGCATATTTATTGCTGCTCAAATGTGTCTTGGTTTTGCTTCACTGCACCCTGTTGCTAGAGAGCAGAGACATGTGCAAGGACACAGATAATTGTAAGAACATCACAGGGGAGATTGCAGAAGTGACCGTGCCCACTGGAGGGGCAATGAATCCAGGGCATGGTTCACCTCTTCTATGTTCACCCAGTCTCTTTGACCATAACCTAATCCGTTGGTGATTGCTGCTCTTTCTGAAACCCGAAGAGTGTCCTGGAAAATAAGATACACTGCTTCATGCTTACGTATCTGGGCTAGGACTCTCCTGAAAAACCTATCAATTGGGTAAGGCTAAAACATTTCCAGATCAGCTACACCCTCTTTTTCCCTGAAAAGAATATCATTCAGTATTATAGTTATCTTATCTGTCAGTCCATCCATCCATCCATCCATCCATCCATCCATCCATCCATCCATCCATCCATCCAATATATAGTTACTAAACTCTCTACTAGGCTGAGCATTTAGCAATAACAAAACATCTCATCCTACCCTTAGATATCAATTCTTTTCAGTTTAAACACGGGAGACGTCGGTTGCTGTGTGGTTCTGATTTTTAACTCCAAGCAGATGAATCACGAGTCTGGAGGCAGAGCCCTTCTAGCCCATCAGAGCTCTGTGGCTTCTTACAGGAATGCCCATTTTTTGTGGCTTTGAATAGATTTCCCCAAAAGAATTTACCTCCAGTTCGCCTCAAATTAAACTCATCCTATTTTCCCTTGCAAGAGCGTCCCTGATTTACCCAAGAAAGATGGAAACTATAGAACAGAGCAACTTACAAAGGGCTAACAAAAACATAGTGCAAGAGATTTTGTTTGTTAACAGCTATGTTCATACTCTCCAGCATGGCTCAAAGCTCTTCAGGGTCCATTCCAAATTCTTCTCTTAAACTTCCTGCATCATATCTAACCATACCCTCTCAGTATCGTATCTAATCGTACCCTCTCTACTATACTGTTTGGATCTGCTGTACACTCCCATCTTGTGGCCTGTGTCCTTACCACTTCTCTGGCTAGGTCCCTCAGCACCCATTGCTTTGTGTTCTGCTCTTCAGCCTTAGGTTTTCACTGAGAATGGCATTTGCTTTAGGGAGCTCTCTCTGCTTCAGACTCAGTGGGTGATGACGGCCATATGCCTTTGCAGTGCTTTAAGAGTATGTTGTTCTTAATGGTTTCAATGCCGGTCTTCCTCAGGATAGACCCTGATTTGCAGTAAAATCCCAGTGATATTTGTTGGGAATGGAGTTGTTACAGGAGTGAATATAATCACCCACGGGTCAAAATGGGAGCTATAAAATGTCATGTGAAGACCTTAGATTTTCTACTAACAAGTTATAAAGTAAATACTTTGAATATTGTTTTCATTTTTGCCAGTGATCTTGCATTGTTCAGCATCAGATAGTTTAATACATTTTAATGGGAAAACGAAGCACCATGAAGGCAGTGGCCTCTCCTATCCTAGTCCTTGCTCTAAAGTCGCTCTGGCTGAGCCTTCTGACTGCCAAACTCTATAGCCCCACGCATGCTGCATTCCATTTCTGGGCTGTTTTCTAAACCCCTATTTACAGAAGATACAGGTCTAGGCCCTGTTCACCAGCTCAACCATACTCAGTTCCTTACTGTTTTTTAATCTAAGACTAATTGCCTACTTTGTTCATTTACTTAGTTTTCCATTTAATTTAACCACAAACTACCTTCCCTAAGGATGCCAAATGCGTCCTAGATGTGTTCAACCATGGTAGATGTTTGCTCAGTTTCAGAGCTTTGTCAAAATCCAGATCGATTCTTCTGAGCCTGTTGTGTGGGATCTGCTTTGGGAGGGCCCCTTTCCCTCACCTGAGGATTCCCTTCTCTTTCCTCCCGGAAAGACTTCCTGTTGTCCAGGTTCATTTATTCTTTCTGGAATTACTCTCTTATTTTGTAGAAACATCATATTTTTCAGGAGTTTCCTTGTCAAGTTATGGAGAAGCAAAATATTTAAGACCTTGTATTTATAAAAAAAAATGTCTGTCCTGATACTCAATACTCAGTTGATAAGTTAGCCTGGGAATATAATTTGAAATTGTAAATCATATCCCCTTTGTGCCATCTTAAGTTTCTGTAGTCATTATTTCATTGTGTTTTGGAATAAAATGCTGCTCTGGAGAAGTCCAGTGTATTCTTGATTCCAAAGATATTGTGTGACAGTTCTAGAAATTTTCGGCATCATCTCTTTACAGAGTCGTAGTATCTCACAGTGATACAGACTTTGGTTTGGTAGATTTGAATCTATTATGTGGGTGCTTGGAACTTAAAATATGAAAATCTGCTCTTCAGGCCTAAAGTTTTATCGCATTTATTTATTTACTTTACGTGCGCGCGCGCGCGTGTGTGTGTGTGTGTGTGTGTGTGTGTGTGTGTGTGTGTGAAGAAGTCAGAGGACAACTTGTAGGACTTGACCCTTGCTTTCCACCATGTAGGCCTTGAGGATCAAACTCAGATCTTCAGGCGTGGCAGCAAGTGCCTTCACCCACAGAGCCATCTTGCTGGCCTGATTTTTTCTTCTTGATTTATAGATTTGTGTCCTTTCCCTGAGTTTCTCCTTTTTGTGACACCCCCCCCCCACTTCAGATAGGAGATGTCTCACAATGGCCCTTTCATGTTTCAACCTTTATTTTTTTTACTTTTCATCAATACCTCTTTGACCTACTTTCTAGGCAAGTCTTTCAACCTTACTTTCTAATCTTCTTGTGAATTTCATTTCTGTCAAAACATAGGACCTGGCAGTCAACACAGGCTGTCTTTAGAGTTGCATTCTTCAGTGTTAAGCTGTGCTAGATGAAAGGGAGACAGACATAGTCAGACCTGAAGTTGACACATTGCATATCACATAAGAGCCGAGAAAAAGAAAAATCCATGATGCCCAGAAATGTAAGCGTGGGTGTTGAAATGAGAAAATAAACAAACAATGAAGTTAAACCCAAAGGAACTTCTTCCCAGGGCCTAGCGTAGCTTTGACACAATGATTTCTCAGCTTTGACCCTTGTCTGCTCTGTAGAAATCCATACTGAAAATTAAACAAGATACTTACAGAACGTTTGTTGGAAGTGAGACAGTGTTGGTGCTTCGGGGGCGATGTTGTAGAAATGGGTTTTGAGAGCACCACTCACGAGCAGATTATATGCCAGATCGGTGATATTGATGCCCACAATTGCAAAGGAGTACCTGCAGGCAGGACCCACAAAAACAAAAAATGTTGCACATGAGAGACATAAACACTTCAAAAATTGATACCTGAGTTCTAAATTCCTTTAAACCATCAGAGTGGCAAGCCATCTATCCATCTCTATCATATCAAAGTCTTGTCCTCTAAATCTATCACAAAGTTTTGGTAGCACATGCTAAGAGAACTGAGAGTCCACCTGCTTTGAGTTGGTGATTCCATTTCCAAACATATGCTAGGTCAGTGTTTGAAGTGGACAAAACTTCATGCATAACAATATTTATTACAGCATTATTTATCATGGCAAGACATAGAAACCACTCAAATATGCTCAAAAGACTCCTAGAGAAATTAATTATGGTAATTTTTGTGTTTATTAAATTATGATAATTTTATAGATAACTAAAGTTGCATTCTTAGAGACTTTAAGGCCTGTGAAGAACAAGCCAAGATTTAGTATAGGTGCACATGGGTGCAGAGAGAAACATCTAGAATGAAAAGCTGTAAGTTCTTACTATGGGTATGCACAAGTGATAGATGGGCTGATGGATTGAGTTCTGGTCTTCATTCTTGTGTTTTTCTAAATTTAAATTTTATGTGAGAAAGATTTAAGGTATTACCACAAAGTATATTTTATGTCCCTCTTCTACAGAGAAGGGAATAGAATTCTTAAATTCTCTCTGTTTTTATAAATCCAGTATAGAAATATTTTGAAATATATTTTGAATAGGCCATTAACAACATTTATTAAATTGTTTGTTTACTTGTTTGTGTGTGTGCATCTGCTCTCGCACGCGTGCGTGTGTGTGTGTGTGTGTGTGTGTGTGTGTGTGTGTGTATGTGTGTGTGTGTGTGTGTGTGTGTGTGTGTGTGTAGGTCAAGACATTGTAGCATCTTTCCTTCTACATATAGGTTCTGGGGATCAAACTCAGGTCATCAGCCTTGGTGGCAAGTTTGTTTACCTCCTTAGCCATGTTGTCAGGTATCTAATGTAAAAATGTGAAACAATTTTAAAATTTTATTTCATTATTTTATGAGTATTGATGTTTTGTCCACATGTATATCTGTGTACCATGTGAGTGCCTAGTACTGATGGAGGAGCTTTGGTTCTCCTGGAACTGTTGTTAAAGATGGTTGTGAGTTATCATGTGGGTGCTGGGAATCAAATCCAGTTTTGTTGTCCCTGGGCTAGGGCTGACAGTCTTCATGTATGATCCCACACTTACCCAATTGCTTTATCCATCCTTTTCTTTTCCCATTCTGCTTTGCTGAATTTGCTGAAAGAAAGAATGAATAAATAAATGAACATTTAATATTTAATTTGTTCTTACTCCCTTTGGATGCGTATATTCAACCAATAACTACACATAGGGATACATGTAACTCTATTATTACACTAATCGGTCTGAATAGATCACTGCTAAAGGCAGTAGTACAAGCTTGGTATGATAACACCCCTGGAATCCCATCAATCCCCATATGTATTGTTGCTTTTAGAGTTGATACATTCAAACTGATTAGTGTTAGGTAGCGTACATATACATACAGGTAACAGTTTTAACATAAGCCAATGCAAGAAGACGTTGAGTTCTAGGCCAGCCTGGGCTACATAGTAAGACCTTGTCTCAAAAACAAACTTTAGCATTGGTGCTGCATACGATATTTAAATTCATCTAAGCATGGAAAAGGAGAATTTTCTAGAACAGATGGCAAATGGCACACTACAAACGCTCACAGAATACCACAGCACACAGTCACAGAAACAGTACATAATGAATATTTAAACAAATGTGCTTCCTACTCTGTGAATGACCAGCTACGATGCCAAGTAACTGCTGGAATTCATGTTAAAATATCCCACCTACTTTTCAAAGTATAATTTCTAACCAACAAAGGAAACTAAAGAGACACCAGGACAGTTTTGCCTCTAGAAGATTCCTTTTCAAAATGAGTTGAATTGCATGTGAAATTGAAAATTTTTTCTAAGTATCCACTTTCTCTTTAACAGAGCTTCAAAAGTCAGCAGCATGTCTATATGTGTTAAATGAAATCTTATGTCTATATTTGCTAAATGAAATCTTTGCATTTGAAATACAAGAAAAGGCCAAGTGGCTTCCCCTCATTTGATAACTTATAAGATAGCCCCCAAGCAAACAACAGAAATTGACAGGCAGAATTCTCTTAAAATTACATCTACCTTTATCCCTCAAGTTACTTCAGGACCCCATGAATAGTCACAAAGGCAGAAATATATCATGCTTGCTGAGGAACAGCTGGGAGCATGTCCTTAGTACATATACTCATGCCTCGCTGTTGAATTCCTGAAATGTGTAGGGTCTGATAGAAGCTATGATGTTACCATAATGGGTCAAACTATACCTCCTTCAGACAATTACCTAAGAAATAGATGAGAAAGAAATCAGAATGTTTTCGAGACATTCTGATTCACACTTGGTGACCTTCACCATCAATTTGAAGCAACTAATACAAAAGCTTCTTCCTCTTTGACTGGATTGTAGCTTGAGGGATACCCTAGGTTCCCACACAGCACACACATGAAGGTCACCCTCCTTAAGAGTGGTCCACAGACCCTCAAGGCCTCTCTGATGGCCGTTGAAGGAGCCACAATTGTGGAGCCTCTGTCTATTTTCCCCTTTCTTGAGGATGGCTCACTGACAAAATTAATCTCCCTTCAATCATTATTCAAACAATATTTGAAGCTTATTGTTACTTTCCCAGGATCATGGAGTATCCATGACTCCTGGTTCTGATCCAGGAAACACCACTTGGAAACACATGTAAACTCTCAGCAAACTTTACTTAGGAGGGGTTCAGAGGCTCCACAATGCAGAACTATGCAATCCAGAAGATACAGTTGAAAAGTCAAAATAGCTTGAGTTTGAGCATGCAATCTATCCAGAAACAGCGAGATGATTTTGATGTTTTTCTTGAAATGAATAAAAGTAAAGGAGATGAATTTTTAATCTCATAAAAGACTGTAAATCTAAGTCTGGGAAAGTAATGTAACTTAATGAACCTTAGTCAAATGGAGCTAGGAGGATATAGTAATGTCAGTGAAATAAACCCAAGTCAACTGATTCCTGAATCTTAAGACTGCTACAATAAAACTCTAGGTGTATTTAGCCAGTAATAACTAAGTGCTATTAGGTAGGGGACAAAAAAAATCTACTGGGATCAGGACAGTAAAATAGGAGGAATTCTCAGAAGAGCCACTGACTCACACATTAACTCCCATTTATAGTTAACAAATTGGAAATACACCAGTCAAGGCTAGAAGTGGTGGGGCACACTTTTAATCCCAGCTCTAGGGAGGTAAAGGCAGGTGGATCTCTGTGAGTTTGAGGCCAGCCTGGTCTACAGAGTGAGCTCCAGGCCATCTATGGCTATGTAATAAGACTATGTCTCAAAAAAATATTAATCAAAGATCAAATTTTCACTATGTAAGAAAATTCACAAGTAAAATGTCCCTTGAGGGGATTAGGTTATGTGTGTGAGATGGTCACCTCTCTAGGGAAGGGATTAAACATCCCTCAACTGGGTATAGTTCTGGCTTTTTGACTCTTTCATTAGATTAGATCAATCTGGCTTTTAGCTAATAAAAATGCAGCCCACAAATAATCAACCATATCAGATTAAAATTTGGTGAATGTTTGCCTTTGAAAGTGTTTTTCACAAATCTATTTATTTTAGAAATTCTTATCCTATTCATTCTAATACAGAATAAAAACAACAAAACACAAAAGCAAAGAAAAATACCTTATTTCCTCTTTAGTGATATCCCTTCATGTGTTCAGTCAAAGAAAAGAAATCAAGTAAACATAAATGCAAATGCAGTTTTGAACTTTAAAACAAAAGAGCTTTAGAAAGTCCAGCTTTCTCTGTGGGTCTTTGTCTTCCAAGCTTCCTGATGCCCACACCACACTCTCTTGTCTCTGAATTCTTTCCTCCATATCCGGCCCTCCACGCTCACCTTTTAATCTTCCTAGACACTCTTGCCACACATCTTGCTTGAAGGGCACCTCTCTACCTTGTTAGTCCTGACGTGAGTATCTGAAGTATTAACCTTCCTGTTTAGCGCCCATCAAAAGGGCTAGCTTCCGTCAAAAGGGCTAGTTCCCAGTGAACTGGCTCTCCTGATAACACTTCTCTATAGATCCATGTGGGAAATGGTATTTTACTGATCCCCCCAAAACAAAACAAACAACAACAACAACAACAACAACAACAACAACAAAACTAACCCATCTTTTATTTGGAGCAATTACCTGCATTTTGGATGAAGAGAGTCAGAGAGGACCTGCTGAGCCACTGTGGCATCCCGTTCTGCAAAATATCTGCAGGCAGAGGGAAGAACACCATGATTTCACTGTCTGCAAGACAGCCACCCTTATCTGGTGGAAGGCCACTTGGCACCCAGTGGTAGACACTGGCATGAGCTCATCACTCTTCCAGAGCCAACAGACTTGAAAACTTAATTATGAACTTCATTACTACCCAGAGAGCCAAATATATAATCAAGCATTATAGATAAGGGGTCAGGTGACTCAGTGATGGGAGCCCCCCCCCCCAGAAGCCTGAGAGAAGCAACATGGGGGAAGGGGAGAGAGAACTCTAGGTTCCTTCCCTTCCTTCCCTTCCTCACCTCTCCCTTACCCCCTCTTTCTCCCTTCCATCCTTCCTTTCTTCCTGTTTTTTCCTAAGACAGTGTGTCCTGCAGCTCAGATTAGCACTGATCCCAATTAGATAGACAAGGATGAGTCCTGACCCCTTGCTTCTGTTTCCCAAGAGTTAGGATTACAGATGTGAGCCACAATGCCCAGATCAAATGCATCTTTCTTAGAAAGCAGTCTCATTGTATTTGAATTCTTGATGATTAGAAAACATCTCACAGAACTTAGGGATGTTAATACAATGAAATTGCTACCTGGGAGAAATTGGCAATGAACTTTCAGAATAAACGTAAAAACTCACACAACCTCAAAAGCACTTCATAAAAAGTATTTAACACAAGCAATAATAAAACTATAACAAAATTGCTAATATATGTCTATATAATTTATTACACAAATATAAGGAGGGGGATACAGGAAAATTCAAAGCAGCAATTTTAGATTTGTTTATTTTGTGTGTCTGTGCACATGTGTTGGTCAGAGGAGAACTTAATGGAGTCAGTTCTTGCCCTTCGCTATGCAGATTCCCAGGCTCAAACCCAGGCCACTGCATGTGGCAGAGGGCAATTTTCCCTGCTGAGCCATTTCAAGGCCCAGTATTGATATTTTTTATAGGTACATATTGAAATATGAGAGGCGAAATGGCAAATAGTAAAGGATTTTTCATTAACTTTTTTTGTCTAAAAATAATGTTGCAATTTCTGAATATTGAATTCAGATGATAAATTATATTCATCAATATAAGAGGGTATGTTTTTGCATATGCTTGAAGTTTTTCATAATAAAAAATAAAAAAAAAACATATTTAAGAGCCGCTTTAAAATTTCTATGAAGTCTGTTGAAATACAAGTTTTAAAACTGTATGAAGCCAAGTTGCCCCTTAGAGGATTAAATGATCTTGTGGCATCTTTTGGGCAGTGGCTTTTGAAAGTGCTCACTCTACTATGCCATTTTAATGCCCTCTGACCAGAGAATTGCTCTAATGGTTAACTAGTCTTTATTTTACTCACTGTAAATTATAAAGTCCCAGGAGACCCATTCCTCGGAAATCCGTTTTCGGATCATCACCTTGGAAACCAATCTCACACCACTGCTTAGAAATCCGAGCTTCCAGTGGTGTGTTGGGCTTCAGGAACTCCCATAGCTGCAGCAGAAGAAAAGAGAACCACTGTTGGGTGTGCACACACAAGCTTCCTGTCTTATTGGTTCAGATGCTGTGAGCTGCATTCTGACAAGGGGAGTTGCTGTGGGATGTCTTTCTGTATGCTGTGAATATGTGTTGCTCTGATTGGTTAATAAATAAGCTGCTCTGGCCTATGGCAAGTCAGGTTATAGCCAGGCAGGAAATCCAAGAGAGAGAGACAGGAAGAAGAAAGGCAAAGGCAAGAGAGATGCCAGCCGCCACCCAAGGAGACTCAGGTAACACCACAGTACACGAGGCAAAACATAGATGAATAGAAATGGGTTAATTTAAGATATAAGAGCTAGCTAGAAAGAGGCCTGCCTTAGACCATACAGTTTGTAAATAATATTAAGCCTCTGAGTGATTATTTTATAAGCAGCTGTGGGACTGTGGGGTTGGACGGGACTGGAGAAACCTTCTGACTACAGGGAGTTGCAAAAATAAGTATATGCACATATATTACAATAGCAGTTCTCAAAGGTGACCCAACAGGGTTGGATGATAAAAAAGCAAAAACGTTACTTCATAATAAAAGCAAGAGGTTATGGGCCTCTACGCTCATCTCAAGAGTGAGCTGTAGAATGCTGTTATGGAGCTGTTGTTTTGAAGGCAATGGAATGCATACATGTATATCCCAGTGTTTTAAATCTTTATACTTTTGTTCTTAACCAATGAGATAAAGAGATAAATAATATCCTACAACAAGGCTCTCTTCAGGAGAAGGGGGTCTCTAAGATATTTAAGACTACAAAAGAAAAGCAAAGTGTTAAGGTCACCTCTTGTTCAACTCCACAGGAACCTTTTTCTAACATTCCATTAACATGCTTAGCATGAGCACCATTAATAAAAAACATTTCTTAGGTCTCACCTGCGACGGAAGTGAGAGCAAATATCATACAGCTAGATAAAGAAACATCAGCAGTGTTCACGAGTAAGCCTCAAAACACAACATCATCTTGAAGAGTCGCCTAAATTAATTTCATTCAAAATCAACATTATACACTTCTCTGTTTTATACATTTAGTTTGTTTTCCGTAGAGCACTAGGTTTAGCACACATCATGATGATAGAGATAGGTAGACTGATGGCAGGAAATGTGAGCCATGGTTCTGTATAATACGTAATGCTTAGAGGTGAATGCAGCTCTGAACCTCCTGACTCGGGTGCTGGGAATTGAGTTTGGGTCCTCTGGAGGGAAGAACAGAAAGCACTCTTAACTGCTGAGCCATCTCTCCAGCCCCACAAATATTATATAAATGTAAACATTATATTTTATTTCTTTGTGTGTGTATTCTGTGTATGTATGTGTTAGTGTGTGGTGTGTTTGTGTGTGTGTATGTGTGTGTGTGTGTGTGTGTGTGTGTGTGTGTGTGTGTGTACATGTGTGCACCTGTCCATTTGAGTGCAGCTGGAGTTTGGTCTTAAGGGTCTACTTCAATTGCTCTTTATCTTATTTTATGTTTTTAACCTGGAGCTCACCAATTCATCTAGCCTGGCTGGCCGATGAGCTCCAGCAAGCCTTCTGTCTCTGCCTTCCCTGGTTTGTGGCTGCAGAAACATGCCATCCCAGTTGACTTTTGTAGGGCGCTGCAGATTCAAACTGTAGGTCCTCATGTTTTATAGTAAGCACTTTGCCAACAGCCTTTCTCCCAAGCCCAAAGATTTTGTTTTCTTCTGACTATTTCAGAAATGGTTAACCTTCCAAATTTTTATTTTATATTATGGGAATTTTAAAGTTTCAACAGAACAGTAATGTACAGTTATCTTCCTTTATTGTGAATTTTCATGTATCAGGCACAGTGTAAAGTCTAATATTTAGTAGCAAAAACCACAGAGGTAAAAATTTGCAGTTCAGAGTTAGAGATAGCTCAGCAGGTAGAGTGCTGGTTACCCAAGCATGGCGACCTGAGGTCGCCTCTCAGAATTCTGTACAAAAGCTTGGAGTGGTGGGTCCTGCCTCGAATTCCAGTTCTGAGGATGTAGAGGGAGAGGAGAAACTCTGGAATTTGCGAGCTCTAGGTCTATGAGAAACACAATCTCCAAAAGCAAGGTGGATGGACTCTGAGTAGTGACACCTGAGGTTGACTTCTCACCTCTACAGTCACATGCATAAATGTGCACATGTGCCCCACTTGTGTGTGCCCCCCATCCTGCAGTTCATTTTCATATATTGTGGTTATTATAGATGTGACTCTAATATTACTTCTTAATAAGATACAATATCTGTGTTGGTGTCACAGCATGCCACTTCAACTTATCTAGAGGTATAGAGACACAGAGATATCGGGCATGGTGGTATGTGCCTGAAATCATGGGACATGGGAGGTAGAGGCAGGTGGATCCAGAGTTCAAGGTCAGCCTGGTGACACAGTGAATTAAAGGCTAGCCTGGGTTAGCTGAACTTATAAACTGGGTCAGCAAACTCTGTGCAAGATCTCTGTAGCTACTTCAGGCAGTGAGCTGTGTGTGCTCTGCAGCAGTTTCTTCCTTTTGTCTTTGTAGTGGGATCGCCGCCTGGGACAACAGAAACACTTGCATATGGTTAGGTGACCATAAAACACTAATAAAAATGGGTGGTGGGCCAAATTTGGCCCATGTGTTTTTGCTTGCTGACTCTTGTCCTAAACAATTTTGTGATGTAGGAAGCAGGGGTATCATCACACATCCTAAAAATGGGGCTTGAACTGGGGCAGTTATACACCAGCCCTGGCCAGGCTCTGCGGATACAGGGGTAGACTCGGCACAGCTTCCTCTGAAGAAACAGTGCAGTGCTGTGATGGGAGCGCTTTCTCAGCCTCGGGTTTCTCACCCTCCTCTCCAAATGGAGAGCACATCAGCACAAGGTTACTGTGAGAATCAAAATGGAGAACTCTGCAGAGTTTGTTAGTGACTGGAACACAGCAAACATTCAGCAAGTGTTTCATTATTATGACTTTATTGTTCTTGTAATTGGAATTCAAATGCCTAGAAGGGTAGAATAAAGATCTCACCTCTGTGTATTTGGGGAAGCTAGAGACTATTTCAAAATCCAGTGAGTATGGATTAAGAAAGCCAGGTGGCTTCTTCTGTGAGGACAACAAATAGCAATGGGAAGAGCATGAGCAAATTCCTGGCACGTGGTTGTCACAGCCTGGCCTGCGTTGTGGTGCAGTCCTCCGTATGTGATGGATGGGGATGCAGCAGATAGAGCCGAGAGAGATGCATCAGGAAGGGGCTGCAGCGCTGCTCTGAGCAGTATGGACTCTGCTGTGGTGCTTGGGAAGTTTGAAGGTGTTTTGATTTGCTGGAGAAAACATCTTGCCTATCGCCCAGACTGGCCTTTAAGTCGCAGGCATCTTTACTTCAGCCTCCCTGGTGCTGGGATTCAGGTGTCTAGGGATGTTAATCTATCTTAATGGCTGGACTTGTCTCATAAAAACTTCTCTGTCAGTTAGAAGATGGAAGGGGAGCTGCTAACGGCCAGATTCAGGACTGAAAAACCGTAGCGGCCACGCTGGAGAAGATGGTAAGAACAGGAGCATGGGCACGGACCCACAGGAGACATTTCAGTGAGTCATATGGATAAGAGTTCAGGATTTCTGTAGGTGCAGATCATGTCCCGATTAGAGTTCAAACCATGTAGGGTAAAAGGGAAAAGCCGGTCATAAAAGGGCTGAACTCAGAGCCAGGCGTGGTGGCTCACACCTGTAGTCTCAGCATTTTGGAAGCTGAGGCAGGAGGATAGCCACAAAGTTAAAGACAAACTTGGCTACACAGTGAGTTCAGGACCAACTCACAAAAACATAGTGAGCTTTTGTCTCAAAACAATAAAAAGCAAAAAGTGCCAAATCTGATGGTAAAGAGATCTGGCTTTATTATTTCCTAGCTATGTGATAGTCAGACAGACAGCCTAAACTAAAAGAAATGTAGTTTTCTCACCTCTAAAATAATCACTACCCTGACTCCTGAGCCATGACATCAGAATGATAGTATATACATACTCAAATCATAACCACTGATAAACGTTAACAGACTGATCCAGAGGTTCTCATCCTTCCAAATGCTGTGGTCTTTTAATAGAGTTCCTCATGTTGTGGTGACTCCCAACCATAAAATTGTTTTCATTGCTACTTTATAACAGTAATTTTGCTGTTGTGAATTGTAATATCAGAAATATCTGATATGCAGGATGTCTGATATGTGACCCTGTGAAAAAGTTGTTTGTCCCCCCAAAGGAGTCGTGACCCACTGGTTGAGAACCACTGAAGTCATCACATGTGTCTGAAGTGAGTGCATTACACTGGCTGAGATAAACTCAAAGTTAACAAATAGGATTTGGATGCCTGCCATGGGCCATCTTTAGCTGTTCTTAACACACAGCTAAGCGTGATGGCTAATCTTGGTTGTTACTTGACCACATCTGGAATGAACAGAAACCCAAGCAGCTGGGAACGACTGTGAGGGATTTTCCTCGGGTGGATTACTTGAGATGGGAAGACCCATCCTAAATCTGGGCCACACCTTCTGTGGCAGCCTCCACAAGAAGGGCATGGGAGAAGGATGCTTTTGCTTCTGCCTGCTTATCCCCGCTCTCACTGGTGAGTCCATCTGTCCTGCTCCTGGGCCTTTCTAGAACCACCAGTTCTATCGGCTGCTTCAGGACTTCAACACAGACTGAGAACTGGCAGCTCTCTGGGAATTCCCTGGCATCCCATGCCCCGGATTGGAACTGATGAGGCATCCAGTCTTGTGGATTAAACAGCCACAGGCTCCATTAGGAGACAGCCATTGGTGGGCTACTGGAACCATAGTTGGTAAGTCACTCTAATAAACCCCCTTTTAATGTATATATGCATCCTGTCAGTTCTGTGACTTAAAGAACCCTGACTGATACACTAAAGAATTTCAGTAAATCATGCATTCACCCCCTATTCCCCTTTTCATTGGACACCTACTATAAGCCAGCTCACACACCAGACAAACCACATAGCAAGCATCCAAATACCATTAGCTAATTTTGAGTTTAATTTCAGCCATTGTGAAGCATTTCAGACACGTCTAAGCAGGCTGTTAATTGTACTGATTCATTTCATTTTTATTCACCTTGATCCTAGCTATTAAATCATTTTGATGAGTTTGACGGCCTCCATCAGCAAATGGTCAGGGCGACCGACAACAGGAGAAGGTAGAACTCAGCTAGAAAGCTAGCTAAGGTTAACAGGAGGGAAAGAGAAGAAGGCATGCTATTGCCAAGAATGAGGTTTCTTCAGTTTTTAGTGATCACCTCAGATCCAGCACTAATTAGTAGTGACAAATGAATCACCAGCTTGAGTACTTGCATACACAAAAACATGCACTCTTTCTCACAAAATACGAGATGCGTTAAAAAACAATTACATCTGCTGACATTTTCAGTTAAACAAAGGCAAGGCAGACAAACCAATGCTTCCTTCTTTTTTTTTTTTGAGATTTATTTTTAATTACGTATATGTGTGTATTAGTGTATACACTTACAAGACTGCAGGTGCCTGAAGAGGCCAGCAGAGGGCATCAGATCCCCTGGCACTGAAGTGATGGGCGGCTGGGAGCCACCACTTTCTGGGCACTTTGCTCTCTTGCCTGGGCCGTCTCTCCAGCCCCCCCCTCTCTCTCTCCTCATTCTGTCACAGCCTACTTGAAATTTAGGAAGAGAAAGAGACGTACCTGATGCCAGTGGAGGATCTATTTTCAGAAGTGAAGGTCTAAAGCTTTCTAATTTAGTTAGTACTTCCAAATGTGGGTCTGAATTTTATTCTTTGGACTTTATTATCTCATACTTTGGTGTTTTGTGGGAAGTTTCATGGCTGTTTGATGATGATGCAGCATCAGCACTCATAGGATTTGAAGCAAGGAGTACTTACAAGTCCATATTACTTTCCTGGCAGTCTTAATGTGCCAAGTATAAACCTTTACCTCCTCTTTGAATATTTGCCAAGTCACATGAATAAATAATCAGCATGAGGATCTCGGGTAATTTCCCCAGAGGGCTATTGCTGAGGCAGAAGTCAACATCATTGTCTTTGATGTGTATTAAAGTCGTAAGTAAAAACCCCATGACACACTGACAAATGCTGTCTCGTTTCTCCTGTAGCTTTCAATACATTTGAAACAATCCAAACCCGAGCCAAGTGTGAAGTGCCCCTCCCCCACAGAAATAACCTCTGATGTTTTCTCAGACTGTAAGTCAACTGGCTTTAAAGTTAATTTCTCATATGAGTTTTCTGATGAAAAATTTACCCCCAACCGGCAAGAGAACTCAGCCTGGCCAATCCGTCACAGCGCCCATGTCCTACTCATCTTTGTATCCTCAATGTACAGAGAATGCCTAGCCTGAGCGCTTGGCAGCCATCAGGTGATGTTAGGGAAGGGACTCACCTTCAAAAGCATCTCTTCGTGCTGAGGGTTGTCGGAGTCGTAGGGCTCTCTGCGTAGTTTTTCCACATCTGCAATGAGGTTTCTGTAACCCACAATTTGCAGAAGGCAAGCCTGAAGAGAGATTCCCAGCCTAAAGTACAGAAGAATCCAGTGTGAGGAGAAACAGACCCAGGTGCTGTTGGCATTTGCTCACCTGATGCTTGTATGAATCATAATATCAGAAATATCTGATATGCAGAGTATCTGGTATGTGACCCTTGTGAAAGGGTCATTCAACCCCCAAATGGTCAAGACCCACAGGTTGAGAACTGCTGTTCTAGAAAAAAAAAAAAAAGCCCTATTCTTTCAATTCCCTCTCACGGGGTATAGCTTCTGATTCATATGGTACACATTCTGCTGTGAATGCATATGATGTTGAATATATCTGTATCTATGCATATATATGTAACAATATATTTTGGTTTTTTGAGACAGGGTTTCTCTGTGTAGCTTTGCGCCATTCCTGGGACTCACTTGGTAGCCCAGGCTGGCCTTGAACTCACAGAGATCCACCTGGCTCTGCCTCCCGAGTGCTGGGATTAAAGGCGTGCGCCACCACCGCCCGGTAACAATAATAATTAAAGAAAAGGAAGACAAGAATTTGAGAGGGATCGGGGGCAGAGCATGGGAGGGCTGGAAGGGAGGAGAGGAAGGGGGAAATGATGTAATTATATTTTAATTAAAAAAATAAAAATTAAAGCCAATTTTTAAATTTTAATAAAGATTGATTTATTAATTTGTGCGTGTGTGGCTGCGTGAGTTTATGTGCAGCCAGAAGAGGGCATTAGATCCCTTAGAACTGGAATTATAGGCAGCTGTGAGTTGCCATTTGGGTCCTGAGAACCAAACCCAGGTTCTCTGCAGGAGCATTAAGTGCTCTTAACTGTTGAACTATCTCTCCAGCCCATGAGAAGATTTTAAAACTTAATTTGCTACATAATTAAATCAACCTTAATGTCTGAATGAGGCAAAGGCACAGCCTCCTAGCTCATGAGACTATAGAAAGATGCTGTAGAGACTAGGAGGAAATGGAGTTTTTTTGACTGAGCTCCTGGATAGATCAAGAGCAGCGCCTAGCATACTCTGTAATTCCCTTCAGCTCTGCCTCCATCTTTGTTATTAACAGTCTTTCTCAGTAGTGACTCTGAAGTCCTCATGTACATAGATCTATGAGACAGTTTGATTGTTACCAACCTTAAGCTGTCTCTAAATATACCTGCATTTAGAATTTTTTCTCCTTAATGTCTTTAAGGTCCAAATTTTACTGAAAAATTGCTGCACCCAGTGGAAAATATAAGGCTAATTTTAAATGTCACGAACATTGCCAAGTGCATTTTAATACTTCCAAAATGAGAGGAATAAATTATAAAGTTCTAAAGTATTCATATAAAAACTATCTCTTCCTCCCACACACGCCTGTCTTCTTGACAAGCAGGTAGGAACTTTCTCCAAGATTATCAGCCCAGCATGATGGATGGAATATTCATGAGGGAACTGAAGGAATATTCTAGATGGAGCAGAATCAGTATAAACCATTTATGATTTGAACATGTGCAATTAATGTAAAGCACAGAAATCAAGTAATGTCCTGTTGATGACCGTCCTTCTTTGATCTCACATTTTGATATTAGCTTGCACACCCCTTTTTCCCATTCACGGCCAGAGGGACACAAGCTTACAAACCAGAAGCCTAAGGTCACTGCTATTTACAAACACGAAGCACCTCTGTTTTACTTATTATTCATCTGAAAGTCAAGACACTGCAGATAATTATTTTTAAAGAGAGAGGGGAGGGGGAGAGAGACAGAGAAAAAGAAAGAGAGAGAGAGAGACAGACAGACAGACACAGCTATATGATTTGTGCTTTGTATTTCTCACATGCAAGTCCAATTCTTACTGTGGGTTGATGTCGGGGTTAATTTTTTTCAGTTCCATGATGTCGTCAATAGTCTTTTCGATGGCATCGGGGTGGACACTCACTGATGTCTGCAACAGCTGGAGAACACCTTTCAGTCAGCTTCTCTCATTAGCATCAGTGGCTTGACTAAGGCCTCCGGGGACAGAGGCTTCAAGTACTGCACTTCCGTCTGGAAGTAGGTGCTAAAAACAGACTGATGGAGTGCGTCCCGCGTTCCCACAGCTGGGGTAGGGCCATTTTCCCAGTCGAGGTATTTGACATAAAGCAGGCACATTCAAGCTTTGCGCTTTGCCTCTTTCTTTGCCTTGTCATTTGTTTTAAGCTATTTATATTACACTGGTATAGTTTCTTTTTCATCTGATAGAATGAGGCCCTGGGGACATAGTCTAGAAGTTGCCAAAGTTAAAAGAGGATAAGATAAAATTACCAAAAAATTTTGCAAAGTAAAGCATATTTTTCTCTTATGTAGATAGTCAACTGTGTACTACTTTAAAAACTATTTATTTTTTTCTATAGGTATGGGTCTTCTGCCTGTGTGTATGTCTGTGCATCATGTGTGTGCAGTGCACTTGGAGGTCAGAAGAGGGTGTCAGAGCCCCGACCTCAGACTGGAATTACTGATGGTTGTGAGCCCATGTGGGTGCTGGGAATCCAACTTAGGTTCTCTGAAGAGCTTCTAATCACTGAGCCCTCTCTCCAGCCCCGAGTACTATTTTTACAGCTAATAGAGTGTCTTCCCTTATTTTATTGGAAAATCTCAAGTATAAAGTTAGGTGGTTTGATTACCGTGGAAATACTAGGTAGCCAATGCTGCTATTACATTTTTTTTTCCTTTTGAATTTTTGAGACAGAGTTTTTCTGTGTAGCCCTGACTGTCTTGGAACTCTGTAGACCAGACTGGCCTTGAACTCAGAGATCTGCCTGCCTCTCCCTCCCAAGTGCTGGGATTAAAGGTGTACACCACCACCACCTGGATATTATATTCTTATTTTATGATTTAAGAGGTGGTATGAAATAAGTCAATTCAACACTAGACTAAACTTTACAAGTCTGCCTAGAAACTGTCATATATGTAAAAATGTACGTTAGCCATGAGCTAACCACTTTCTGTTTACCTTAGCTTTTTGTTAGTGATACAGTTTGGTTCTTACAACTTTAATTTTAGTTTTTATTGTCTTAAAAAGTATTTTATTACATTGTGTACATATCTGTGTGGGGCACACACACGGCACAGCGTGAGCGGAAGTCAGAGGGCAGCCTGAGAAGTCAGTTCCTCCACGTGGGACCTGGGGACCAAACCCAGGCTTGGTGGCCGCCATCTTTACCAGCTGAGCCGTCTCGCTGTTCCACAACTTTTATGTTTTATGACTGAGGTAAGCCCCTCAGTGAAAAGTTACTGAAAAATAAGGAAACTATTTATTTACCTTGCTTTTCGAGTCCCTCAGCGACGTTTCTGTTAAAGCAATTAGCACACACACAAATGCCATTAGATACAATGAGCTATGAGTGTTTGAATATTACTCACTTAAATATTATATTGCATTCTCAATCCCACCAACTGTGAATTCCTCCCTCCCTCCCACTCCTGGCTCACCGATTTTCATGGTTCTTGAAGCTCCAGGCTTGGTGCTGTAGCAAATCCTTTGCAGTTCACACCTTCCTGTGAGCTTCCGCATTACGAACTTCATGCAGCGCCACAAAAATTTACAGTAAAAATACAGGCACACCTGGATCAACATCCTGTGGGGAACAAAAGACAGCGCCCTCCCCATAGAAAGCTGGCAGAGAAGAGAAGGCAGCCACCACCAGCAAGAAAAGAAGCCGGGAAGAGAACCAACCGTTAGATCTCAGCATCCACAGGTGTTCATCACTCCACTCCTGAGAGGGACAGTCACCATGGTTACACAACTCCAGCCAGCGGAGGGGAAAACCCTGGGGTTCTGTTTCTCCCACCTTTGTCCAAATATTTTGGAAACCATTCAGTGTTAATATGGCCTCTGCCTGAGACATAGGGTGGGGGTGGCCCCTCTTGCCTAGATGAATGGCTATTCACCCTCCACTTGCCCACCTCCCACCCCCACCCCGCCTCCATTAATTCCTCAATGCCCTCCACTCATGCCCACTACCAGCATTTTCTCCTTTCCTGTCTCCCTACACTGTCTTCCTCTGCTCTTCTCTGTTGGTTGTGTGGCTACTGCCTTCCTTGCTGACCAATCCCAGCATGCTTTGTTCTGCCCGAAGGCTTCCTTATCAATTTGCAGAAGAGGCATTTTTGACCTTTCTTTCTTCCTCCAAGAGGACAATGTTCTGTGATTTAAATTTTTCAGAAACTTTATGGGAGTCTTTTCTGGACACCATGACAAAGCAACACATTCTTTACCATACATCCCAACTCACTCCAAGCATGCATGTATTCACATGTAACTGAACTTGTGACTTTGTTTTTTTATGTATTTTTTGATTTAGAGATGGAATTGCCTGCTACTTTATGCTATTGTTCAGAATCTCACAGTGACTCGTGCTTTAGAGACAATGACAACCTGTCACCCGGAATGTTCTGTTCAGCCCCTCTTCACATTGTGTTCCTAGGAGACGATTATTCTATTACTTCCCATTGGTGTCATTTCTACGAGTTTTTTTTTCCTCAAATGTTCTCTGATTCTCTCTTGTTCCAAAATAAGGTGTTTAGGGCTATTTGGATCAATTACAGTGGTTAGCATCCTTAACAATGTGACTCATTTAGTTGGCCGATTAGTCAACTAATTCTTTGGCTCCATTCATGTGTTTGCATTGGTCTGGTCCTAATATCACCCACAGCCTTTGTTAAAGGTAGTGTAATGTGTACAAAGGCACAGCGTTTAGATTTTATAAACACAGAGGAAGGGGTGACAGGGAAGAGCACAGCAGCCAGACCTCCCCACAAGGAAGACACAGTGGTGAACTCCACAGGCGAGAAAATCACACCCCAGGAGAGCTTCATAGCATGAAAACGCTCATGATATTTACTCGATAGAAAAAACTGCTCACAGATGCACAAGCCATGACCTAACTTTTCTCTAAGAAGTAAAACAGTCTTAATAGTGATACATAAACAACTGGAGGGGGCTGGCAGTCTACATGATGAAAATGTTAATAATGGTATTGCTAATTACTGAAGTCATCAGCAATAATTTCTTCTTGATTTACTGGACACATTTTCTTTTTCCTAAATCTTCTTCTTCTTCTTCTTCTTCTTCTTCTTATTATTATTATTATTATTATTATTATTATTATTATTTTGTTTTTTCAAGACAGGGTTTCTCTGTGTAGCTTTGCGCCTTTCCTGGAACTCACT
Organism: Peromyscus maniculatus bairdii; assembly: GCF_049852395.1. Classification (NCBI taxonomy): domain Eukaryota; kingdom Metazoa; phylum Chordata; class Mammalia; order Rodentia; family Cricetidae; genus Peromyscus; species Peromyscus maniculatus. The sequence continues at coordinate 51,121,485 of NC_134858.1, forward strand.
TGGTAGCCCAAGTTGTCCTCGAACTCACAGAGATCCACCTGGCTCTGCCTCCCGAGTGCTAGGATTAAAGGTGTGCACCACCACCTCCTGGCTTCTAAATATTACCTTAAGAAACATGGAAATGATAAAAGCCCTAACACGTATAAAGTGATAACCAGAAGTCATTATAGGATATGCTTTTCCTGTGTACAGCCAGTTACTATGAAAGTGACTGGCTGCTGCACTTACTATGTTAATTAAATCTGACATTTAAGTGTTCAAGTCAAATGTATTCTAAGCTCTGGTAGGATTTGGGTTAACAGATTTCAAAAAGAAAAGTTACCCTAAAGAATAAAGTTGGTGGAACATTTTAATTAGGCAAGTGAGAAGATTATGAAACCTCAGTGCGTTCATTTGGAAAATGAATGCTATTTTCTGACTGTTGCATGACTCTCCAAGAAAAAAATGGAGTTATATCTTCTTTGACTGGTCTCCAGCCAAATGGCAATGGCAGTAGTCTTGGGAAGCATTGTCCTGTTATACAGTAAGGGGGGAAAGCCATCATGTCTGTTCTGTGTCCAGTTTTCAATGATAAAAGGCCTCAGAAAATGGATCAATGTCCAAATGAAGCACCCTTTCAATCCGTGCATCGGGACTTGGCCACAGGATCTTTGGGTCCTTGTAGAATTTAATCTCCCAAGAGTTAAAAGGCTCTGAGAATTGCTTATGGAGTGCTATGGTTTCGAACTTGAACATACTCCAAAGGCCCGTGTGTTAAAGCCTTGGTCCCTAGGAAGGAACTACTGGGACATAGCAGGAAGGCTTTATAGGTCACAGGTGCCTGTCTGTGGAGGGGACTGTGGGACCCTGCCCCTCTCCTCTGTCCCTCTCCTCTTCCTTTTCTGTGTGGTCAGGAGGTGAGCAACTTGCTCCTTGAGTACTTCCAACCTGAAGTGCAGCCTTACCCCAGGCCTAGAGTGACAGGACACAGTAGTAACTTCAAAATTATGAGTCAAGGAAATCTCATTTGAGGTTGCTCTCAGGTATTGATTAAAGCAAGAGACACTTATTAACACGTGGAGCTCCTTCATCGCCACTCTACCCAGGGTAAAGGTACCAACCATTCTACAGCTTGAATTAAGCTCCAGAATGTCTCCCCTGTGACTGCGGCATCAGGCCTACGTAGAGGTGTGGCTTGAGCCTTAGAAGTGTCCTCCTCTGTGTCAGGAAGTGTCTATCTGTGCAGTGACTTAGAGCCCGGGTATCATTTCTTCCCCAGGTCTTGCATTGGAGGAGAAACACCCATGTGGCTTTCATAAGCAGATAATTTTACAGAAGAGGAGAAAAAAGACATCACAGTCTGTTTGTTTTTCTTTCTCTCTCTTTTTTTTCATACCAACAAGGATATTTACACTGTCAAAAGTAATGAAATGCAGTCGAAACGTCATGGTGGGGCTTAGGACAGAAGCGTTACTCTGAAGGTGTGCAGATGTCTGTGACAGCCCATAGTCACATAAACCACACCATGAAACACCAGTGACAGACTCCCAGATGAAATGGCACTCACATACTACCTACTCGTTTGTAAGCTTCATACTTGCAGTCTTTGTAACACTACTTGTTATCCAAGGTGAATTTAAATTTCCCCTTATTTTTCTGTTTTTTTTTTTTGAAAGAAGGGAAGTTTGCTTTAAAGACTATTTATTTATGTGTGTGAGTGTTGTGCCAGCATGTATGTATGTATACCACACATGTGCCTAGTATCTGCGAGTTCAGAAGAGGGAGTTGGATCCCCTGGAACTGGAGTTAGGAATATTTGTGAGACGCTGTGTGGGTGCTGGGAGCCAGACCCATGTCCTCTGCAAGAGCTACAAGTGTTCATAACTGCTAAGCCATCTTTCCAGTCCTTCCCTTATTTTTCTAATGAGCCAACATACAGACATTTCACTTAAAGATCAGTTTGCCATGCTAAGTACTATCTTTAAAAGAAAAAAAATCACCGGATCTTTCAATATTTTGTTAAACATAATCTACTTTGTGTTTAGTGTGTAGGCCTGGTCTAGGCAAGGCATACTTGAAGGTAGAAGCTCTGAGTCCCTTCCTACATTGGCAGTCCTATTTTGAGGACAGAAACTATATCCGACTGTCTACCGGGCAGAAGGACCAGATAGGCAAAAACTCCCATATGCATGGCTTCAAGTCCCAAAGAGATGCTCTGGGTGGTCGAGAGCAAAACAAATTTTAACATGGTGGCAAGTTCTGTGAGATTCTTAACTGTTTTGACATATTACTCCGAGAAGGAAGAAATTAAGAAACAGATTAGTGAATATGTTTTTTCCTTTTTGACTGAGGAAGGAAAGAGAGGGAGAGAGGGAAGGGGTGAGGGAGGAAGGGTCTGTCTAGTCCTCAGGGTGGAGGACTCTCAGATTCATTCTTGGCCGTTTCCCGTTGTGGTTTGTGCCCTTGGGTTTGAGAGGAGGCATTGCAAACACACTCGTGGAGCAGACCTCGCTGGCTTTCTCATTCACTGCCCCCATCCTGCTCTTTCATCTCACACCCCTTCCACTGATGACCCATGCTCAGGGCAACTTCTCCCAGCCTGAATCCGCCACTGATAAAAGCTTAGTTTTGAGAACATTTTCTTTCCTCCATTCACTACTGCTAAGTCTGTTAGATTTGGTAGGAATTCTCAGGACTGGAAGGCAAAGCCTCTGGTGATCACCCGTGCACAGGCAGGGTTTTGCACCTGCTTCTGATCTTGTCTTTCTGATCATGCTCCAGAATGAGGAGCGGCAGCTTCTGAGCAGGGATGCCTTGCCGAAGCACAGGGAACTCTGACTCAGTAGTAAGAGCTACTATACTCCTCTCGTTTCCAACATTTTCTGCTGTTTATTAACACACCGTATAGTGCGGGTTATGGCTGAGTTCACAGCAATGTTCTTCCATAAAATAGTTATGACTATGTTTAGTATGGAAATTCACTCTCTAGCCTGAACCAGAATAGCTATCTGGTGTAAATTATTGAAAATGAATCATTTCCCTGTCACCAAATAAAAGTGAACTCCTGTCTAGGCTGCTTCATTAGAGGGACACTGTCAGGAGGGACAGGGGGACTCAGAAAAAGGGGATTCAACTAGAGCCAGGTTGTACCTCACTCTGAGGGTGAGGGGTGGGTATCTGTGTTGCACACTACTCCATCATCTTAAATTTGGGGATCTGGCATTTTCATTTGAAATAATAAGAGAAAACAGGCTTTAAAAATCTAGTTTCGCCGGGCGGTGGTGGCGCACGCCTTTAATCCCAGCACTCGGGAGGCAGAGCCAGGAGGATCTCTGTGAGTTCGAGGCCAGCCTGGACTACCAAGTGAGTCCCAGGAGAGGCGCAAAGCTACACAGAGAAACCCTGTCTCGAAAAACCAAAAAAAAAAAAAAAAAAAAAATCTAGTTTCATTGAATATGCTAATGAAAGTCAATTCTTGTTTGAAGAAATCCTGCAATAAACAAGAAGTAGACTCTTGGTGAGAAAAAGAGATGCCCAAAAGGGAAATCAGTGCTTGGCTCAAATCATAGTTTCCCCAAATGAAATATTTCTCTTGGAAATGAACATTTAGCCCAGCAAGCCTCTCAACGTTCCCAGCATCACATACACACTCTAAAACGACTGAAGAAATCTGTGGTTGGTCTCTTGGAGTTCTTAAGTAGAGGTACTGGCAGTTGGTGTGGAATTGAGGTGGCAAAAGGTGTTTGACCTAGCGAAGGGGACCCTTTCCTATGTAAGACTTCAAAAGGGAAGAGAGATTCAGATGATTTGATATGTGAACTGGAATGTGAAATCACATGTGGAAAATGTTCCCCTCTGATAGAGCAGGGGAGAGTCCCCGGCCCTGTCACCAGGTGGAGTGGGACCCACAGTCTTTCTTAACATTCGTTGTCTGAAGAGACCGTCCTGCCTTCCAAAAAAGTAAAAATTAAAGGGGCTGGTGGGCAGCTATCTTCCATGGTTTGATGCTATCGCTAATTCTGTTGCCATGGTGACAGGCATCGTGTTGAAATTCGGAGAAATTTTGTTTGTGGGTTTAGAGCCCGAGCAGTGATCACGGTCAGTGAGATAATTAATTAATTAATTAATGGCTCATCCTCTTCCATCCAAGGAGAAGGGGATGGAGGTTTAATCCAATTTATTAACGGCATCATTACCCAAATTAAAAATCTGAAGCGTAAAAGCCTTCCTTTTACAAGATTCACTTTTTTTTGAAAGTCACAATCTTTTTGTTCTGTGTATACCACGTATGAGGGAAAACAGCAAACACTACATATTGACATTCAGAAATACTTCAATGTCATCTCAACTCTAAACTTTTATTGGTAAATTAAAGGTTTTTTTCTTTTTTTTAAACTAGGGTCGGGGGAGGTGACTCACTAAGTGCTTTCTTCACAAGTGTGAGGACCAGAGTTCAAGCCCGAGCACCCACATAAAGAGCCGGGTGTGGCACTGGGCTCCTGAAACACTGGTGATGAAGAGGCGGAAACAGGACGATCTCTGGCCCGCTCCTCAGCTGCTCTAGCCAATCAGTGAGCTCTAGGTTTAGGGAGAGACTCTGGCTCTCAAATGAGGTGGAGAGTGACTGAGGAAAACATCCAGTACTGACCTTTGGCCTCCACATACACGTACCACACATGTTCACACAAACACATCCACACAAAAGTATCTCTCAAATCATCAAAATTAAACAAATACAGTATAGTCACCTGTGGTAGTGTGAATGTAATTGGCCTCCCTAAGCTCATAGGAAGTGGCACTATTGGGAGGTGTGGCCTTGTTGAAGGAAGTGTGTCACTGTGGACCAGGCTTTGAGATCTCTTTTGTGCTTAAGTTTTCCAACAGTGTTACAGTCCATTTCCTGTTGCCTTCTGATCAAGATGTAGCCAGTACCATGTCTGCCTGCACCCTGCCAGATGCCTACTCTGACGCTGTAGGCCAGCCCCAATTAAATGTTTTCCTTGTAAGAGTTGCTGTGGTCATGGTGTCTCTTCACAGCAATAGAAACCCTAACTAAGACACCATCTAAAGGTAACATTGATTCTTTATCATTCATTATAGGTCTCAAAATGTTCTTATAGGAGGTAAAAAAATGGCCTCTTATTATTAAGTTGATGTATAATATAATTAAAAATTTTGAGACTAGGTCAGAGGATCATATTATTATTGTGAATAACCCAATTTCTGTTGGGTTAAAGACGTTGAGGGCTTGGAGGACAGAGACTGAGTTCAGGGGAAGCAAACATTGCCCTCAGCAGTGGACTTCTTCCCTTGTGGAACTAAACACATACACAGTGGAATGAACTCCCAACTGGCCTGTTGGATGCTCCACTTGCAGATGTGTCCACAGACTGTCTCTACATCCCTTTACTTATCCTCTGCTCACTCTAAACGGAGCCCACATCTCCTGAAGTGGACCGCTGGTGCTGTGGTGCTCCCTTATACTCACTTCGCTTTGCTCACAGTTGCTTTTCCATCTCGTACACCTGCTGTCCTTATTCTAAACGTCTACTGTCCTGGGCTCTGGAGATGGCACTCTGTGACCAAGCACATGCTTAGACCATGACGGCCCAGAGTTTGGCTCCCAGCTCCAAACCACAATGTTCCAACCTCCCTTTGTCAGTATCACCTTAATGAAGACTTCTGTGAACATCCCTTCACAGAAAGCCTGCCACCCGCCGCGGGCCACACCCTTCTTTCTATCTTAGCTTGGCATTGCCTGTTGCTTGGGTGCAGAGACCATCTCTCATCCATTCATCTCACCCACAAAGACTCACAGTGGCACCCAGGAAGCAGGCACATAATGCAGAAGCTATCAGAAATAGGTCTGGGTTCGAATATCTGAGTGCCTTTGAACAAGCCACCCACCTAATGAGCTCCCTGGTCTGCCTCTGTAAGATGGCCCATTCAGTCCTCTATCACAGTTGCTCTGAGAGGAAAAACTCCGTAACATGGGTGCCATCACAGCCAACTCTGACTGAAAGAATCAGTGGACCAAACTGTTAGCCAAGCGCGAATGACTTACAAAGCCCCAAACAGTCACATTTGTGAGTGATTTAGCCAATCAGAATGGTAACATACTTTCTCCAATTACTTTGAAACCTGGAAGGAGGGACAGACAGGTCTGCTGAGTCGCTCAGTTTCTCTCATGGAGGGTTGAACTTGCCCGATTCTTGCTTTTTTTTTTTTTTTTTTTTTTGGTTTTTTGAGACAGGGTTTCTCTGTGTGTAGCTTTGCACCTTTCCTGGAACTCACTTGGTAGTCCAGGCTGGCCTCGAACTCACAGAGATCTGCCTGGCTCTGCCTCCCCGAGTGCTGGGATTAAAGGTGTGCTCCACTACCACCTGGCTTGCCTTTCCTTATTTACCACAGGACAAACACACACAGGAAGGTTCACAGTGGACAAGGGAGACACCAAGGCTGGGAAAAGTCACTGGCGATTATTTGTGAAGGGTGACTTTAAAATTCCCTTCATCAGAAGTTTTCAAAATAATGTTCTGATGACTTTTAAAAAATCTGATCTCAAAATAATGAAATTCTAGTGAGGGAAAAGATCTTCAGTGTGAGTCTTGAGCCCCTTATTACTGAATCTATCAATTGAATTAAAATAAATAAGGCATATTATAAAAACTAAACCCTAAGCCTTGGTTTCACTTGGAGTATAAAACACACTGACCTCTTTTTGAGATCTCAGAGGCACATTTTCCCATTCACTGTATCCTTTGCTTTCTTCTTATGCAACTGTGGCTAACGTCTGATTGAGTGACCATGGAGAGGTACCTAGTCAATAGTCCACAACTGCATCCAATGACAACATATCCTCTAGCTGGGTGTACTCACTCTGCAGCAATTATTTGTTATCCCTGGTGTATTAAAAAACATACATAAGACATTTTCTCTATTCTGTTATGCTCTGAATAGCTCCACAGTTGCTGTACTCGAGGGCAGCAGCGCAAGAGGCAGCCACGGCCATGCTTTGACTGCCCTGTGCAGAACGCAGGCTCAAACTGACCTCCATTGTAAAGTGTTAGGGGTGGGGCCGGGGACGCCTTTCAGAAATGACTAGGCCAGGGATGTGCCACCCTCATGGGTGAGTCCATTTATGGGTTGGTGGATCAATCCATTTATGATCTTGGAGTGGGGCTGTTATGTAATCTGGTTTGGGTGTCTTTCAAGTGCCCCCTCACCACATAGGCCTTTGTGAAGTCTTGAGATTCTTCAGGGTCTCTGACAGCAAGAAGGTCCTTTCCAGATGCACTCCCTCAATCTTGGACCTTCCAGAATCATAAGCTAAATAAACCCTTTCTTATAAATTGCCTGGGTTGAGGCAGTTAGGAAGAAAAGGACTAAGCTGATGTCACATACTTTAAATGTGAGTTAAAATTCATCCTTTCTTACGATCTGGATTCCTCAAAGTTCATTTAGTTTCTTCTGGTCTAGGAATGGAGCATTTCATTCCAGAACATTTCAGGAGTTGACAGATTAATCTCTCTGTGGCCTTTTAAATAATGCTGGAATTCTCCTTAGTCAGCTCCTCATTCGACATAATGTGGAATGTTCAGGAATCAATACCTGATTCATTCAGGCTGTGTTTATGTGACCTTCTTTTTGGTTGAAATGAAAGGATTTCCGAAGTTGCCCAACAGCTATGAGAATGGACTATTTGGGGGAATAAACAGTCATATAACCTAACATAGAGTTTGTAAATCTCTTCATCTCTACCTGTTCACATTCCATATATATTAATATGAAATGAACTGAAACAATATAACAGTTAAAAGTATTAAAAACAAAATCTAAAGCAAAAAATCAATAATCAACTAAGAATGGGTAATGAATCTCCTTTTGTTATTTCAAAATAATCAATGGAAACTGTGTGTGTGTGTGTGTGTGTGTGTGTGTGTGTGTGTGTGTACGTGCTTTGTGCATGTGTGTGTTTGGGATCAAGTTTTTCTGAAACACATTGAGACACTGTAGAAAAAGTTCATCAGTACAGGCTTGACACAAACCTCACTGTCACATCACATAACCCCTGTGACGCAGGAAGCTCCTGAATGCTAAGCTTAATATCACATGGAAGCTTCCTGTTAGCATGAGTCTACAGCTAAAGGATCCACATTTGTGTTCAGGAGATAGTCATAAATACCAGTTTTCCTTGTTTGTATAAATAGGTGGGTTAATAACCATAGCAACCAAAAACATATCGGGTCAAATAAATGCACTAGTGATACTTCAAGTACTATTTTTTTCACATAGCTGAGATAAACAGGTTAGTGAATATTTTGTTCAACAACAAACTCTGGCATCTGGAAATGGTTTAACTGTGGCCTCCAGATAGTTTGCACGATCACCCGGTAGTCACCAGTGACCATACCAAAGCACAGTGAATCCCTCACTCCCCTACTTAGGCCTCCAGAAACAACGATGGAAACAAAACCCGAGGGGAGAAGAGAGCCTTAGACTGCCCCCGACAGAGTCAAATAATTTCCTCAAAGAAGCAAGCCCACCTACAACTTGGTTAGAGGGTGACCAGAGCAGGACAAGGAATGAGTCACAGACAGAGGTCGTTATCTCGAGGGAAAGAAGATCACGTTGGAAAACGTGTTGACCTTTCTAACACTCATACTGACTTTATTTGTCATATTTTAGTATGTTCAATATATTTCATTAATAGAAAGCTGATGGTAATTAGTAATCTTGGAGTTAGTCATGAGGTCCAGCCAGTGGTTTCCGAACAGCAGGACTGTCCAGAGAACCTATCACAGGTACCCTGCATGTCAGTGTAGAGCTGTCACTAGACGTTGCAGAGACATCACTGGACAGCAGGAACAAGCCAACAGCAACTGTGAGCAGGGAGAGGCACTGGTGTGCACTGGTGTGCACTGGTGTGTCAGCCAAGCCCCACATTTTAGAGATTTAAAATTCTTTCTCTCAGAACAATGATTTTACACAAACTGCATTAATCGATCCCTTAATAGCTGATTCATAGTTCTCAACTTTCAGGCGGCTGCATATCATTCTTAGGGACCCAAGTCTCCAAGGTTGTGAAGAGCATTCATGCGCTTGGGCTCAGGCTCGCCTGTCATCTCCAAGTGCTCTCTCAACACCAAAGTGTGGACAGGGTAAGAGAGGAGCCTCATGCACAGGTTACCCTCATTCAAAATGCAAGTCCAACGACCCTGTCTCGGGACCACAACTGAGGAGCAGAGGAAACAGCTTTCTAACTGGCAAGGGAGTTTCTCCACTTGAGAGGGCTCACCCAGGGAGCCTCAGTCACTTACCTCAGGAAGTGCTTCATTGTGCTGCTGTGGACTCTCCAGATGTGATGCCAACTGTCTTCAAGCAACTGCTTCCAAATTTTCTTTTGCCAAAGTAAATGTGGGCTACGGGGGAAAAATTAGAGTTACCAGGATTTCCAAAAACCATCTGCTTTGCTGGAGTAAGACACTATGCCCCATGCCCAGAACACCATTCCTAGGGCCACCCACAAAGGGGATTCAAGGGCTGGAGATGAAAGCCGCAGCCTTTCGCCTTACAGCTGGACAGTTAACTTTCCATTTGAAGTCATTTGCTGCAGATGGTCTTATGAGCTTCAATAATAAGCCTTTTCTCCTTTTTTCTACATTTTGAGGGCCAATACATATAAGAAAAATAAAATAAAGAACCATAAAAATTACTATCATGATTTCCGGATGGATATCCCATGGCCTCCAGCCTGGCAGCCTCAGCCTTCCACAAGCACAATTCAGAAAGAACTGGAGGGAACTGATATTATTGCTAAGCTCAGAATCAGTACAACTAGTATATGCTAAAAGAAGATTTTAAATAGTTGTTTAAGAGTCAGGAACTCTGAACAAATAAGTGATGTGCCAAGTGCCAAGTTCAAGTTTTTGGTCCGCGCCCCCCCCCCCCCACAATGAATAGAGAAGTAACAGTTCACAGTACACAGCTCTTTGCAGTTCAAGCTTCTCTAAGGCTCAGGGAGTGGATACAGTAGAGGAGGGAGTAGAAAGAATGTAAGAGCAGAAGACAGGGCGAAAGACTGTGAAACGCCATCTTCTGGACATGACGTGGCCATGACAGTCACGGACGGATGCACAGCAGGTGTGGTCACATGCACTTGGCCTGTGCAGGACTGGTCCTGTCAACAGTCAGTTATGAGTGGGGGGGGGGGATCCACACCCGGCAACACTGAACTATTGGACTGCTGATGGATTCTAGGAGAGGAGAAGTCATTGTTTTTGGTTGTGTATCCATTGGTGAGGCCACCAAGTCCCAACAGACACCCTGGTTAAAGTCAGTGGGTAACAAAATAAGATAGGAAGCCATGAATGTGAGAAAGGGATTCGGAGGGAGGAAGTGGGTTGACAGGGGAGAAGGAGAGGGTGAGTGTGAAACTAATTAGAATGCACTATAGGCACATATAAAATTGTCAAACAACCAATTTAATCTTTAAAAGTCTCAAAATGTTTGCTTCACAAAGCCTACAACATCTAGCACATTCTCTGTGGTGCTTTGAAAGAAAATGGCCCCCCAAAGGGAGTGACACTACTAGGAGGTGTGACCTTGTGGGAGTAGGTGTGGTCTTGTTGGAGGAAGCATGTCACTGTGGAGGCGGGCTTTGAGGTCTCATATATGCTCAAGCCACACCCAGTGAGTCAGTTCACTTCCTGTTGCCTTTGGATCAAGATGTAAGGACCATGTCTGCCTGCATGCTGCCATGCTTCCCACCATGATGATAATGGACTGAACCTCTGAAACTGTAAGCAGGCCACCCCACTTAAATGCTTTCCTTTATTTATAAGAGTTGCCATGGCCATGGTGTCTCTTCACAGCAATAGAAACCCTAAGTAAGACAATCCTCTTTCTTCTGGGAAGGATGACACATGGGGCAGCCTATGGAGAATCGAGGATGGGTGAGATGGATGAGACAGACTTGGCTGCAAATGAGAGCAGAGAGAAGACAGCCCTGAAGGAGGGGCAAGGGGGAAGCCCAGCTTCAGGAGGAGTGAGTGCCGCAGTGGAGGAGGGAAGAGTCCCAGCCCAAAAGTCAGAGACACAGCGCAATTAAAGTCCAGTCTTCACCTTAACATGTATTTGCTTCTGCAAGTACTCTCTACAGTGCAGAGTCTACATGTTTGAAAATTTACGCATGGAGACTGTGGTTGATCGCTTTTGCCAAGATAGAGAGGAGAGAAATGACCTTTAACCTTTTAAGTGGTTTTTTTTTTTTTTCATAAACTATGTCAGAAGCAAAATTAAAAATACTTGTTCATTTTGGATGGTGGGACTACTACATCATTCTTTGCACATATGTGGCTTCTAAATGAATCAAATCTTTAATTGAATTATGTAGTACCTCAAGAGGTCTTACGTTTTCTCACTACTCACCTTTGAAAGGAGCCAGGGAGTCTTTGAGAAATGGTCAGTCTAAGGCTGGGACATAATGAGAAACATCATGTTGTACCAGAAAGGGACATGTTTAAGACAAACAAAATAAACAACAGATAAACATGGAAAGAGCCCCCAATGGCCAAAGAAGGAACAATCTGGGTGACAAAATAAAGCAGTATTGAATCAGAACCCATGGATAATGAAGATCCAAGGTTCTGTATCAGTACTCTGTCAGTACTGGATGACTGAATCAGTAAACACAAGGAGGAGGCTACATAACTCTTACCTCTTAAAGGAAGGCTAGATCTAGTGTCTTCCTGATATAGTATAAAAAGACAGAGAAAGGAGGAAGTTATACAGAGAAACTTGACAAGCACAGGTCAGGGGCTAGAGGCAAATGCCACCAGCGAGAAGTCGCACGGACAGCACAGAGCCACATGTAAATGATACTTGTTCCCGTGGTTCCCCTCAATGCTATCACCCCAGTGCAATCAGGAGAGAAGCATCAGACAAACCCCAGAGGGAGGACATGCCGTAGAATACATAACTAGACTTCTCAAAACGCTTAAGGTAATTAGACATAAGGAAAGTCCCAAGAAGTATGGAAGCCAAGAGGCGTGTGCCTAGATTGGTCCATTAAAGGAGGTGTCCTAGGCAGGGTCCTGAAGCAGAAAAGGGATGGATATGCGGTAAAAGCTAAGGACATGTGACGAGAGAACAGTCCTGAGTGTCATAGTTCAGTGGGTGAAGGCACTGGCTGTGCATGGTGACCTGAACTCAGTTACTTGAACCCATGATGGAAGGAGAGAACAAACCCCTGGAAGCTGTCCTCTGACCTCCACACACACGAGGGTGGCATGTGCATGCTTGCATTTACACACACACACACACACACACACACACACACACACACACACACACACACACACACCATGCACATACCCAGAGAGTAATAATAATAAAACAAAACTGAAAACACCTATAAAATACTATTTAAAAGAGAAAATATGGAATGGACTTGGGTTAATAATGAGATACCAACACATATCTGTTAGCTGTGGCAAGTATATTGCACCAATGCAAGATATTAACACTGGAAACTGGGTGGTAGTATAAAGGAACTATCTGCACTGCTTTTGTGATGTCTCTGTAAACAAATATCATTCTAAACTCGTGTGTTTAGGGAGATGTAATGCTTCTTATACCTTAGACACAGAGTTAGGCAATAAGGATACAGGGTGAATTAGAGGGGCGTGGCTGCATCCTTCAGACCTAACAATCTTGAGTGACAGGCTGACACAGGAAAGCAGATAGGCACAGAACTACAAGGGGAAATGTCTCCTGAGACACCAAGTAAGAGAGACGACCAGCTGAAATGTAGGAGGTTGGGGGCTCCCCAAAGAGCACACGCAACACCTCAGAAGTGAAAGAAGGCACAATGTGTCTAGAGAGGATGTTCCTGTGATGGAAGGCAGCCCTCAGGGAGAAGGCAGCAGGAGGTGAAAAGGTGAATAAGGTCGTGTCGGAAGGCTTTGAAGCATCTCACATGAGCAGTGAGAACTAATGCAAGTTTTCAAGTTGGTATGTAGCACAGCTTTATTATTGGTTAAAAAATACTCCAGGGGCTGGAGAGATGGCTTGTGATTAAGGGCGTTGGCTACTCTTCCAGAGGACCTGGATTTGATTCCCAGCACCCACGTGGTGGCTTGGAACCATCTGTAACTCCAGTTCTAGGGGAGCTGATGTGTACATGGGGCATGCAAATGGTGCACAGAATGCATGCATGTAAACCATTCATACACATAAAATCACAGTGAAATTTAAAAACATACTCTGATTGTAGTACAAAGAATGAGTTGTACTGGGGTGAAATTACAGGTGGTGAAACCAACAAGCTTGCTGTGATGATCCTGACAGTGGTATAGGAAGGCAGTGGATGGAGATACAGGGTGAAGAATTTGAGAGATACTTAGCAGGTGGAGTTGGCAGGATTTTTGTGATCTGACCAGTTGTTGTTGTTGGGGTTGGTGAAGGAAAAGGAGGAGCCCAACACACGTCCCTGTTTGTGGATGGCAACTGGATAGAGAGTTCACTGAGATACAGAACTTTGGAGAACTGGACTTGGGAATCTAGGACATTCTAAGTTTTTAGGGCCAAGTGATGGTATGGAGACAGATGGATTTGAAGGTTAAGAGATCAGTCAAAATTCTAGATAAACACTTAGAATATAATTAGTACCATAGTCCAGGAGGAATTACTAAACAAGCCAGATACACAATCCATATCCATGACAACTGTTCTTCATGAGGATGAAACTAAATTGGACTTCTCATAAGACAGAGATGGTAAAGAATGAATTATAGCCAGGAATATGCTGTCAGACTTAACAGACAATTTTATCCTCAAGCAGTTCAATTTCATGGGGCTACAAATTTGGTTTATCTAAACAAACAAAAAACCCTTTTATGTCCAGTTAGCAGAATAATAGTAAGTTCTGCCCTAGAGACTACCTGTCTAGTCACAAACTCTTGGCTGGACACCAAGATGGGTGGTGAGGGAAGAGGGTTGGATCAGGGAGACACTGAGAGAGGGGTGGATGCAATCAAAACACATTGTCTGCAATTCTCAAAGAACTAATAAAACTTTATAAGATAAAATGAAAATATATAGACGTCAACTCATAACAACACAGGAAAAATGAAACAATGCAACACTAACACTAAAGAAGTGCTAAAGCAAAACCTTTCTGTGCTGACACCATAGTCCCTGAATTTACCCCTGGGGAAGAAACTTCTCAAGTGTGGATGTGGCCAGCACTGCACTGGATAGTGCAACACAGTTTGGAACTATGAGGAAGACTTACTCTCCACAGGAAAAGTCGCCAATGTGGTAGGGAGGGTACTGGTGGTCATGAGCGAAACTTTTGGAGAGGAAGTTCATAGCTTGAATCTACAACTAGCCAGCTGATAGCTTTAGTCAAGTTGCTTAATCTGTGTAGGGTTCAGTGGGAAGGGCAATTGTAGTTACTTTGCAAGGTAGTTCCAAGGACTGAATGGAGCAAAGCATGCAGATGCTTTGTATACTTACAGGTGCATAATGGACACCCAGGACCTGAGCACCCATGGCGTTATTACCTTGCCATCATTATCATGTCTTCAACTAAAGTAAAAGATGATTTTGTCAAGGGTCACTTGAGAAACTGTTAAAATGAGTTCTGGTTTTGGTGACCCGCGTTGAGGCAATGACGGTGATACGAGAGAGAAGCGAATAGGTGAGGAGCATTTATCAGACAGAATCAGCTGGGTCCACTTATTGGTGGACAAAAGTGACGGAAACAAGAGTCATCCGTTCTAGTCATCTGCCCTCCAAATAGAAGGAAAACACAGCAATTAGATCTAATTTATGTACACACACCCCCACAAAAGAAACATCAACAACGGCCGGACGTGATGGGGCAGGATCGATGACGCTCTGAGCTGCTGTTGACAGGGAGTATCCTTTGGCTGCTTTTCTGCCAGGGTGCCAAGTGCCATAGTCCTCTTTTGTGGCCAAGTTCGCACTTTCTGGGTGTCTCCTCGCCGTCACCACTGTCACAACAGACATCTCGAGTGTCTGTGCACATCAGGCTACTAAGTTTAGTGATTAGATGTCAGTTCCCTGCTTGGTTATAGCTACTTTACTCGCTGACACAGAAAAAGCTCACCAGTTTTCTGGCTAGATGTTACTGCCACCTCTTTCAAGGAGAACATAGAAAGAGAAAAGTCATTCTGTGCACTGTCCCTTACCTTGACTTTCCCTCTAGATGGAGGTAACTCAGGGGTGGACACCAGAATTTTCTGTTGTCTTCTGCATCCTTAATAGTGTTCCAAAACTTAAAGAAAAAATTTTTCAAATGTGTGTGTGTGTGTCACACCCATGTGCTTGCCTGAAGGCCAAAGGAGAATGCCAAATGCCAAATTCTGCTCTATGACTCTCTTACTTATTCCCTGGAAACAAGCCCCAGAAATCCTCCCATCTCTGCCCCAACCAATGTTGGAGCTTCAGGTGCCTGCATCTATGCCCAGCAAGAGCACAGCATGTGGGTACAAGGCATCTGGACTCTGGTCCTGATGCTGAGCAGCAAGCACTCCTATCCACTAAGCCGTCTTTTTATCCACCACCTGCCCAGGATCCTAAACTGTATGATGCCTGGTATGTTGAAAACTCACTGTTCCATTTGTCAGGGAATGCTATCTTTTTCTTAGGAAAATGCACTTTTAAAACATCAATCGATAATAACGCTAGTAAAACAAACTCTAAATGTCCCACCTGGAAGAAAAAAAAAAACATAGCTCTTACCTTCCCTACAATAAAGAATACGATTATAAACCAGGCTTGTTAAGCATGGTAGGGCATGGCAGTGATTTGTCTCCATGTGTACAGAGATGAACGGATCCAAAGGGGAAGATCAAATGATTGGGCTTGCTGATCAAACACCCTGAGAGGAGTTGGCACTTCGGTATGGGGCTGTGCTGTTATCTGCCTCTTCCCTCTTTTTCCAGCTGGGAAGGAAGGGATAGCGATGAGTGGTCCAAGACTTCTGAAAGGCTCCTCATTCCCAACATCAGTGGACTTGCCCTGCCTTCTTTGAGCATGAAGCTCCCGGAGGTTCTTTATAAAGTACCACAGTGTAACCCCATCTCTTCCATCCAGCCCTTGAACACCCCAGGGAATGAGTTAGAGACTCCTCCACTAGAGGAAGCAAAGCTCCTTTCTTCAAAATCTTACTCTACGAAAGAGAGAGAGAGAGAGAGAGAGAGAGAGAGAGAGAGAGAGAGAGAGAGAGAGAGAGAGAGAGAGAAGCTACTTCCTGTACAGTCTTTAAAATTTAACTGACTGTATCCTCTAACAACCAAAATGTTTGTGGGCACGTGATGCTTACACATACATAAAAAGCAACCCAGTGGGTTGGGGATTTAGCTCAGTGGTAGAGTGCTTGCCTAGCAAGCACAAGGCCCTGGGTTCGATCCTCAGCTCAAAAAAAAAAAAAAAAAAAAAAAAGCAACCCACAAGGTGAGTGCTATTTCCTTTTAACATCTGTCCAACTTGTGATTATCCCAGTATTTTAAAAAGTTGTATAGAGTACATTTAAAAATAAAGTTCTAATCCCAGCACTCAGGAGGCAGAGGCAGGCAGTCTCTGTGGGTTCGAGACCAGCCTGCTCTACAAAGTGAGTTCCGGGACAGTCAGGGCTCTGTTACACAAAGAACCCCTGTCTCAAAAAAAAACCAAAATAAACAAACAAATAAATAAATAAATAACAAAAATAAAATTCAACCTGAAGAATTAAATCTCAGTTTAAGGTTTGGTGGGATTAATAACTGCTAATATTTATATACGCGCTGCTAAGAGTTGGGCAACAACCAGTGGGTTTTGTTTATATAAACTCAATCCTAGCCACTTCCTGAAGTGAGTCATTAAGTTTGTCTCCTTTTGGGGGACACTGAGCTAGAGAGGTTAAGGGATCTTCCGAGGAAGGTCTGTGGTTAGCACGAGGCAGAGTTGAGATTCAGGAGGCAGTGGCTCTCGGCTCTCTTCTGTGCTCCCCCTAGAAGCCACTGGAACAAAAATTCCAGACAGACATGGAAAAGAGAATGAAAACTCCCATCTAACTGACACTAAAGTGCAAAGCTAGGAAGCCATTAAGGTGTGAGTCTGCACCTGTACCCCAAGCTTCATGGCATCCTTGGGGAGCTACCCGGGAGACCGACCGCCTTCCAGGCACCTCTGACCTTATCTTATGATGCTTGTGGCCCTTGTAGAATGTAATGAAATAAGACTAGAGATGACATTCCTCAGGCAGGTGGAGACTTGGGAATCTACTAGAAATAGATGTAAGGGGGCCCAGAGGGATGGCTCAGTGGTTAGGAGCACTGGCTGCCCTTCCAGAGGACCGGCTTGGGCTCCCAGCACCCACATGGTGGCTCAGCCTGACAATCTTGTGTAGTGCCAGCCCCAGGGGACCCAACACCCTCTTTTTTATTTTATTTTAATTTTTATTTTTTGAGACAGGGTTTCTTTGTGAAATAACCCTAGCTGTCCTGGAACTCGCTTTGTAGACCAGTCTGGCCTCAAACTCACAGAGATCCACCTGCCTCTGCCTCCCGAGTGCTGGGATTAAAGGTGTGCACCACCACTGCCTGGCCCAAGGCCCTCTTTTGGCCTCCAGAGGCACTGCACACATGTGGTGCACAGATATACATGCATAACAAAGTGAATACAAAATAAATATTTTAAAAAAGAAATAGATGTGTTTCTTTTTCACCCACCCCTTCCTCAGTGATGATATATTTGCATGGAGAAGGCAAAACAGAAGGAAAACATGAGCACTCTAGAAAAGGCTCACACTAACAAATAACTGAAGCTGATGGAGTTTAAAGGTCAGACGAACTCAGCTCACATTAATCCTTTATTATGCTTTGCATGTATGCCTATCTTCAGATGATTTCCAATTCATTAGAAAAGAAAAACCCTACCCCAAATGAGCATGCCATCAAGGAACACAGGACACTAACCGAGGGCACAGATTGTGGGTAAAGGAGCTGGGTAAAAACAACTTCTTGAACTGCCGGACTCTGCCTGGGCAGAGCCACAAACCGAAGACAGGTGCTCTCATCGGTCCTTTCAGATCAAATGGGCCATGAATCGGCCTTATGTTGGGTGAGCAGATAGGTCTAAATTAGTGTGGTGGTTCCAAAGAAAATGGCCCCCAAAGGGAATGGCACTATTAGGAGGCGTGGCTTTGTTGGAGGAAGTGTGTCACTGTGGGGACGAGCTTTGAGGTTTTTTTTTTTTTTTTTCCTCAAGCTTCACTCAGTGTGACAGTCAGTTGACTTCCTGTTGCCTGCAAGATGTAGCACTCTTGGATCCAGCACCGTGTCTACCTGGACGCCGCTATGCTCCCCTTCATGATTGTAATGGACAGAACCTCTGAAACTGCAAACTGTCACCTCCATTAAATGTTCTTTGTAAGAGTTGCCCTGGTCATGGTGTCTCCTCACAGTAATAGGAATCCTTAACTAACACAATTAGCAAATTCAGATAATGTCTATATTTTCAACCTGCTTTATATTTGAGCAAGTCCTAAGAAGTAACAAATCTATATAAAGAAAGATGAGAGACTTGTGCGTGGTGGTGCACGCTTTTAATTCCAGCACTCAGGAGGCAGAGGTGGGCAGATCTCTGTGAGTTTGAGGCCAGCCTGGTCTACAGAGTGAGTTCCAGGACAGGCAGGACTGTTACACAGAGAAACCCTGTCTCAAAAGACTAAAAACAAACAAAAAACAAAACCCAAAAAGATACAATGCAATAAAATATCAAATTGAATAAAAAGACAGAAAATGGAAGGAATCAGTAAGATGATGGAGGGATGAGATGGAATGGGGAAAAGGGGGGAAGAAAAGAAAAAAAATTCCTAAGGCTGTGAGCATTTGAAGTATGGTTAAAATGTAATTTTGGGTTTAAGGTATTCACACGATGACAGAAAACTAGCAATATGAAAAATGACCACCCGGAGAATGAAAAAGTCTTTGAGATTGTACAGTTACCGTTCACACATGCCACCCAGCATATCCCACTAGAGATGTAACGCTCACGGATAACCATCTCCCCGAGGCCACGTCCCAGAGTCTCTCCTTTCTTCTTCCTCAGCAATTATCTTTAAAACCGACCCGCTGACATGCCCTAACATGACAAGCAGGAAGCCTTTTCCCCTCCTCAGACATGAACACTCATCGGGGGTGATTTTGTGATTTTCATCAATGGCAGCAGTCCATGTTCACCGTAGAAGTCAAGGCTGCCCATCAGTTTACTTCTGACCTGCTTCAAAAGCCCATGGTTGTCTGCCTTTCCAGGCAGGGAACGGTGGGCGAGCACAGTTGATGAGCTACGCCTCTGACCTTTAAATGACTATGGAAAATTTAAAAAGTAATGGTTCATTTGACACAAAATGTCCTCAATATTTTAGTTTTGAAAATCAAAATGCTAGATAAAAACCACTGTAAAACGCAGGAAAAATGTGGCCACAGTTTCTCACATTAAAAGTAAATGTGCTTTCCTGAGAAACACATATCTGGAGTGAAGAAAGATGGGCTCTCAGGGACTGGAGTGCCAAGTCTTACTATTATGATGTCTTAAGTAATGTGAAATTATCACCCTGGTGTAAACAAACCTTTTATTTCATGTATTTACTTTCTTACCTTTTTCTAGTTTTGTGTAGTGTGTGTGTGTGTGTGTGTGTGTGTGTGTGTGTGTGTGTATGTATGGGTATGTGTGTGTCTATGGATGAGTGTGTGTGTGTGATATATGTGTGTGGGATATATATATATATAGTGTGTGTGTGTGTGTGTGTGTGTGTGTGTGTGTGTGTGTGTGTGTCTGGGTACTTGTGCCTGTTTGTGGCTGGAACGTGTGTATGTACATCAGTGCAGGTGGCCATGGGAGTCAGAGGCGTTCTCTATTGCTCACTGCCTTATTTCCTGAGCTAGGGTTTCTCACTGAACCTAGATCTCACTGATTTGGCAAGACTGGCCCCAGACGCCCTCTTATCTCATCCCTCTGCTCTGGGACTACAGCACATGCCCCTGCACCTGGCTTTCCCCATGGGGATCAGGCTCAGGTCCTCATGGTTGCGTGGTAAGCACTTTACAGACTGAGCCACCTCCCCAGTTCCTTATTGAGCTTTTTACTCAGAATATGATAGTTTTTATCAATGACATCCTAGGTTCAGTGAAATATAGATGGGCTGACCTGGAACAGAATGGTGATTAAGACATGATACACTCTAGACACTTCTAAACTTTACATGTTAAAAAATGTTGCCTCTTAAACTAGTTGAAACATAATATTTTTTGTCCTGACAAGTATCCTTTCTTACACCAACCCCCCATTTCACCCTAAAGCAATCTTTAAAATCATTATACTCCTAGGTTCACATATCTCCACCTAGGTTTGCCATTGGGGTCCCCAGACCACTAGCTTAGGCCAGGCAAGGTGACTTGTCTCACAAACACCAAGAGAACAAATAAACATCTCCCCATCTCGCGCCTTTCAGAATGTTGTGCACTCAGTGGCTGATGACTGCCCCTCCATTAGCCTGGGATTAGTCCTGTGCTAAGCAGGGCTTGCTACTGCAGAAACAGAAACTAGTGGGCCATAATGGATCATTCCCAGAACCCCAACATTTCAGAGACTAAGGCAGGAAGATCTCCAAGAGCTCAAGGCCAGTCTGGGCTACTGTCTCAAAAAACCAAACCTCAAACCAAACAAACTCTCTCTCCTATTTAAGTAGAAAATGCATTTGTCATGAAAGTAATCCCCAGATTTCCAGGTGAGAAAGGAAATTAGGTTTGGACCAAGGCTGTAGAGCCAGAAAGAAAGAAAGGAAGGAAAGAAGGGAGGGAGGGAGGAAGGAAGGAAGGAAAGAAAGAAAGAAAAAGCTTAACACGTGACATAGAAGCCCCAGAGGAAAGAAACCTCTACCGCCACCACCAGATCCAGGCTGGTACTGCTTCGGCACTGTCTGGCGTTGGTAGAGGGGCTTTAATGGCTGGAACCCCGCAATGGAATTTGGATGCCAGGAACAGGTCTCAGATTCAAAGGTGTGTGAAAAAAAGGAACCTCTGGCACTTTGCACGCGTGTTGTGGGAAGCGGATCTGTTTTGTAACGCAGGGCAGTCTTGTGATGGTTGATTTCACATGTCAACTTCACTGGCCCAAGGAGTCCCAGGTACATTATTTCTGGGTATGTCTGAATGTAGTTTCTGGGTAAGATCAGTGTTTGAACCCCTGGACTGGATAACATGTATTTCCCTTCCCAGTGTGGCCAGCACTATCCAGTCTGCAGTGGGCCTGAACGGGGCAGAGGTGGGAGGAGGAACTGGTGTCTTCTGGCTCTTTGGTAGAATCACAACAACTTTTCTGGGTCTTTAGTTTGCAGACAACAGATTATGGACACAATTAAAAGAGCCCATCTTTTGTAATAAGTCTCTTCACGCACACACACACACACACACACACACACACACACACACACACACCGGGTGGATGTGTGTGCACAAATGTGCCTCTTTCCTGTTGGTTCTGTTTCTGTGTACAACAATGAATACAGTCCCCAACAGAGGACAGGAATTTTGAAGGCAGTGTTTAAAAAAAGAGTAACAAATGTCCATCCTATAGTATAAACAGATGTCTCTGAAAGCCAAAACATGATGCAGAGTGAGGCCAGAGACAGCACCCCTACTGTCATGCTCAATTAGATGTACAACTTAAGACACATGCCTAGTGTGATCATCATTCAGAAAGAACAATTTCAAATATGAGCTTATGTAATTAAAGAATATTCTGGAAATAACCCAGTGGTAGTCGCAGAACAGATGCACTTATTTGACTTTTAAGCGATTAGTTTGTGATTGTTAGTTGCCTAGGCAATAATTAAGTATAAAATAATGAAGTTATACATTCATTTTAAAACAAAGGACAGAAGTACACTAGTTATCTGTTACATATAGTTTATTAAATTGAATTGGACAGTGGCAGATCCATGTGTAAACACCTAGGAACTCAATTTAAAGTCTACAATCACATTTAGGTGGTGATTTTTAGGTCGTCTGAGCCAAAGTTGTACTCGGGGAAATCATTCTTCTTACACTCCCACAGGTGGTCTCAAGTGTGCCACTTTACAGATAGTGTGATGAATGTTTTGTTTCTGACCTCTTTGATTTGAGCTTAGATCGTTGATGAATCCAACCAGAAGTTCTTCTGTTCATATTCAAGGAAAAAAATGTTTACATAATCCAACAGTAGAAAAACTGGTACTTCCACATTCTGGTCTTGGGAATTGATTTTAGGTCCTAAATGAACCTCACAGCCATCCCTTTAAAAACATAATCTTACTCTTGATTTTTTTTTCTGGGCCAAGGAATATCAACTTGAATCCCGATTATTATCCAAGTTCTCTATTTTTTGAGATGTTTGTGATGACCTATGTAGATTTGGATCATTAATAAAGTTGTTAAAAATATTATGGCTAATAAAGAATTCTAAAGAAAACCAGCAAAACCCACCTTCTATGCTGGCTTCCGCATTCTCTCAACATAGTTGGTTCACACGAGACCACATCTCAGATTTCAATTCTGTATTATATTCTGAGATTATTCAAGGGCCCCACTGATAAGCTGTGTTCCAGAAGGATTCTAAATGTACATGTATTTTTTTATGAATCTATTATATGTTTCTAGATGCGCTATCATTTAAAGGAATAGTGGAGGAAACATCTGGTACTGTCTAGGACAGCTAAGACACAATCATCTGTATTGTCAAATCTTGATCTTATTTATTGTGTTCACACATTGGGCCATGCACACATTATACACAGGATAGAATATGAAGGCATTCCACATTAGGCATTTTAATAAAGGCTTTTAAAATTATGACTAATGATACATGTAATATGCATCTCAATTAACACAGTTTTAATGAGTGTTTATCACTTTAGGAGAACCTATGATTAAGCTTCATAACTAAAAATAACTGCTTACATCTTTTAAAGCTAATTTAAATGGCCCTTTAGGTTTAAGACACTTTAAAACTAAAACCTAAGTGTCCCACATTAGTTGCAGGATCTAGAGAAATCAATCTGGACCTGACCAGTTAATTTCTTCCCTGCTGGCCAGCTTTTGTAGTGCTAGAAGGTGTTTTGCAAGCCACCACAAGAGCTCAGGAGACACTAGTCCTACCCAGCACTGGATCCTGCATAGTACAAAACCAACCTGCCAGGCAAGATGTGCTGCTGGTACAATAGTAGTGTGATTCTTCTGCAGCTAACCAACCGCTTTCTAATTGGACTTTAGGCCTGCTCACAAGAGGGATTTCACGCCTGTCTCTGAGAGGGTCGTAGGCCACAGGAGGAATCCATCACTGTTGTGTTGCTAAGTGGTCATGTTATCTAACTGCATTCTAAATATTTACGTTATGCCCATTGATTAGTGCCGCTCTCAACCTTGGTCAGAGGAGCTTCTTTTTGTATTGGGCATCAGTTAACATAGAGACTCAAAACTGGTCCAAGTGCTGGGACTAAGTGCTTGTGGGTGCTCGGGCCTAATCAGACAGCTGTATCAACTGCTCCCCTCTCCAGACTCAGGAAATATCATGGAGGGGAGAGCAGAAAGGATGCAGTCGCTGGAGGATGGGGAAGAGAGTTGTAAAACACTGTCTTCTAGACATGCCATCATCACTACGCTCCTGAACTCACAGCGCCTACACCGGATCAAGACAGTCAAAATTCCAGGATGCATATGGGCAGAGCTCAGATGGCCTCATCTCTAGCTAAGGAGCTACTGGCAGTTAATGACTACTGGAGGAGACAGAATAATTTTTCTTTTGGGGTATAGCCACTGATTGGCTGCCCATGCTCCAGGGGATGGCCCCCTATCCATGGGCAAATGCATAGCACTAATTTGATTCAGTGGATTATTAACAAGTGAGTGAGAGAGAGAGAGAAAGAGAGAGAGAGAGAGAGAGAGAGAGAGAGAGAGAGAGAGAGAGAGAGAGAGAGAATGAACTTGGGAGAGGATGTGTTGGTGGGGTTTGGTAGAGGTTGGAGGAAGGAGGAAAGGTGGATTATCAAAACCTATTGTATGCTTGTGTGAAATTCTCAAAGAATAAATAAAATATTATGTTAAAAATATAGGGGTCGCTGGGCAGTGGTGGCACACGCCTTTAATCCCAGCATTCAGGATGCAGAGCCAGGTGGATCTCTGTGAGTTCGAGGCCAGCCTAGTCTCCAAAGCGATTTCCAGGAAAGGCACAAAGCTACACAGAGAAACCCTGTCTTGAAAAACAAAACAAAAGAAAACAAAATATAGGGGTCAAAGTTGGGCATGGTGGCTCATGCCTTTAATTCTAGCACTTGGAAGGCAGAGGTAGGGGAAACTCTGTGAGTTAGAGGCCGGTTTGGTCTACATAGTGAGTTCCAGGACAGCCAGAGTTCCTTAATAATAGAGAGACCCTTTCTCAAAACAAACCAACA
Organism: Peromyscus maniculatus bairdii; assembly: GCF_049852395.1. NCBI lineage: Eukaryota > Metazoa > Chordata > Mammalia > Rodentia > Cricetidae > Peromyscus > Peromyscus maniculatus. Next base: position 51,145,963 of record NC_134858.1, read on the forward strand.
AAAAGTAAAGGGTCTACTACACTATACAACTTTTAGAAAATTTATCTTTCAGATTTTGATAGGATAGCTCTCTGCTTCATTTACAAGAAAAGTATACAATAAATGGTTTACACTTCAAATATTGACAGTGCCAGTTGGTGGAGAAAAAAAAGATGTAGGGAACAGAATTCATGTCATTGATGATCTCTGTTAAACTAAAACAAAAAATCAAAACATCTATGAGATAAATAAATGATTAGCTTCATCATGAATAAAACCTTCAAAACATATGGCAGGGGCTGGAGAGATGGCTGGAGAGATGGTCCATGGCACATACTACTCTTCCAGAGGACCATGGTTCAATTCTTTGACCCATCTCAAGGGTCACACAAACAGTCTTTAGCTCCAGGAGATCTGACGTCCTCTCCTGGCCTTGGAGGACACTGGCACTCACATGTATACACAGACACACATATTGTTAAAAAGTCAGCTTTCTACCACCTCGTTGCACACGGGAAAATAGGAAGGAGGGGTACAGTGACTTAAATCAGCTCTTACATCAGACTTTTAATTAATAAGTTCAGCTTAATAATTAAAATGGAAACTTCATTGCAAGAGTATGTGAGGAACTCCCAATCTGCATCATTAGCTTGCTTGTGACTGGTCTTTAAAATTACACTTATTATTTCTTTAGTTTGTGGGGTGTGTGTGTGTGTGTGTGTGTGTGTGTGTGTGTGTGTGTGTGTGCGCACGCGCGTGCGTGCGTGCGCACGTGCAGGTCTGCACCATAGAGTATGTGGAGCACAGAGGACAGCCTGTTGGAGTGGGTTCTCATCTTCCCAGGGTCAAAGTCAGGTCATCAGGCTTGAAGGTGAGTGGCTTCACTGTCTGAGCTATCTCAACTGCAGGGGTGATCTTTCTTTCTTTCTTTCTTTCTTTCTTTCTTTCTTTCTTTCTTTCTTTCTTTCTTTCTTTCTTTCTTTCTTTCTTCCTTCCTTCCTTCCTTCCTTCCTTCCTTCCTTCCTTCCTTTCTTTCTTTGTTTCTCTGCTTGAGACTGATTTTTTTTAGAAGTAGGGTCCCTGCCTGGACAGAAACTCATTATGTACACTAGGCTGGTCATGAACAAATGGAGATTTGCCTGCTTCTGCCTCCTAAATGCTGGGACTAAAGGTGCACGCACCACCACCTCCAGCTGAGACTGATCTTTAAAAGCAGCTTAATAAATTCTTCTTAATCAACAACCAAACTGCTTCACCTCCAAAATGTAAAAATTAAAAAAAAAATCCAATCTGTGTAATTGTTTCAACAGCATGGGAAACATCATATAGAGTATATTCACTTTATATAAGTTTCTCATTTCTTTAAGAACAAAACTATTCATCTATTGAAACCACAGCAAGGCCTCGGTTTATTTTGTAGATACAGACATCAGGGCTGGCATCATATCATTATTTTTTAACTCTCGTGCCTTCCACTTTACAGCAGAGAAACTGAAGTAAGGTATGATGCTATTTGCCCACTGTCAGCATGAGGGGCTGGAAGGTTACGTGCTCATGGGATGCAAGGACATCCTGTAAGCAGAATGTTTGGATCCAGGATGTTTACTAAGGACTTAGAGAATGAGCATCTGGCATCACCCGAAGCTCTCTGGGTGATAGTCCACATGAGTTGTCACTGGGGACCATTGCAGCAAAGCTTTCCTGTAATAAAGCTGTGTGCGTCCATGTGAAACCTCGATGAAAACAAGACCTAGGCTCTAATTGCCTTGAACTTAAATGATTTCATTATGTTCCTTGGTCAGTTTTTTTTCCTCTCACATAAGCTCAGAATTATAAGGCAAGAAGATGTTTGACCTTCTGCAAAAAGGACTGGCATAAGTTCCTGAACTAAACTGTTTTCTGCTCTATCTTAGTGGATGATCGTTTATTTGATAAGACTATTTCACTAGACTTCAGTGTAGGGTAGTTCTTAGGATTTTTGACAATTTATAGAAGAATATGAGCTGGGCCTCAAGGGTCAGACCTGTTGATCCCAGTGACTCAAGAAGCTGAGGCAGGAGGATCACAGGTTCTGGACCTTCCTTGACTACAGAGAAAGTTCAAGGCCATACTGAATAACTTAGTGAGACTGTCTCAAAAAAAAAATGCCCCCCCCCCGGGATGTAATACAGCTCAGTACTAGAGTGCTTGCCTGGCACCCATAAAACCTTAGGTACACTCCCCAACACCTTTTTTTTTTTTTAAAAAAAAGAAAAACTAAAGTAAAAATTAGCCACACATATGGATAATTAAACATTTGAGGCTCTTCTGAAAGATGATTGCTAAGATAGATAGGTTTCTTGACAGAAGGGTAATCTAGATTGGCATTCTATTACGGGGCATTGCAGTTTTGCCAACTAGAATCAGGAAAAGGCAAGTGATGGTCTCTACAGGACTTTCATGGGTTTAACCTTCAACTTCCGGGCAGCACCCTCCACTGATCCTCAGCGATACTTCCAGCATCTCTGCAGACACAGTTGTGTTCGCTGCAGTATTGTTTGGGAATTAATTTCCTTCCGAACACCAAGTAGGTACTCTCTGATACTACAAGCATATGGTCATTTTCACACGGTGCTATTTCTGTAAAATATGCTTTCTTTCCATCACCAGCATCTGCCTCCTTCAAGACAACTCAGCCGAAACGAAGTGATAGCAATGTAATGTCTTTTCCCACTTGGAGCAACAGATTTGCTGAAACTTAAACATACGCTTCTCTTATTTCAAGAAAGTGTACCAAAAGAAACCGAATATTGATCGGCACCTCATATGAGACATTTAAGTATCTGCACTTATATAAAAGTAAAAATGTAAAGAAACAGTGTACTCCGATACTGTGTGGCGGCTTTTTATCCGAAGAGACCAGGAGGGCAGTGGAGTAGTGAAAAGCACCCCATGATGTTAATCAAAGGCAGGTGACCTGCTTTGTAAAATGCAACGGGAGGGCCTGGAGAGATGGCTCACTGGTCAAGAGCACTGGCTGCTCTTTCAGAGGACCCAGGTTCAGTTCCCAGCACCCACGTGACAGCTCACAACCATCTGAGATTCCAGTTCTGGAGGATCCATTGCCCTCTTCTGGCCTCCAAGGGCACCAAGTACACACATGCTGCACAGACCTACAGGCAAAACACCTTCATACATTCAAAACAGTTTTTAAAGCTTTTTTTTTTAATGTAGAGATCCCTTTGCCTAACAGCCACTTGCCAGTCTCTACACTTGCCTCATCTCAGAGCCCTCTTCATTCCCATCAGCAACTATTTCAAAGTCTTTCTTTTGGGGGGGGGGGCAATGGAAAAGTTGGAAGATGAGGAGGAGTACTTCAGGACATGATAGGGCTGTTCTCTTTTTCTAACTGAGGCTATCAGCTAAAAATTCTGAAACTTCTAGCTTCATTCTGTTCCCATGACAATTTCTTTACACCTCTTCTCCCATGATAAGAATTCGTTCTCACATCTGAGGCCAGCCCAGTCAACACTGCTGGGGAGCTGACTGTCTCATTCCTTGACGGAGACACCTAGCAGAATCCTGTGTCTTCCTCCAGGCTCTTACATTACCCCGCTCCTCCCGACAAATACATGCCCCACACTTCCGACAAAGCAGGCCCTACATTGGTTGATGTAAATCCATCTCCAGCCCCCGCTTCTTCTCATCTTTGGATTTTTGGCAAACTCCCTCAGAGCCCAACAAGTAGAACTATTCAATAAATATGTGCGGAACCGAGAATCCTCACTTTCAGGCCTGAGTTATTCTCAATAGCTCAAGAGCTGAGCTTGCCCCAGATTGTCTGCAGAGCAGCATATGACTTCTGTTCCACTTTGTTTTCTCAACCCATAGGCGACCCAAAAAAGGAGGAAAGAAACGTTTCCATTATGGGTTTCCGAGGGGGCGGGAGGAGTCTGCCCAGTCCAAACTAAATTTCAGAGAAACAACTAATAATTTTTTAAAGTATAAGTCCAAATATCACACATGACATATTTAAATTAAGTGTTTGCTGTTTATTTGAAATTCAAACTTAGTGAGGCAGCTTGAATTTTAATTTGCTAAATACAACAATTCTAAAAATGTTTTTAAAAGATTCTTGGAGGACATGGGGTCTGCTTCCTCGACACACCTGGAAGTTTGTGTCTGAGCTCTGCAAACTTCTCAACTAGCCAGATTTTACATCTGTGAACACAGCTGGGTTTATTCCTGAGCGATTTGCTGACATGCTTTAGGAAATGTTGCTTGTTACATAATATTTCCCTTATTTTGTTAATTCCATAGAATTCCTTTATAATACCATCAACAGTTTTTAGCTCAGAAGATACTCTAATGCTGTCTTCAACAATCTCTTAAAAAGCTAACATTCACATATTTTTAGTCGAATCAGCAAGACACAATGGAGAAAATGAGCAAAATTCCATTTCGGTGCTGTTTTCCTTCATTAATCGAGCCCAGCAGCACTCACTGTCCTCAGACTGGGAGAAGCAGTCTGGCAGGCAAAGGTGGAGCCCGTGATGCCACTGCGGTAGTCTTTGTTGGAAAAGCCTTTCCTAAATGTGCAACATCTGTAAACTGAAGCACCTCAGCCTCTTCCTTATAGGAGCGGACTTGCAAGAGAGAATTATTGCCTCATTACTCTTCACAGGGAATCTTGAGCTTTTGGTCAACAAAAGAATTCATTAGAGATGGGTCAAGATTACCTACCTGTCTCTCACATGGGGGGGCGGGTGAGGGGGCGCTGACTGACTTTGTCTGCAAACGAGTACCATCTTGGAGTACTGACAGCTACACAGTATGTCAGTTTATTGGTTAATTGAATGGTACAATGAGAGGTATATAGCTCGAAGTGTAAGTCTGCTACAACCCAGGAAGTTCCCTGCTATAAAACATGCTGCTGCTGTTCTTGACAGTGACGTCTTACAGAGAAAGCGTTCGCATTCGTTTTTCCCATAAGAGAGAGGTCAGGAAGGAGTATCTCCCAATAGTGAGGAATAATAAGAATGTGTGCCTTTGGCAACATTTCAACTAGATTGACCTCAAAAGGAAACTTCTAGGGAGAGAATGACTAAGACCGCTGTTACTCCGTGTTGTCATAAGACAACAAGAAATTATGACGTTTATCCCAATGTGGGCATGCTACCTGCTTTCCACCATATTGGTAATACCAGTTAAGGACGGTTGTCAAGCGACCCACACAACACGCACACGCACGTTGCTGAGACGCAGAACAAAGGCGGAAAGCCTGCCTAAAATCGGTCTCTCCAAATGACAGCCTCAGTTTTATGACACCAATCTAGAGCTCGCGGGGATTTGTGACGTCTTTTTTTCACGGTTTAGCGGGGAGGAAGAGATGAAATTTGGAAAGCTCCAAGCAGTGACTGAGGCTTCCATCTGTGTGTGTGCGGGGCAGAAAGGCTCCCACACATATTCATTAAACTTGATCTGAAGCAAGCGAGTCTGTGAGGTCGTTTCTGAAATATTCATAAGGTGTGTTACCGGACTCGCCACTTAGAGGTTGAGCAGACACACCAAGAGGGGGAGTAGTCGGTGCCCACACTTGGAAATAAAGCCACTTGGAAAAACAGCATGCCTCACTCCACTGTTCTGGCTTTCACAGCTCCCGGGGCTGTTGTTCTCCGCCCGCCTGTTCAACTGCACCTGCCCCGGAGATGCTCCAAGAGTGGAGTTTCCCACAGTGGGAGGAGATGCAGCGCGCCAGCCTGGCGGACCTGGCTCGGGGTGGAGGCTCCGAGACCTCCGGTCTACAGCGCTGCCCCTCTGCCGCCTGGCACCGCCCTGGGGCCTGACCGGCAGGACAGAGGGCTCCCCGGGGGCCAGGACCCCTCCACTTGTCCCAGTCAGGCCGCCCTTTGTCCCCGCTTAGGATCCCTCCCTAGGCACCTGCAGTGGCGTTCAGTCGCTAGGCGACCCGCGCCCCCGGGACGCAAACAGCTTCCAGCGCTGACCCGCAGCGCCGCGGGTGTTAATTTCCCGGCGCAGGGTGAGAAAGAGGATTTATAGTCTTGGGTGACCCCGGCGCTCCTGCACCCAGGTAGTGCGCACTTTCATTCACGTCCCTTCACCGTCCCCCAACCCCCGAGCATTTCTGCGGTACCCTACACAGCTCAGCAGCCGCCTCTCTCTCTTCTCCAAGGGCATTCGCCCCTCGCCTCCCCTAGGGTCGCGACTCACCGGGACAGGGACAGCGGTGGGCTCAGCAGCTCCGGGAGAGCGCCAGTGTGATCTCCATCTCCGACTTCGCTCCGGCTACGCGCTGGCGACCGTGACCACCCTGGCTGGTCCCCGCTCGGAAGCTGGACAGAGGCGGCCGCGGCTGCCGCACTGGCTGCGGGCGCGGGAGGGGCGGGGGAGGGGCGGGAATCTGGGTCGCGTGGAGCCCTGCAAGCCGGGATGCACCCTGGGCGGCCGGCGGCGAGGAGGCGACCGAGAGCAGCTGGGGAGGGCGTGCAGAGGTTTCCCTGGGAGCTAGACGCGGGCGGCTACTGAGCATGCTCAGTCCCGGAAACCCCGGGCGCGGGCGCGGCGGGGAGGAATGAGAGCAGGGCCCGAGACTGAATCTGGGAGGAAGGGGTTAAAACTGCGGAGTTGCCCGCAGTGGCCCAGTTTCATTGCCCAGGAGTCGACCACCCCTAAAGAAGTCCAGGGCTGTGAACCTGGGGAGGCCTGTCAATGGGATTCCTCAAGAATCTAGGACAAGGCGTATTTCTCCACTCCGCGGAGGATTGCCCAGAAGTCAAAGTTTGTTTTTAGCTCATCGTCAACCTCCCCCCACTCCAGATAACACAACCTTCACTTGCTTTCCTTGTGCTCTGCCTCCCAGGCATCCCCTGCCTCTCCTGATTTTTGGACAGGTCAGGTCAAGTTGTCAAAGAACCAGCTCTTTAATTAGGTGTAACTGAAAGCTCAGGCCAGTCTTCCCAGGTCCATACCTGTATTTCAACCAGGGCTTCAGAAACAACACCTTATCCCAGGCTTAATTATAATGGGATGAATTATATACACCCTGGCTTGCAGTTATTTGGGAAACACTGCCTAACTCCTAAACACCCACCCCATCCCTTTTCTCTCAGTTGCATTTCTGTTTTATGAAGAATATCTTCATAGATAAGAGTTTCTGGATAACCCAGAGAAACAGCATGGCCTTTGAAATTGACTGTTCTTCATAAGGCTTTGTTTTTGCTCGTGGTGTTCTGTTCCTTGTGGTATACGTTTATCTTCCTGTTCCACTTCACGAAGACCTACTCACTGTGATCAATGCTGTCCCGGTTGTCAGAGATCACGCATGCACACCACTGTAACAGTGCTTACCACAGTCAGCGACTGCTCTAAAAGAAGGTAAAACAGCGGAGCCAATTATTTTGTGCGGGCACTGAAACAATGTGCCGGGAAAGTAACAATCAAGACAGACAAGGTTTTCCTCCTCGGAGAACTCACAATCTGTAATGGTAGCACTTGGGAGGCAGAAGCAGGTGGGTTTCCTGAGTTTGAGGCTAGCCTGGTCTACATAGCGAGTCCAACAACAACAACAACAACAAACAAACAAACAAACAGGCAGTAAATACCTAAAATAGAAATCATCACCAAGGACAGAAGCCAAGTGGTCACGACTCTACAGAGACTTGACTCCTCGAAAACAATGGATAAAAGTATTAATAACGACCCAAGGCTGGCCAAACTCTATGGATCCCTGCTAGTTTGTTTTTGCACCATCGATTTTTGCTCCTTTCACTTGATTCCATTGGCTAAAATTGTTCTAATTGCAAATTATTTGTAGAAAGAACCTGTCATCACCAAGGGATGAGTAGGAGGTGTGTGGTGGGGGGAGACGGAGCATTCAGTCTCCACACTATTATATCTATCATCTAATTTAAGTGACAGTGTTTGCCAAATGGCCAAAGACAACCTAGATTCCCAGATCTCCTGAGTCCCACACATCTTCCAGACTCCTGTATCACTTTTAACCCCCAGACTTCTCACACCACCTATGTCTTGTATTTATGGCAATAGTTACTCTACAACATATATCTGATTCTTTGTATCTTCCTGCTGTCTGGATGATTTCAGTATTTCATCCTGATCCTGTTGTCGTCTGAGCCTGAGAACCAGCATTCCTGAAGCATGTTTGTATATGGGTATCCACGGTGATTAATGACTAATCACCTTGACACTGTATAATGTGGACACCTCCAGAGTAAGGTCTTATTCATCTTTTTATTATGGAATTTAGCAGATGACTGATATGCAGTGGATCCTTAGTGAGTTTACCAACTACAGGAATGCTGGTTCCTCAGACCATATTTCTTTTTAAGGGGTCTTCCTACTAACCCTGGGATGAATTCACCATCATGCAACTTAATTTGTCCTTTGCCTGGACTATGAATTTCCAATTAGCCACATCTACATGGTTTTGCTTCGGGTTATGAGTTGCTTTTGGATTAAAAAAGATGAAGCCAAGTGCAGTGATTGATGCACACCTTTAATCTTAGCACTTGGGAGGCAGAAGCAGGCAAATGTCTCCATGAGTTTGAGGACAGCTTGGTCTACATAAGGAGTTCCAAGCCAGCTAGGATTACATAGTTAGACCTTGTCTCAAAAAGAAAAAAAAAAATCTGCTCAGAAGATTAACATGCAATCAACAGCAAAGAGATTGAGATCGTACGCTTTATCATTTATAAACAACGCATAAAGAATCCACAGAGGAGGACTGTACCAGAGTCACAGCTGGAGAGCTGAAGAGGAAGGGGAAGAACTGGAGGCTGCTGGGCTCTGGCATCTACTCAGGATCCTGTTGATTCACCTTAGGGATGCAGAGCTCAGGTCTCTCTGGGATAATGGATACACTTCCTGGATGCCATCACTGACTGAACATTCTCTTCAGGAATTTATTTGACTAAGAACGTTCCCCACCCAAGGCTTCTTTCTTTAGCAAGATTAGATTGAGCAACAAGCAAGGAGGAATGTCTCATCTGGATCACTGTGTAGGCGGGGTGGATGCCAAGGCCCATTTGTTGAGTCTCAGGCTAGCCTGTATTGTGACTCGGAGAACTAGGAATCGGGAGAGAATTCATTGATGAATTTTCTTAGTAAAAAGGAAATCAATGGATTTCAAATGTTTTGGGTCTTGTCTAAGTTTCTCAGTTGTGTAATGTTGGTAAGTGAATAGAAGAAGGTCACCGTGCTTTGCAGTAGTGGATTTTACAGACTGGCGGAGCTCTGGGTACAAAGCTTAAGTGGTGGCTGGACTTAGTGTGTCTGTGAATATCTGTAAGTATCATCAAGGATAGTCCTGGAGCCCCAGATGGTCAGGTTTGAAGGACATTGGGCTCTTCATTTACTCCAGTCAGAGACTTAAGTAGGATGTGATCAACATGGAAAGAAATGGTTCCTTTCTAATACACTGGGGAAGAACTCTCCACCCTAGAGAAAAGGTAGATCTCACACCTGGGAAGAAAACAGTTATCCATTTGGAAGACAGGAAAAAGAGGAGTTGTGGAAGAGAGTCAGTAATCAGTAACACAAAATACCATAGCTGGTCCTTTTTCAGGAATGGATACCCGAATAGTCTCAATAATCCTGCTGTCACATACTGTCTTCATGAACATCATGTCCTTCCCCAGCTCCCTTGTGTTTTCTGTCACAATAAACTTTGTTGGCTTTAGAGATCAATCTATATGGTCCCACGACATAGATATTATGAAAAATTGAGTCAGCTTTCTTGGGAGAATTCTGACGGACATTTAGTTCAGAACAAAGAAAAGTTACAACAAAACCTCATGCAAAATTACATATGTGGTCATATAAAATACTGGAAGAGCATTCCTGAAGGAGACTAACACATATACATTCCTTCACTTGGCAGTTTATTCCAAACGATGTTATGACTTCTTTTTTTTTTTGGGGGGGGGGAATGTTGATTCTCTCTAAATATTTTTAAATATAAGATTAATATTTATACAGCTATACATTTTGTGCAGGTATTGAGCAAAGACAGGAAGTTAAAATAACCAGTGCAGTATTGTATCGTTTGCCTCCATGTTGAAGGCCTTCTTTGCTTCACAATCAATGTAAAGCCTGCCAGTGTGTCTGTGGGAAGAGAAGTACTATGTGTGTTTGTTTGTTTGAAACAAGATTTCACCCTGTGGCCCAGCCTGGCCAGGAACTCACTATGCATCACAGGCTGGACTTGAACTCAAAACAATCCTCCTGCCTCAGCAGGATTAGAGCATGGTTCATACCCGGCTTGTTTATTTTTGAGATAAAGTCTTCCTCTGCAGTCTGAGGAGGCCTCAAACTCTCCATCATTTTGGCCCTACAGTCCAAGTACTGAGATGGCAGCCTTCGACTTAGGCAGAATCAGGAGTTTTTCATTTTTTTAAAAAAAAATTGAAACAGAAGATTTCTGATTCTTTTGAATATCTATGTAATTAATTTCCTTTTAGGTGAGGAAACATTGAAGGCCAAGTTTGTTATAGATATTGGGGCCTTGAATTTCTTTTTTCTTGTCAGCTTGAGGTAGGAAGACATGAAATGGGATAAGAATATACATTTTTTGCCATGGGAGTTGTTTAGGTGGAGAGAAAATTTGATTTGGGTTTTTGTTCAAAATTTCATAAAGGTTTTAAAGTATGTCTGCAAATGTAATTAAAAGACCACCTCATATGAGCTACAAAATATTATACTAAGACCAGAAAGATACAATTTTTGTATTTAAGTCTCACTTTATGCTGCTGCTGCTGATGAGTGGTGTGTGTGTGTGTGTGTGTGTGTGTGTGTGTGTGTGTGTGTGTACAGAAATGCATTGGCCATGGCACCCATGTAGAAGTCAGAGGACAACTTGCTTCAAGAATTAAACTTACATCTTGAGTCTTCGAAGCAGATGCCTTTACCTGCTGAGCCATCATGCTAGCCTTGGTGTGTGTGTGTGTGTGTGTGTGTGTGTGTGTGTGTGTGCACGCATGGGTATGGGTATTTTACCTACATGCATGCATATGCGCTGAACGTGTGCTAGTTGCTCGAGGAGGCCGGATAAGGGCACCTGACCCACTGGAACTTGAGTTAGAGATGGTTGTGATTTACCATGTGGGTGCTGGGAACCAAGTCTGGGTCCTTCGGGAGAGAAGCAAGTGATTTTAATCACCAAATGACCTCCAGCCCAGCCTTAATTATTTTAATAAGTCAAAGTAACATACTTATCCATATTTTCGGAACTATGGGTTGGTAGCATACACTAACTAAGTATTAGACAATGAGAGACAGACATGCAGATGAGTAAGTGATGGGGAAGAGGGCAGGGTGAGTGAACGACACAGCCAATCCATGGACAGGTGCTCCTCTGTCTAGAACGTCCTGAGACTATTCGGATTTCAAATATTTTGTTTCATTGTCTGTGTTCCAGATGACATCTCTCTCTCTCTCTCTCTCTCTCTCTCTCTCTCTCTCTCTCTCTCTCTCTCTCTCTCTCTTAAGCCAGGGTCTCACTGTATAGCATTGGCTGGACTATAACTCTCTATGTAGACCAGAGGGCCTTAAACCTACAGAGATCTGTCTGCCTCTGCCTCCTGAGTACTGGGTTGGATCCCTAGGAACACACACACACACACACACACACACACACACACACACACACACACTCATGCACATCTATCTTTATAATGTACACATCTGATACACACACACATATATATACATTACTAGTAACTTAATTCTAAAACTAAACAAGAGAGGATTACTTTAACATCCTGCTGCTGTTCCGCGCTTTGGGGTGCTATATGCTTGGCTCTGGTGGCCACTAAGAACATGCAGATGAACACATGGAATGTGCCCTCAAAGGGTTCATAGTCTAATAGAAAAAGATAAATAGAAAGAGATCAACTTCAAGCAAAAGAGAAAGCTGTGGACTGGAGATTAGATCATTTTTCTGATGGAATCCCTTGGAGTGAATGTCTATGACCTTAAGTATGTACAGGCATTTCCTACACACAATGGCAATTCTCCACTCAAAAGCGGGTCAACTGTAGCTTCATGTCTGCTGTGGCAGCATCCTGTGCTCCCCACAGTGCCGTTCTGTGGTTCCTGTAAAAGTCAGTGGCTTCGCATCTTATTTAAATGTATTAATTACAATACTGAATAGCCTGGAGTGATGCACTTTTGGAAGTCTGACCTTTCAGCTCTTGGAATCCCACATAAGAGCTGAGCTTAGAGTACTTGTTCTTTTCTTTTGTCCTGTGGAAAGAGCATTTCTTCTATGAAGCACCTCTGAAGGACAGCGTCAGGAGCTCAGCGCTGTGAACATTCTTTACTTCAACTCAACAGGCAGTTTTCAAGAGCTTGCTATAAATGAGACTGGTTTCTAGGGAAGATTTCTATTCAGTTTCTGAAACAGTTGGAGCTCAGGGATATATATATATCCTGTGTGTGTGTTACATAATGTTTACATATTCCCTCCTTTTTTTTAATTTGATAGATCACTCAGCCATGATTTCCTTAGAGCACATATAGAAAGGACAACAGATTGCAGAATCGGCGACAATTTATTTTGAGGTATAATTATGATTATTATTTGCAGTGCTGGGATTGAATCCAGGACCTCATCTATACTAGGTTACTGCTCTGCCACTGAGCTACGTTCCCAGTCAACAGTGTTTAGAGAGGCAGGAAAGTATTCAGTGAAGGTACAGGGAGCTTTGGAGCATTAGGAACATCTGGCTTTGGTTTGTTTGTTTACAATTTCTATCCTTCTGTGGAACTGAAAAGCGTGGTTTAGGCTGAGAGAGATGGCTCAGTGGTTAGGAACACACACTGCTCCTCCAGAGGACCTGAGTTCAGTTCCCTCCCACATCAGGCAACTGACTGTAGCTCCAGCTTCCAGGGATTTGACCCGCTCTTCTGCCAGAGCTCTGTGGGTACTCAGACACATAAATAAAAGTTAAAAAAAATCTTAAAAAAGTAAAAATATTAAAAGCACGACTCATTTACATGGATAGAATTGAATTGCACTTTCCTGTTCTTCCCCTGCTCTTATCTCCCATCTAAAGTTCTGAGTGACTTGAGTCCCTCTAATGGGAAGGCAGACAGCTACCCTACAATTTACAAGTTGTGAGCAAGCATCCAGGAGCAAATTAAATACTGCAGCAGCAGCAACACCACCACGTGCTCAGCATCCTGGTGCAGCATCGTCTGCCGTCAGAGAAGTCAGTCCCGGAACACAACTCCAGGGTTCCTGGTGCTGCTCTCATCCAGACCGCAGGACATTCGCTGGAAAGTCTTCTGGCCACTCAGTCCTCACAGAGCATCACCATAGTCACATGGGATATTCAAACAAGAGAGGGTTTTCTTTTGTGAGTAGAAAACTGGAGAAGAAATGTCTATTAATGCTACACCTAGTTATATGAAAGTGCCATCAAAACTGGATAGGGCATATTCCGGTTGAAGCAGGGTTTTTATTTATTTGTTTGTTTTTTGTTTTCTTTTTTAATGGGTAGAAAGGAAACAGGAAAGGTTGGACCAGGAGATTGGATTCAGAATTATCTGGATAAATGTGTTCCAAACACCACCTGGATGCCTTGAATCAGAATCCTTGAGGTGTGGACCCAGGCCTGTGTCGTGTGCAAACTCCCCCAGGTGATTCTGGTGTGTGTTGCTAATTAAGAAACACACAGGGTACGAACCTCGTTCTCCAGAAGTATCAGCTGAGACTCACTTGCTTCATACTGAAATGAAATAATAAAGTTTAGATGTTGCCCCAGGTGGAACCTTCTAAGCAGGCCTTCTCTGCATTATTTCCTTCCTTTGCCAACGTGAAGCCAGGTCAGTGTTAGCGCGATAGTGAGAGCATTTGATAGGCACACCACAGAGAGAAGCCAGCTGTCCCCAAACGCTCGCCTCTCTGTACCATTTATGTATGAGGCTGTGGTAGGCATGGTAAGGTCTCAAGGGACGGAGACAGTTCACTTGAGGGAACATGATGTAGGTGACAGAGACGGGGAAGAACCTTCAAGTGACGCATTTAAAAATTAACATCAAACATCCACAGAGCCTACCTCACGGCAGGCCGCATCCCAAACATTCCACAGCATCTAATTCCATCTTCATAACAGCCCAGGAGGTAAGTCTGTTACTGTCCCCATTGGACATCTAGACGAGGGACAGAGGCAGAGAGGAGCCGAGACTCCCAACCCAGTAATGACGTAAGAGCCCAGATTTCTACAAACAGGGACACACACACACACACACACACACACACACAAGTACTTATGGATGCAAACACATGACCCACATGCACATATAACATAGTTATGCACACATGACCACGCACATATACAAACATGAACGTATGAATGCACACATGTACATATGAATATGAACTTCTTCAAGTACATATGTGTGCACACATATATATTCACATGTGAACACACAAATGCACTTATGAACACACACATGGGCATGCACATACGAAATCAAACTTGCACCTAAACATATTAACACATACACATACATTTATATATGAACACACACATGCACATATTAACCCAGACATTCACATGCACACACATATGCACACACATATAAAAACACACATGGACATATGAAAATAAATGTACATATGAAAGTACAAACATAGAAATGAATACATGATTACAAATACACATACATATGAATAGAAACATGCACATATAAATGCACACATATATACATGCATAAATTTCCATATAAATTCACATACCTATATACATGAGTACAAAAACATTCACACATGTATATGAACACACATATGATACACATGGACATGCACATATGAACAGATATGCAATATACCATGCACCCAGTCACATATGAATACAGGCATGCAAAAGAATGATCACATGTACAACTAAATACACATTTACACAGCACATATGTGTGCACACATACACATGTACATATGTGTACACACCAATTCATGTCTGAACTTTTTAAAAAAGATTGTGCGTGTGTTTGTGTAAGAGAGACAGAGACAGAAAGAGAATGAGACAGGCAGAAACAGAGAGACAGACTTCGGAGGCCAGAAGAACGTGTTGGACCCACTGGAGCTGGAATTATAGATAATAAATGAGAGAACCAGCTTACAGTTTGTCCTCAGACCTCTCCATGCTCACTGGGACATACATGTCACCCACTCCCCATTAAATAACCAATAAGTATCTCACACACGGCTTCCCCGCCCAGCCACATACAATAAACATCAGAGAAACATTGCTGACGTTTTGACACAGGCAGCAGAATCCCAGTGAGAGCCAGACTGAGAGGAGACGGGCGCAAGAGCGGGTCATACTCTGTTCCTACAGAATCGAATCTGTGCGGTTCCACACCACAGTCCACGTCCACACGATGCCAAACTGTGGTCCTGGCACACGTGTCTAGACAGACTAAAGGCCTCTTCAATTAGAAACAGAAACACAAGGAAGTGTGTTTTGTGTTGTTTTGATTTTTTTTTTTTTTGAGCTGAGGATCGAACCCAGGGCCTTGTGCTTGCTAGGCAAGCACTCTACCACTGAGCTAAATCCCCAACCCCTGTTTTGATTTTTGAGGCAGGGTCTGGGTCACCATAACTGGCCTGGACCTCACCAATCTCCTGGCATGTGCCTTCTGAATGCTGAAGTTAATATTATATAGTTGAACCAACCAATAACCACCCAGAAGAGAATAAAGGGTGATTGGCATCTTACTTCATAACATTCACAAGAGTTAACTTCAAGGATCATACATTTACATGTGGAAAAACTCAGGCTGTAGAATTGAGAACATTCAGTTTTATGGGCTGGAGAGAAGGCTCAGGGATTCAGAGCATTAGCTGTGCTTCCAGAGGACCTGGGTTTGCTTCCAGACCCTAAGTGGCTGCTGGCAGGGGTCTGTAACTGCCGGTCCAGAGGGTCTGATGCCCTCATCTGGCCTCCAAAGGAACTGCAAACATCTACAAAGACCACGCACATGAAAGAAAGTTAAATTAATTTAGAAGGAGGAGGTGGAGGAAGGGGAGAGGAAGGAGAGGAGGGAGGACCAAGGGGGGGTGGGCAAAGAGAACCAAGAAGAGTGCCAAGAGGGTGCCTGGCCAAAACGTCAGGGTTGTATAGGAATGAGCCGCTGGGGGAAAAGAAAGCTGGAAGTTTAGTGGGGGAGGGGAAGAGGGAGAGGAGCTGAGAGCAGCCACAGGTGCCGAGAGCCTGGAGGCCAGCAGACACTTGGGTGTGCTAAGGCACCACAGTTAGCCATTGGTCCTGACTTTCCTTTGGACCTGACAGGTCCTATTGAGCTACATAGGGAAGGAGGAGGGAGGAGGGAGGAGGAGAAGAGGAGGAGGAGGAGGACCTTGATAGGTCATCTTTTTAGCTGTATGAAATTTTTTGTTTTATATGCTCCATCTGTAAATCCTTGGCCTGTGTTACAGGGCAGATGGAGTCCTCTTCAGAAGGTCCTTTCCCATACCTGTAGATATTGCCCTGTTTCTTCTAACAGTGTCTCAGTTCCACACTTATGTCTTTTATCCATTTAGAATTAGTTTTATGTCTGATGATTGATACGAATCCAATTTCATCTTCTACATGTGGGCATCCAGTTTCCCCAACACCATTGCAGAAAACAATGTCTTTTCTCCAGTGCGTGTTTTTGACATCTGTATGGAATAGTAGGTGGAATATGGTATACTTACACATATTCATGTTGGGGTCTTGGATATGGCTCCACCTGTCTATATATCTGTTTTTGTGCCAGGAACATATCATTTTAATGACCAAGGGCCTGTGCTATAACTTGAAGTTTGAAGTGGTTGCTTTGGCTAACTGGGGTCTTGTTGTTCCACATAATTTTTGGTTAGTTTCCTTTAGCTGTAAAGAACAAGATGGGGCTTTTGATTGGAATTGCACTGAATCTAATCATGCCTTCATGTAGGTCCGTCAGTCACGCTATTAACTCCACTGATCCAAGAGCAGAATATGCCCTTCCATTTCCCAGCATCTTTCTCTAGTTCTCTCTTCAGAAACTTTAAAGTTTTCTTTGTAGAGGTCTTTCACCTCTTGGGTTAGGTTTATTCCTAGATATTTAAATTTCTTTCAGGTTATTACAAAAGGGAGTTTGTTCATGATCTCCTTCCCTGTGTTTGTTTTTGGTGCATAGACAGGTTCTGGAGTTTAGCCTGTTGAATTTATAACCTGTCACCCTGATGACAGGTTATAAATTTGTATAAATTATATCATTTGTAGTTCTCTGGCAGGAGACTCAGGCTCTCTTCCATGTACATCATCTGCAAACAGGGATGCTCCATTTCTTCCTTTCCTACTTGTGGTCCTTGACTTTTCTTCCCTTGTCTCACTGCTCCCTCTAGTGCTTTGAGCAGAGTCCTGAAAAGCAGACAACTCTGTCTGATTTCTGATTTCAGGAGCATTGCTTCAAGCTTTTCTCCATCTGGGCTGATGTAGGGCTCAGGTTTCCCATCTACAGATTTAATGTGTAGAAAAAAGTTCCCTCTAGCCTTCCCCTCTCTGGGGCTTTTATTACAAAGACATGTAGGATTTCATGGGAGGCCTTTTCTGCATGGAAATGATCATGTGTCCCCCCCCCCCTTTCAGATCACTTATGTGGTTCATTACATTTATGGTTCATGTGGTTCATGACTTGCATGTGATGAATCATCCTTGCATCTCTGAGATAAAGCCAACTCAGTCATGGTGGACAATCTATTTGATGTATATCAGATTTGGTTTTCAAGCATTTTACTGAGCATTTTAAAGTCTATGATCACCAGGACTCTCACTCACCCTTCCTTCCTTCCTTCCTTCCTTCCTTCCTTCCTTCCTTCCTTCCTTCCTTCCTTCCTTCCTTCCTTCCTTCCTTCCTTCCTTGCTGTGTCTTCACCTGGTTTTTATTAGCCTGAAACTGGCCATAAAAGCTTCACAGAAGGAGTTTGAAAGCTCTCCTTCCATTTCTGTATTTTTGATTTATTTCTTGACCTGTTCATTATGCAGTAATGAATGGGTTGTTTAATCTCCAGTTGTAGGGGCCCTGATGTCCATTGAAGTCCTGTGAGGGCCATTGGGAACCCAGTGCTCAGACATAAATACAGACAAAATACCCAGCCCCATAAAAATAAAAATAAAAAAAGGAATGAGTCACTATACCTCATGATTATTCTTAATTTATTGTTAGTATAATTATCCTCATTTCTAACAAATAATTATTATCTGTTCCTAGGGCACCTACCTGCTCCTCCTGCCTGCCTGAGGGCCAGGATGCATCTCAGTGGAGATCAGCCTGCCTTCTCCTCTCTGACTGTGGCAGGCGTCTGAACTCTTACTGCAGCACATAGAACAATGGGTGTGATTGCTGTCGCTTCCTCTCTGACCTTTGTCTCTACCGAGTGCCCAGGCTAGAGAAGGGGACTCCTGGCATAACCCACAAGGAAAAGTTACAAATGGAGAGCTGCCAGGATCAACCTTCTCAGGGGCAGGAGGGCCAGCAGAAGGGAGGGAGTTTTACATCACTTCAAAGTGTATTTCTCCATCCCTGCAACCCAAGTGCCTTATGTCCTCAGTAACAGGGTGTCAACATCTTGTTTGTGGTGGGCATGGGAGAGTGGTAGCTGTAGTCTGTGTTTTCCTTTTCTTTTGTGTTTGGTGTGCATGCATGTGTGCCTGGTGTTGTCTGTGTCCTTCTTGACATGCACTCATTCTTCTCTCTCTCTCTCTCTCTCTCTCTCTCTCTCTCTCTCTCTCTCTCTCTCTCTCTCTCTCTCTCTCCAGGCCCTGAAACTCCTTAAATTATGCTGTAGGTTGTAGTGATATTGTGTTCCCCAATATATTGTGCACCTTAATAAACTTATCTGGGGTCATAGAACAGAACAGCCACTAGACATAGAGGCCAGAAAATGGTGGCACACACACCTTTAATCCTAGCATTCTGGAGGCAGAGATCCATCCGGATCTCTGTGAGTTCAAAGCCACACTAGAAAGAGTCACGCATGGTGACACACGCCTTTAATCCCAGGAAGTGATGGCAGGAAACAGAAAGGTATATAAGGCATGAAAACCAGGAACTAGAGTTGGTTAAGCTTTTAGGCTTTTTGAGCAGCAGTTCAGCTGAGATCCATTTGGATGAGGACTCAGAAGCCTCCAGTCTGAGGAAACAGGGTCAGCTGAGGAATTGGTGAGGTGAGGTGGCTGTGGTTTGTTCTGCTTCTCTGATCTTTCAGCATGCACCCCAATATCTGGCTCCTGGGTTTGTTTTTATTAATAAGACTTTTTAAGATCCATGCCACAGTAGGTCTCCTTAACCCACCGTGGCCTATCAACTACATGGATACTGGAATATAGACAAATGAGTCTTGTGATATGGAATTCTATTATCTCAGACTTGAATGAGAGAAAACAGGACCTGGTGGCACCTGCCTATTGTACCAGCAGTTGAGAGGCAGATGCAGAATGACCAGAGGCTCAAGGCCATCACCCATTCATAACACCTTGACCCTGTGCCGGAGACTGCAGGAAGCACAAGATGGCAGAGCCACAGCTGGACAGTACTGCTTGGATAGTCATAGCTCTTGCCTTCCATTAAGCTTTACTTTCTTGTTGGGGGGTGGGGAGGGGGGAAGAGAAGCCTCCATGCTGGCTTCTAAAACCCAGCCTCTTAAAGGAAACTCTACACTTAAGTTTGTTTTAGCTTATTTGATTGTACTTCATTTTTAACTTGATACGATTTAGTTTTCTCTGGAGGCCAGTAAGCCCTGCTGACTGTCCTGCCTCCCCTCCCCTTGGGACTTCAGACACATTGTCTCATTGCCTGCCCCAGGACTTCCTCCTGAGCGCTGCCAGGAAAGGAGTGATCCTCTCACAATCATTTCCAATTATTATCATTGTCAGTTATTAAATAAGCAAGTGTTACTGTCTCTTTAACCTTTACATTACTACTGAAAGTTACTTGGGGGGAGGGGAGGCCTGACAGGATCTCTAGACCGTCTTCCCAACGTGGCCGTACTGAATTAATCTCCTCTTTGCTGCTTCCCCTCCAGCATCTGCATGCTGTGATTTTTCTGGGTTTTTCTTGTTTATTTATCTCTGCATTATGCATTCATTTCTATAAGAGGGCCTCCCTATCTACCCCTGCTAGGCATTGAACCAGCAATCAGAAACATGACTTGCAGTTACTGCGTGTCATGGACACTAGATGGCACCAGTTCCCTTAGGATGGGATGGAGTACGCGGCCCATCAAGCCCTAGCTCTTTTCTTTTTCTTTTCCTTTCCTCCCTTCCTCCCTCATGTCCTTTCTTTCTCTTTTGTTGATTCTTCGGAGCCTTAAATTTTCTTTAAACTGTGACTTTCTGTGATTTTCAGGCAAGCCTGGTCTACAGAGTATCACTGTGTCTCATAGAGAGAGAAGAACGGTAAATTTTAAACAGCACCCTAGGTGCCTGATATTTGGTAATGTCATTGACCTTGAACGAAAATGATTTTACTCCATTCTGATTGGTGGGTTTCATGTTGGAAGAAACATTCCAGTACATCATTCTGTATTCTTTCCCCCTCATACCTACAAGTATTTGTCTATTTGTTGCTTACGTATGTATTTATTTATTGATTTATTTAGAAAAGCATGTGTGTGTGTGTGTGTGTGTGTGTGTGTGTGTGTATGTATGTGTGTGTGTGTGCGCGCGCGCCTTTATCCACACAGCCATCTTGCCTACCCCAAAGTGTTTTTATACAACACCTAGAAAATGACCTAAGCATATTATCTTTGCTTTAATTAGCTCCTTTTCAAGAAGGTAATTAAAATGTTGTTTCAGCGTCTGTAAAATAAGAACATCATAATTGTCACGGCTTCTGGTGTCTTTAATGCTGATGCCTGGGTCTCCATTGCTCTGTCCCATTATTAGGGTCTGCACTGATTCTAACAAGAAAACGCCTATTGTAGAGCTCAGCAGGGTTATAGTGTTTCATAAGAAGTCACAATTTAGAGGCCCATCCATGTGTTTGGTTTACTTTAGTTTTTATTTTTGAGACAGGTCTTCGTGTGTAGAGCAGCAAGCTGCAGCTCACAGGGTCCCCCCTGCCTCTGACTCCCTAGTGCTGGGATTAAAGATATGTAACGTTACACTTGGCATGCACTAATTTGAGAAAATTGTTTCAATAAAAAAATTAAACTTTATACACAAAATCAAGCGCACACATTTCAGGTTGCAGGGAACACAGCTAATTCGGTAGGTAGTGTTGGGGAAAACAGAAGTTGCATGCCTTTGTAAGGTAACTCGGAATCCTCAGTTGTGGAGAATGTCTGACAGAGTCTCTTGGTTTCCTGAGCGCTGCTGATTCGCCACCACTAAACTGTCTTTAAAAACTGATACATGTTTCCCTTTGCTGATTCTCTTGCCTTCTGGTTCCACAAGCTTCTTCCATCCACGGGTCCATCTCATCATCTCTATCATGCAAATACCAGCTCCTGATAAAACTGTCTTCCATTTCCTTCAATGTCTGCTGGGAGGAGGTTGGGTCCTGTCCTTCTCATAATTTTTAATTTTAAAAACAAGGTCTCACTATGTATCCTGGAGGCTAATCTGTAGACCAGGCTGTAAACTAAAGTTTCTCAGTCCTGCCCAGTCCCACCTGGGCTGCAGCTATTTTTACAAAAGAATCACTCAGAGGCTTACTATTAATTACAAACTGTTTGGTCTATGGCTCAGGCTTATTGCTAGCTAGCTATTACATCTTAAATTAACCCATTTCTATTCATCGATATTGCCACGTGTCTCGTGGCTTTACCTGTGTTCTATTACATCTTGCTCCCCTGGCAGCTTGCAGCGTCTCCCCGACTCCTCCTTTCTTCTCCCTGTATCTCCCTTGGATTTCCCGCCTGGCTATATCCTGTGTTGCCATAGGCCCAAAAGCTTCTTTATTAACCAATAATAGCAACACATATTCACAGCATACAGAAAGACCATCCCACAGCACCAGGCTGTTCTTAAACGCATTCTAAGATCAAAGAACTGTACACTAGCCAATCTGGTATCAGCTTACTGCTCAACCCATTTGCCTTACTCAAGTGTACCAAATGATTTGTGTTCTATTTACATAGGTTTTTAAAAATTGTTTCACAGGTCACACTATGTAGCCTTGGGAAGCCCAAGGTTTTCTATGTATGCAGATGATGTCTGTCTCCCTCTTCTGGTTAGCCAAGTTCTGCCATTCACAGAACTTCAAACTCATACAGGATGGACAGCTCCACCCTTTCCTTGTGGAAAGTGTGTGTGTGTGTGTGTGTGTGTGTGTGTGTGTGTGTGTGTGTGTGAAGAAACAACTGACAGTTTGTCCTCTGACCTCTCCATGCTCTCTGGGACATGCATGCCACCCACTCCCCATTATACAACCAATAAGTATCTCACACACAGCTTCCCCACCCAGCCACATACAATAAACATCAGAGAAATATTGCTGACGTTTTGACACAGGCAGCAGAATCCAATGAGAGCCAGACTGAGAGGAGACGGGAGCAAGAGTGGGTCACGCTCTGTTCCTACAGAATCGAATCTGTGCGGTTCCACACCACAGTCCACGCCCACACGATGCCAGACTGTGGTCCTGGCACACGTGTCTAGACCAGTGGTTCCCAACCTGTGAGTTGCAACCCTTTGGCGGGATGAGGGGGGCGTCAAACAATTCTTTCACAGGGGTCACATATCAATTATCCTGCATGTCAGATGTTTACATTATGATTCATAACAGTAGCAAAATTACAGTTATGAAGTAGCAACAAAAATAATTTTATGGTTGTGGGTCACCACAGCATGAGGAACTGTGTTAAAGGGTCACAGTATTGGGAAGGTTGAAGATCCCTTGTCTAGACAGACTAAGAGAATCTCCAACCAGTAAGAGAAATATAGGAAGATTTTTATTGTTGCTTTGTTTTCACTTTTGAGGCAGGATCTGTGCAAGGAGGACTCACCTAGCTGTTGCTATGTAGACCAGGCTGGCCTCGATTCACCTATCTCCCCACATGTGCCTCATGAGTGCTGACATTAAAGGCATAGCCACCACACCCAACTCAGGGAATATTAAATATTTTCATGCCATCCAACATCCATGGAAAAGAAAATAAAGGGTGGTTGGCATCTTTGCAAAATACATAAGAACAAAATTCAGAGGACCAAATACCTTAATGTTGAAAAACTCAGGCTGTAGAATGACTTTGAAAAAAATCCAGTTTCATGGGGCTGAAGAGATGGCTCAGGAATTAAGAGTAAGTAATAGCTCCTCTCCCGGAGACCGACTTTCAGTACCAGCCCCTAAGTGGCAGCTGGCGGCAGTGGGTAACTCCAGGATCAGCACAGATGTTAAGCACAAACCTAGCTCCCCCCCTTAACTCCAAGCCTAACTAGAAAACTAACCTTAGAAACAGGACCAATACTCTCCTCAGCTCCAACTGCAACCAAAACCCTACCTTTCACTCTAACAATAACCTTACAAATAAGAAAGTATCACTAGCCCTAACACTAACCATAGGCATAGCCGTAACCCAAGCGATAACCCCAATCCTAACCCTAATCCTGTCTAACACTAACCTTGACCCAAACCCTTCCTTCATCCCAATCAGGCAGGAGCCAACATCCAAAATCGAAACCTAAATCCTTCACAAACTAATCATAATGCAACCTCTAATGGTAACTATAGCCTTGACCTAGTGCTACACGGAGTACTATTTCTAGTCCTCGCTTCAAAACTAATCACAATTCCAAACCTTACCCTAACCTTACAGGGCTCTGTTTGTAGGTTTACGTCTAGCCCGAAACCTAACTCTAGCTCTAACATTGCCTCAAGCCTACAACTAACTGTAACTACAACTGCAGCCCAGCTCACCCTAAACCTAGAGTCAGAGTTAGTCGTCATCCTAACATAAGAGCTAAACATAACCATAGTCTAACCCAGCCCCAGTGAAGGGTTGGTGACCTAGAGCCTCAGGTGGACCGAGAAGCTCTGGACAGGAAAGTTGACTTGAGCAATGACACCCTGGCATCAGCAGATGTCTGTCTGTCTTTTCTACATTGCCCTCAGCAATCCTGATCTAACACTAAACATATCCATGATCTTAACTTTACCCCGAAACAAACCCCTACACCTGCCACAAACACTGGGTCCAACTCTTTTTTTTTAAGATTTATTTGTTTGTTTGTTTGTTTGTTTATTTATTTATTTATTTATTTATGTACACAGTGTTCTGCTTGCATGTGTCCCTTCAGGCCAGAAGAGGGCACCAGACCTCATTACAGATGGTTGTGAGTCACCATGTGGTTGCTGGAAATTGAACTCAGGACCTCTGGAAGAACAGCCAGTGCTCTTAACCTCTGAGCCATCTCTCCAGCCCCTGGGTCCAACTCTTAACCACAAAAGGAATACTAACAGTCGTCCTAATTCTAAACCTACCCCAAACCCTATCTCTAATCCTAGCTCTAACCCTACACTAACTTGAATACCAAACGCAACTTTAGTTCTCACCTTAAATTTAACCATATATACTAGACCTAAATGTATCCCTAGACCTAAAAGGAAGTGTAAGACAACCTCCAGCCTGAACCCTAAATCTCAGTCTTAAACTACCCTTATCACTAGTTCCATCACTAACTGTCTACTACACTAGTTCCACCACTAACTGTATACTACACTAGTTCTATCACTAACTTATACTAGTTCTATCACAAACTGTCTACTACACTAGTTTCATCACTGTCTACTACACTAGTTCTATCACTAACTTATACTACACTAGTTCCATCACTAACTACTACACTAGTTCCATCACTAACTGTCTACTACACTAGTTCTATCACAAACTGTATACTACACTAGTTCCATCACTGTCTACTACACTAGTTTCCATCACTAACTGTATACTATACTAGTTTTATCACTTACTTTATACTAAGATCTAACCAGCCCCTGTCAATAATCCAAACCAGGGCCCTGCTACCAAGCCTGAACTTAAACCTAAACCAACTCTATTCATAAACCCAGTATTAACACTAAGCCTAATGAAAAACCAACTCCTAACCATAACCCTATGATTAATTAACCCTAACCTTGAAAATAATAGCAATACCGTCCTTAGCCATAACCCACAGCCTAACCTACCTCTAACTCTAATAATAATCTTAGAAATAAACCTAAAACTGTTCCTAGTCCTAAAACTATTCCAGGCATAACACGAACCTTAAGCTTAACAACCCCAGATCTTCCACACATCCCAAACCTAACCCTAAGAGAGCACTATACCTAACCCCAGAATTAACAATAACCCTAAAGACAAATCTAACTTTAAATTAATCCTAAATATGCATAAACTCTAACCCAAACCTTAGAAACAGCACCAATGGTGTCCTTAATCTTAGCCTACTTTTAACTCTAACATTAATTTTAGAATCTACCTAAAAATGTCCAGTCCTAATGCCAACCTAAGTGCAACTATAACACTAACCTTACCTTTAATTCTAACATCAGTCTAGATATAAACATAACATCTTTTCTATCTCTAACCCTAACCCTAACACCTTTAATACTAACATTGATCTAACTATAAACATAACATCTTTTCTATCTCTAACCCTAACACCTTTAATACTAACATTAATCTAGATATAAACATAACATCTTTTCTATCTGTAACACTAACGCTAGTATCCCTAACCATAACCATGTCCAAGCAAAACCCTAATACTAGCATTAGCCTTAAACAAATCATGTATTGCAACAACACAAAACCCAATTAAAAACAAAAATATAAAACAAATTCTAACCATAAACACAGGACTAATATACTACCAATGAAAATCAAGCTCTAACCTGAAACCAGAGTGTGAATCTAACTCTAACATTAGAAATAATGACATGGTTTCTTCTCATTAAGACAAGCTTGATTTTAACCTTAAGCCTAACCCAGTATCACCCTAACCCCTAACCTAACCCACAGCCCTAAATTAACCCTTAACCCTAATCCTCAACCCTAACCACTAACATCAACCCTAATCCTAACCACTAACACTAGCCCCTAACCCTAAGCCTAAAAGCCTAACCCTAACCCCTAAACATAACCCCAATTCTAAAACCTAACCATAAGCCCTAGCCCAAACCATAACCCCTAACCTAACCTGAACCCTAAACCCTAACAACTAGCCCTAAACCTAACCCTTAACCTAACCCTAACAACTAACATTAATCCCTAACCTAACTGTAATCCCTACCCATAACCAAAAACCCTAGCACTAACCCATAAACTTAACCCCTAACCTAACCATAATCTTAGCCCTAACTCTAACCCTTAACCCCTAATCCTAACCTCTAACCCTAACTCCTAATCCAAATCCCTAACCCTAACACTAAATCCTAACCTAACCCTAATCCCTAACCCTAACCTTAACCCCTAACCTAACCATAATCTTAGCCCTAACTCTAACCCTTAACCCCTAATCCTAACCTCTAACCCTAACTCCTAATCCAAATCCCTAACCCTAACCCTAAATCCTAGCCTAACCCTAATCCCTAACCCTAACCTTAACTTCTAACCTTAACCCCAACCCTAACCCAGTATCACCCTAACCGTAACCCTGACCCTAACCATAACCCTGAGTATCACCCTAACACTAACTCTAGCACAAACATTACCCTTCAGTAACTCCAATCAGACTGTATCCAAAACCTTAATGCTTCATCTAGCCATATTACTAAAACTAGGTTCAAAAAACCATAAACTATTTCTAACACTAACTGTATCCTTTACCTTAATGCTCCCCCAAACTCTTCCCCGACCCAAGTCCTAAGTCTCACCCCTGATCTGTTAATCATTACTCCAAACCTAAACTTAATTCACACAAAGCTCTGTTTGTAAGTTCAGATCTAACATCAATCCTAATCCTAGAGCCAACTTACATTAGCCAATACTGAACAGAACTGCAAACACTGACCTACTATGAACCTTAACACTAGCACAAATCAAAACCCTAACTATAATGGTCACTATAGTCATGACTTGACCCTAACACTAGCTGTATACATAACCTTAACTATTGTAGAATATTAATTTAAGATGTATGCTGTGGGATGGTCTGTATGTGCTTTGATTGATCAACAAATAAAACACTGATTGGCCAGTGACCAGGCAGGAAGTATAGGCGGGATTAACAGAGAAGAGAATTCTGGGAAGTGGAAGGCTGAGGCAGGAGACACTGTCAGCCACCGCCATGACAAGCAGCATGTGAAGATGCCGGTAAGCTACGAGCCACATGGCAAGGTATAGATTTATGGAAATGGATTAATTTAAGCTATAAGAACAGTTAGCAAGAAGCCTGCCACGGCCATACAGTTTGTAAGCAATATAAGTCTCTGTGTTTACTTGGTTGGGTCTGAGCAGCTGTGGGACTGGCGGGTGACAGAGATTTGTTCTGACTGTGGGCAAGGCAGGAAAACTCTAGTTACAGATGTGTTACATTTGTTTATGCGTGGAATATGTTTAATGATGCAAAGATGTACTGCATTCTTTTATGTTGCATTTGTTTAACTCCATGAAGCTGTGTTACTTCGCCTGTCTAAAATACCTGATGGTCTAATAAAGAGCTGAATGGCCAATAGCGAGGCAGGAGGAAAGGTAGGTGGGGCTGGCAGGCAGAGAGAATAAAAAGGAGAAATCTAGATTTGAGAGAAGAAGAGGAGGAAGATAGAAGAGTTAGAAGTGATAAAAGAAAGAGAGGAGGACACCAGGGGCCAACCACCCAGCCACCCAGCCAGCCATGGAGTAAGAAGGAAAGAAAAATATAAAAATAAAGGTAAAAAGCCCAGAGGCAAAATGTAGTTAAAGAGAAATGGGATAATTTCAATTAAATTAGAAAAGCTGGCTAGAAACAAGCCAAGCTAAGGCCAGGCATTCATATGTAAGAGTAAGTCTCTGTGTAGTTATCTGGGAGCTGGGTGGTGGCCCACAAAGAGTAAAACAAACAAATAAACAAAAAACCCAAAAAACAAAAACAAAAAAACACAACTACACTTAACCATAATACTAAAGCTATACACCTAATCCATGCATTGGCTCTAGCTCTAGACTTAACACTAAACCTAACCCAAAACATAGTCCTAATTCTACCCTAGCCCTAACCTACTTCTAATCATAGCCCAGTCCTAGCCCTAACCATAAACCTAACACTACCCCATAGTGTTATATAGTGTCTAACCCGATAGCTAACTTCACTATTAACCCAAACCTTAGTTATCACAGAAAAATCAACCCTAGCTCAGATATTACCTCTAATTATATCCCTAGACTTAAACCAACTTGCAACCATACCTCCAGCCAGAACCCTAAAATTAGGCTTAAACCTAAACTTAACCCTAGTACTCACACTAACTATAGCTCTTACATTAACTTTGTACCAATCTCTAACCCAATCTTGTGCATAATCTTTACCCTGGCAATGCCACCAACCCAAATCCTAATACCATGGTGGCTATGTGTGTGTGTGTGTGTGTGTGTGTGTGTGTGTGTGTGTGTGTGTGTGTGTGTGTGTGTGTGGTCGTCTGAGACAGGGTTTCTCTATGTAGCCCTGGCCATCCTGGAACTCGCTCTGTAGATCAGGCTGCCTTGAACTCAGAGATTCACCTGCCTCTGCCTCCCAAGCACTGGGATTAAAGGCATGAGCCACCACTGCCTGGCCCAAACCCTAATACTAAACCTAGCTCTAACCTAATCCCAGGACTAACATTAAAAAATACTCACAGCCTAACCCTGACACTAACCCTAACCAAACCCTACTCAGAACCCTAACTTTAACTCTATATCTAGCCTGTACACTAAAATTAGTTAAAAAACACGACCATAAATTGACCTCTAATGCTAACTGTACCCGCTACCCTACTGCTACACCAAGCTAATTCCCTAACAGATATCTGTGAAAGAGTTTCAGAAGTCCCTGAATCTCACCTAGTAGGATTTCTCACTACAATAGACTTGGGAGTTTGATTCATGAAGATTCAAGGAATGGTGGCACTTGTTCTTATAAACCAAGACATTAAGTTTTGTTTCCAAGCCCAACTGAATCTTCCAAAACAATACATTTGTAATCAGCTAGAAGCTCCCTTCCCCTACAAGAGACATTTTCAATGTGTAATTAGAATTTCGATGCTTCAACTCTGTGCCCCAATGTTAGAATTATTTTGGATGGCCTATTGTGAACACTGTTTACCACACATGCCTTTCTGGAGTGCTTTGTTCTGGGAATCATTTACCATTGATTTGTGTCCAGGTGCAGTCATCATGTGAGCCCAGCACAGTCATGAAATGGCGAAGTTGTTCTGGGTACAAATTCAGTGATCTCATTATCTTACTCAATTCAGAATCATTGGCAAACTTGTAAACGCTGCTTCCACATCATCTGTACCCGCAGTTACAGTCTTACAATATAAATGTCTTTCATTTTCAGCTGGAGTTTCATCCGTTGCTGATCACAATATAGATTTGTGTGGTGGCGAAATGGCAGAGCTGAGAATAACTAGTTTACAAGCCTCGTCTCTTACCTTCAGAATGAATCTCACAACCGAGGATTGGACTAGTTTATTTTTACATATTGAGATGGCTATAAAAAGCACTTTTTTCAGCTCTTCTGCTGCAGGGGGTGTAATCAACGGCCCCAGCTGATACCTGTGGATCCACAACATTATTCTAAGGCCCTTCTTGCATCTGCTCAAGAATGCCCATGTTATGAGCTATTTTATGTTGGGCACAAATGTTTTTAAATGCAGAAGAAGTATAAGAAGTGGTGGTGTCTGTCTTGAGGTGCTGTGGACAACCCCATAACATCAACTGGAGCAAGGCAATGGGCAATGATACATTTTTACAGCCTCCTCCATGTGTGCAGAAGCATAAACAAAATGAGAATAAGTATCAATGGAAACATGTACAGATTGCACTCTCCCAGAAGACGAGACATGAATAACATCTGTCTGCCAGAGAGCATTGGGAAGTAACCCTCCAGGGTTAAGGCCGTCATCCATGACAGGCCAAAAAGGAACGCAGTGGGTACATTGCTTAACTATCTGCCCAGCTTCTTCCTGGGAAATAGCAAATTCCTTTCACAAAGAGGAGGCGTTTTGATGGGGCAGAGCATGACTCTCATGGGCTTTTATCAAGACAGACTGCAGAGCAGCACACATGCTGTGCGTCCTGCATCAGCTTGTACACAACCTTCAGCCGATGGCCGGGGGGACTTGAGTGTGACCGAATATGACAACACAGTGAGGATTCTAGAGACAACACAAGAGTTCCCGGGTCCTATGGAAAAGACGGTGTAACTCTTGATCTGGGGTCCAACCAATACTGGCTGTCTCCAAGGCTTGCGTCACTCCTACTACACAAGAGCAGTTACCGTTAACATTGATGGGGAAAAGCGAACATCTCTAAACTCATTCGAACTGCAAAGAGTTCTGCTTGTTTGGCTGAAGTGTAGAATGCATTGCACTTCAGACCCCGAGGAAATGTGGTAGGCAGACTCGTCTTTGGCAGAAAGAAGCATCCATAAAGACAGTTAACCCAAACGAGGGCTTGAGACTGTGTTACCTTGGCAAAAATAAGCCTGTGAGTGGATGCAAAATGTAACATCCTGGATGGTGGAAAATGAAAATCAAGCTGGGCAGGGTAATCAGTTGATTATTGCTAGCCAGTGGACTGCTGCCAAGGCTGACGTGGTTGATCTTCTGAATATGGGAATAATTATTTCTGTGTCTCTACCAAGAATTTCTACTGTGCATTTGCACCCCTTCAAGATTAATTTTACCTCCAAATCATAGTAAGAGTTTCGAAGCCTGGAGGTGGAATGTCCCAAATGCCACCCTTCTAAAATGCACTGCAGTTGCCGGAGTAGCCCACTAGGGGTCAGAGCTGCTTCCACTTCAGCTAAAGCCACCCCTAGCTTCAGAAATGAAATGGCATGGAAAAGAGGTTGGCATTCATTCCCTTTTAAGATTTGGAAGGATGCAGAAAGTTTCTGGGTAGTAGGCTTAAGTGAGAGTCTGAGCCAATAATCATCTCCCAGCGGTTTTTAGAATCACTAAGAGTTTTGAGACAATCTTTGTAAATTTCTTGATTTTGAGGGCATAGAGAATATTCCTCTATAATTATACCTAGCTATTGGATTAGAGATGTCTTTTGAACCTTTTTCTGGAGTAATTTGAAGACCATGGGTCTAAAAGCTATTTTTGAGGTGGACACAGAGGGCTGCCAGTTCAGAAGTCAGGATGACTGATTAGAATACCATCCATATAGTAGTAATACAAGCCTTAGGGTTTTGTCATACATGGGCTTGATAGCTTCGACAGATTCCTTGTGCATAGTAGGGCTGTTTTCCATACTCCAGAGAAGAATCTTCCATTGGAAGCAATGTGCAGGTAGATTAGGTTAAAAAAATTATGGAGATGAGCCAGGAGCACCTTCTCCTGTTTAACATTGGGGAATATCATTAATGGAGCCATTTTTAATTCATGTATACTATCAAACTAAGTTTGGGGCAACTGAGTCAGAACTTTAATTTCTCATGTATAATCTTTATCTATTATCCCTGAGTGGAGCTGTAGTCCTCACAGGATCTGGTTGCTTCTTCCTAAAATGAGTTCTACTGTGCCAGTAGGGATGGCTTGGGGTCCCATGTTAGAGGTTAGTTTAAGACATGTGGTAGAAATGAGGTACAATCCTCCACTGCCTGAGGTTGCTGGTGAGAGCTGGTTGATGATGGACTATGGTGGCTGAGGCTCATCATCTGCTCTGTTGGTTCACAGGACCTCACCCAGACAATAGCCTTGGCAATTTGATGGCGCTAGGGCAGGCCCATTGCCAGCCCTGTCAGAGGTTGCTCATGTCTAGCTGTCTGTGAATGGAATTCATTAACCCAGTGGACTCTTCTCTGACATTGTGGGCATAAACCCAAGGGGCCATGCAGGTCATCCAGATGGTACTGGGGCCTGCTTGTTTTTTTTTTTTTTTTTTAATTTTAAATCCGTGTGGTAATCACAAGCAAAATGTTCCATTTTCCCACATGTCTGACAGGTGCCCTTTCTCCCCAAGGCATGTAACTTCTTCCTCAAGGGCTGCTGGAGAGCAATGCCTTGAAGGTAGCAAGGACCTATGTCTGCACACACACTAGTCATCTCTTGTAAATGTGAGTGCTGATACAATCCCCTAAGTGCCTCTTTACAAGTCTCGTTAGCATCTTCAAAAGCCAGCTGTTTTATGAGCACCTCCCCTGCCTCAGGACATCTGTGACGTGCCCTTGTAAGAGCCAGGCCACAAAGTCTGTACAATTCTTCTGGGCCCTGGTGAATCTCAGTTATCCATGGAATTGTTTGCCTTTTGGTGGGCAGTTCTCTCCATGCCTTAAATATGTTAACAGGTTAACTCGGCAGGCTCACAAAGGTTAGTGTAATTGGCTGCTGGTCACTTCATAAGGTCCTGTACACAGGAGCATGTCTTTGGTTATAGTAACTCCATGGTTGTTGTTGTTCCTGCTCCCAATATAATTCTGTAACTCAGTTCTAAATGAAAGGTCATGCCTTGGGTTGAGCCAAGATTTTGCTATGCTTAGCCAATCAGAAAGAGGCCATCCATGAATTGTCACTGAGGACACTCTGAATAGGTCCTTAGGTTTATGGAGCCTTAGGCCCATGGGCTGTACAGACTTGTTGGGTCTCATTTAAGGGCTGAAAGGCACAGTCTCACGATAGCATACCATGTAGTTTGGACTCTGCAGATCAGGTTGCTCAAACATGGAAAAGCAGTGAAAACCATTAGCACCTTCCTTCCTGCAGGTCTCTCTCCTT
The DNA here is from genome assembly GCF_049852395.1 of Peromyscus maniculatus bairdii. Classification (NCBI taxonomy): domain Eukaryota; kingdom Metazoa; phylum Chordata; class Mammalia; order Rodentia; family Cricetidae; genus Peromyscus; species Peromyscus maniculatus. The sequence goes on from NC_134858.1 coordinate 51,178,837, forward strand.
AGGCAGAGGAGTGAGAGCATTTCCCCCACAGTCTCTCAGTGGTGCAGCCCCAAGGCGAAATTGTGGCATGGGTCGGGTGATCTCGTTCTCAGAATCACTTTCCTCCATATCAGCATCTGAGGCATGAGGCAGGGCAGGGAGAGCATGACCTGTGCATCAAATGTGCCTTTCTATCTCCGCAGGTTGCACTAGAGTCTCAGATGTGAACCCATCCCTGTCGCTATTTGTGTCAGGGACAAGAGGTCAGTTCCTAGTAATGTAAGTGGCCAGGCCTACAAAGCCAGACTCCCCCACAATTCAATGAGGCAGAGACTCCCCTTTGGTATGGAAATGGCCAGAAATCTATGGAATCACACATGTGACTCCCTAAACCAAAAGTGAGAATGCAAGCATGTTTGGGTCCTTCAACGTAATAGCCACCCCCTAACTCTTCTCCTATCCTCTCCCAAATAGCCAAACTTACTATCCTTTCTTTGGGAAACCAAGGGCATATCTCCTGAACACAGTCTAAGAATTAACTGATGGAGTGATGACGCTTTTTACCTACTAGGTTCCTCAAAATCTTCAAGCATGAATATATAAGTTCTTGTCTACAGATTCTCCTGGTCCCATGTTGTGTTCCCACACATAGACTTGCACTCCCCATTCACCTTCGTGTGCTGGCTTCTCACTGGAGCCCTCCTCTGCCTGACCAACGTGAGTTCCCCACAGTCAGGTGTCCCTACTTTGGCTCCATCTGCCATGACCTTCACAGCTCAGGGATTAACCTAACCAGGACAATGAAGAAACAACAGACAGACATATAGAAAAGCTAGGATTGGGCCGGGCGGTGGTGGTGCACACCTTTAATCCCAGCACTTGGGAGGCAGAGGCAGGCAGATCTTTGTGAGGCCAGCCTGGCTACACAGAGAAACCCTGTCTCAAAAAATCAAAAAAAAAAAAAAAAAGAAAGAAAGAAAGAAAGAGAGGAAAAGCTAGGACGGGCCATGTGCTCTGATGGAGACACACCAAAACCAGGCCTGAAATCCAGCCTGTTTATTACATACAGCTGAGCAAGCTCATGAGTTTACTGCACACAGCTGAAGGAGGAGGCAGATTTAGCTCACCTTAGTAGGAATTTCTGTTGGGGAAGAGTTCCATGCTGTAAACACCCAGGAGGAGGAAACTGTGGTTGACATTTCTTCACATACTATCAATATCCACACAGGGACCAGGGGAAGGCTTTGCCTTTCCCATGGTCTAAGGCATTGGACCCATGTCCTTGACATGTCTGTGATCATATAGTTCACTCAGGGCTTCTGCTCACCACAATGTGATCTTGGGTCGTTTCCACTCTTTGCTCAGCCTTTCTCGAAACGGTGTTGTAGTTAGGTGTTGGGCAGCCACTCTCCTTCCAGGGGTGCCATGACTGTACCCCAGGCCAAAGGTTCTCTCCTTCTCCCCTTCACATTTTCCAATGCATTTCTGTCACTGCTAATGTTTCCATGTCCTCATCTTGAAGGACAAAAACTAATGGAACTTACCGTTAGAAAGTAATTCCTTAACATCAATTAAAGAACTACATACTAGTGCTCCTGGGTAGAGTGGCTCACATCCATAATTCCAGCACCCAGGAGGCCAAGGCAGAAGGCTCACTGCAAGCTTGAGGCCAGAGTAGGTTATTTTTTTAAAAATCCCTGTATCTGAGGAGTTGGACTTTGGAATCTCAAAGCATTCTTTCCCCACTTAGTGTAAAACACTTGTAACCAAATGCCATTACTAACCCACATACCTAACTTGTGGTTTTATTTCATACTATACGTCATAGACTCCTAGGCAAGAAGTCTTGAGTTGTTTTTTTTTTTTTAACATTTCTGAAGTAACATATTTTATAAGCATGAGTAAGTCATAACTTAAGTGATAGCCTTTTATTTCTTAATGGTAAATGCACTGATTAAATTAAATAAAGGATATGTAAATTAGATACAAATCTTTATCTTCCCTCTACAAAGTGTTTGTATGTTCAAGTGTGTGTGTGTGTGTCTATGTGTGTTTGTGTTTGTGTATGTCTGTATTATGTGTATATGTTTGTGTGTGTCTGTGTTATGTGTCTGTCTCTGTTTGTATATGTGTGTGCATGTGTGTTAGTGGATGCCTGTCTTATGTGCGTATGTGTGTGCATGTATGTGTTAGTGAATTGCTGCGTTAAATGTATATGTGTGTGTTAGTGGCTGTCTATGTGTGCATATGTATGTTACATGTGTGACATGTGTGAGTTATGTGTGTGTGCATGTGTGCTAGTGGATTGCTGTGTTAAATGTATGTGTGTGTGTTTGTGGCTATCTATGTGTGCATGTGTATGTGTTATGTGTGTGTGCATGTGTGTTAGTGGATTGCTGTGTTAAGTGTATGTGTGTGTGTTAGTGGATGTCTATGTGTGCATATGTATGTGTTATGTGTGTGTGCATGTGTGTGTTACACGTGTGTGCATGTGTGTGTTACATGTGTGTGCATGTGTGTGTGTGTGTTATGTGTGTGTCATGTGTGCTAGTGGATTGCTGTGCTAAATGTATGTGTGTGTTTGTGGCTGTCTATGTGTGTATGTGTGTGTGTTATGTGTGTGTGCATGTGTGTTAGTGGATTGCTGTGTTAAGTGTATATGTGTGTGTTAGTGGCTCTCTGTCATATGTGTACATGTGTGTGTGTCAGTGGATGTCTGTGGCAGTGAACTAAGTGTTTTATTCACTTTCTTTTCCCTCTTCTCAGTGATCTGTGTGATGGGAAAATTAGCCAGACTCCTCCTTTTTTCAGTTCTGCTTTGCTATCTTCCTGCAATAATTCTCCCCTGGGTATTTTAAAGAAAAAAAAAATTAAATTTTGTTCATAAATTTGAAAAACTTGAATCCCGTAAGGTTTTTATTATTCTGCTGAGTCTTGAGGCAGTTTTGTGACTATACCAGAGACTTTCAAAAGCCCAAAAGCAGTGAGCTGTTTTCATTCAATCAACAAAAATTACCTTAGAAAACTTTATCATAGATAAAAATGTATAAACTAATCTATTAATATGTAAGTCAAAGACCAAGATTAAAAGGGAGAAATTTGCTGGGCAGTGGTGGCGCACGCCTTTAATCCCAGCACTCGGGAGGCAGAGGCAGGTAGATCTCTGTGAGTTCGAGGCCAGCCTGGTCTACAGAGTGAGTTCCAGGAAAGGCGCAAAGCTACACAGAGAAACCCTGTCTCGAAAAACTTAAAAAAAAAAAAAAAAAAAAAAGGAGAAATGTTCTGATACTATTTAGTTATTGATAACATACAGAATAACTCAGAACACAGCATACAGAGCCCGACTTTTAAGTTTATTTATATTAGCTATCCACACAATATGTCATTTATGAACTGCACTGGGTGACTCTATATACGTGGATGTGCATCTATGTCATCCAATGCATTAGTTTCGAGATCCAAAGCCACTCTTCAGCACTGTTGTGTGGCATTGAGATTAGAACTCCAGAGCCACGGGTCTGCCCTGGCAGGTTTCCTGTCCATCTCTACGGTTAGGGCGTTTGCAGGGCTCGAGCGGGGAGGAGACAGTCTTCTTCTGTTGTTTGCTCCCGTATCCCATAGCAACACTTCTTCACTTCAGCAGCAGCTGCTGAATCTAGTTTGTACTTGTTCTAATAGCTGCGGACCAGCTTCATCATGGACTCTAAGTGTCTCCAGCACCAGGCGGTTGGCATGATGCCTCCGCTCACAGATTGGCTCTTAGTCCCACAGAGTCTCTTCTGAGACACCAAAGACTTCAGCAGTAGATAAAAGCAAAGTCCCTCCCTAAGTGTCCAGTCTTCCCTTCCTTGGGGCCTCTCCTAATGCATTTTTAAATGGTTCTAACCTTGCACCTCTGTTTTTTGCAGTCCGTACCTGGTGATACCTGGACGTCTGTGCTGTTTGGGAGCTTACTTAAACCAACTTGCAGTAGGTGAACTTGCTGTTCTCAACTTTCTCCACAAATTACAGCTAAACTGAAAATCAAATTAAGTCCAAGCTAATGGGCTCTTCTCAGTTTTGTTTAATCTCAGTGTGACTGAAGAATTATGAAGGAAGGAAGAAGGAGGGGCCCAAGAAGAAACTCAAAGCATTTCTTTTAAAATTAGGAACAAATCAAGTATGTCCACTTTCTCCCCTCCTAGTCAATATAATACTGGAAGTCTTCCTTAGCTTAATATGACAAGTGAAGGCGATAAAAAGGATACAAAGAACTCAAAGTATTCATATTTGTAGATGATACCATTCTGTACATAAAAAACCCTGAAGAGTCTATGAGAAATATCCCACACCTCATAAACACAGTTACAAAATAGCAGGATTCAAAAATAACACTTAATAAAAAAAAAACAGAGCCTCTCTCTACACAAATGACAAGCACACTGAGAAAGAAATCAGGGAAACAATTAAGTTTACAACAGCGTTAATCATGGAATAAATCTAACTAAGGAAGTGAAAGACTTGTACAATAAAAACCTTAAGACACTGAAAAAGGACATTGAGGATTATACTGGGAGATGGAGAGAGCTCCCATGCTCGTGGATTGGCAGGACTGATACTATAAAAGCAGCCATCCTACAAAAGGCAACTTAAAGATTGAATGCAATTCCTATCAAAATTTAAATGCAATTCTTTACAGAAAAAAAAAAAAAACAAAAGACTCATGACAACCAAGATCCTGAACATAAAAGGATGCCTGGAGGTTCCACCAGCGCACATTTCAAGTTACACTCAGGATGTACTCAAAGGGCTCCATATCCTGTTATCTTGGTTTGCTTTCTACTGGTGTGATAGAATATCTTGACCCAAAGCAACTTGGGAAGGAAAGGGTTTATTTCTCCTCGCAGATTAAAGTCCTTCATGAAGGTGATCAAGCGTACAAACTCAGAGCAGGACCCTGGAGGTGGGAACTAAGGTAGAGGCCCCAGAGGGGGGCTGCTTACTGGCTTGGTCCCCACGGCTTGCTCAGTCTGATTCTTTATACAACCTCGGATGGTCCACCCAGGAACGACACCATTTCCAGTGAGCTGGGCCCTTCCACATCAATCACTGATCAGGAGAACACCATAGAGATCTGCCTACAACCCGATGTTTGCATTTTCTCCATAGTTAACCTTCTTCCCAGAAAACTCGAGCTTATGTCAAGTTGACAGATACTCAACCGAGACAACAGACCCTTTGTCACACTAAACACTGACATACTAAAATATTACTATTAATCCATAGCCTTTCCTTTCTTTGCTTATCCCTGAGATCTCATCTTAATATCAATATCACAATATAAAGCATGGTATAACCTTTAAAGTCCCACAGTGTTTAAAAATTCAGTCTCTTTTTAAAGTACCCAAAGTCTCTCTAAAATCCCAAAGTTTGGGCTCCTTTAAAATCACAGCAAGTTACATATTTCTTATTCCAAGAGGTAAGAACTAGGGCACAGGCACAGTCAAATCAAAGCAAAATCAAAGTCACACAGTGGAAATTAAATCCGGTAGCTCAATGTCCCACATCTGGAACTGACTTAGATTGTCACTGGACAGCTCTACTTCTCTGGGTCTGCCATCCACAGCATGCACAGCTCTATTCATTCACGCTACATCACTATTAGCATCGTCAAATTGCTCAAAAGCAATTAAAATACAATCCAAGTTTTAAAAGGGAAAAGGTAAGAATAGAAATTTCTCAAAAAGAGGCATATGGACAGCCAAAATATTTGTAAAAACGATTAAAATAATTATTAGGAAAATGCACATCAAACTCAAAGTGAGATTTTGCTTCTCTGAGGATACAATGATAATACCCAAAAGACAAAGGATGACATGTTTTGATAGGAATGTGGAGGAAATGGAAATTTTATATAATGTTGCTGTAGATACAAAGCAGAATCATTGCAGAAAACAGAGTGGTTGTTCCCTATGAGGGAAGGGATAAAATGACCACCTAACCCAGAAACCACATTCCTGGGTATATGTGCAAAGTAAATGGAACAGCCATGTTGAAAACATGTTTACTACAGTAGCAATATTTGCAATAGCTAAGACCCAAAGCACCATCAGCAGATGAGCAGCAGAAGAAAGAAATGACATTTGAACAGAACAGAATGTTTTTTTATTGTAAAAAAAAATTCTGACATTTGCAGCAATACAAAACTTTATGTGAAGTGAAATGAGACAGACATTGAACAAACACTGTGTAATTCACAAACATGAAATACTTCAGAAGTTGATCTCTAAGAAATGAAAAGTAGAATGTCCGTTACTACAGAGTGAGAAGGGGAGAAGGAAAGAGACGTGAGAAGTTGACAGTCACATCTACATAGGAAAATTCTACTGTTTGGTGTCATAATAGGGTCGTTAGAGCTAATAATAATGTGCTCCATATTACTAAATAGCTAGAGGAGAGGGTTCTGAATAATCCTGCCAGGAAAAATAAATATTTATGATAGATATGCTAATTACACCGATTTGATAATACAATATATACATCTACTGAAGTTTTACACCACAACAGAGCCTTAGAAATATTACAGCCCAATTATAAATAAAATTTTAGTGCAGAACCCTCACACCCCACAAAACAGAATTCATCATCTCATTAGGGAAACTGAGAACTACTCATCCAAACGGAACATTTCTCACGTAAGACTTTGAAATGAAATGAGGAGATGTGTGAGGAAGTGAGTCCACGCAGCCTGAGAAGTGGAATGGCTGTGGAACAGATGTAGCTGGAGACGAAACCAGGAAATAACGAAAGCACTGCTCTTCCTGAACCGAGAGTCACCGCTGCGGCCCTGGACAGGTGTCCTCAGTCCACGTGCAGAGTAAAGGGACAAGGTCACCTTGACTTTCATTTCTCTCAAAGGTGGCAAGGAACTTTTCCTTTTCTTCTATTTTTTCCCTCCTTTCCCCCTTTTCCATTTTCATTTCCTCAGAGTTTCCTATATAGGCCAGGTTTACCTCAACCCTATTCTGTGGTTCAGACTCTCAAAAAAAAAAATCATAGTTCTTATACCCCAGCCTCTCTGGTACTGTGATTACTAATATGCCATGACAACTGACAACAAGCAAACACATCAATTATGAATAGTTAATACCCCATCTATTTATTATATACAGTCACTGGTCTCGGTTTCTCAAAACGGTGCATGTGAGCTGCCCCGTTCAGTCCCCACAACAGCCCTGTGAGGTAGTCAGGAAGCATCACGTCTACAGAACACAGAAGATAAGAGTTCATAGTGGCAGGGCTGATATCTAAGCCGGTGTCTTCTGTGTCCTAATCCAGGATGCCTTCCACTTTAAGGTGAACTGAGCTCACGGTAGTGAGCAAAGCAGGCTCCCTGCTTAGAACAGTTGACTATTCTTTGGGCTTGCAAACATAGTTCATTTAGACTCGAGACCTCATGCCTGTGCACAGGGAGTCAACACACTAAGTCCGGGTTAGAATCGGCATCAGAAGGATGAAGAGGACATAACTGGAGCATCTTGGACAAGGGTTGCTGCTTGATTCTCACTGGACCAGGTTGGATGTTTTAACTTCGAAGCAGCAAAGTCCAGGAGAAGAGAAGCCGGTCAGAGGATCTTCTCATCCAACAGTTTATTGATTCCTTCACAAATCCTCTTGAGATTGGGCCTGCAGTTTCCATGAGGACCATAGAGAGTAGAAAGGAACTGCACATCAGCGAAGTGGTTGAAGACATGGTTGATGCGTCCATGGCTCCTGGGTGTCAAATGTCGCTGCACCAGCTCATGGACCAGGGCCTGGCACTCATGCAGCAGCTGAGACAGCACGTTTGTGTCGAAGGTGTAGTCTACTTCATAGAAACTGACCATGGTCATGGCAGTCTGGTTCAGCTTCTTCCGGAGTTTCTCCACAATCACAACCTCCTCTTGACTGAACTGCTTGTTCCGGTAGAGGATACCGATTTTGATGGCCACCTTGATCGCGTCTTTCATGATCTTGTGGGCCTCCTTCTTGTTATGGGTGTGCTCTTCGGTGACTTTGTACAGCTCATCAAAGATTTCACTGCTGGTGTCATCAATCAGCATGTTGGCTACAGTCTTGCTGGCTATTTTGCTCAGGATCTTCTTCTGGGCTTGAAGGGCAAGACTCTTTGAGCTAAACACATTAGGACCTATGGCAAAGAAATAAACAAATGCAGGAATATGAGAACTGTTATTATTATTTTTTTACAAGTAAAACACATTAAGTTGAACTTACATCCTTAGAACAAAAACTAATGTCTATATCCACAACCACCTCACTGAACTCCACCCCAGATTTTCCCAAGTGCTTAGATTATAGGTATGTGTCACCATGCCCTGGTCACCAACATTTTTATTAATTTTAAATTACATTTATTTGTGTTGTGCATGCGTGTGTGTGTGTGTGTGTGTGTGTGTGTGTGTGTGTGTGTGTGTGCGTGCACGCACATGTGTGGGCACGTGTGTTGTGGTTACAGGACAGTTTGTGGGAGTCAACTCCTTTCTAACTCTACTACTTACCAAAGGTTTCCCTACAGCCACTGGCACCATGGAAACCATTCAGTTTTGCCACTTACATAAGAAGTATTGCATGATGCCCAGACTATAGGACATGTCTAGGGACAATGTATATATACATTTTCACTTTCAAGGTCTTGGAAACTGTGGCATGCTCCAGATGCCAGGAAGCTGTTGTGCTGTAGCTGTTATTCATTACCTGCATGTACAACTTACAGAACAGATGTCAGGAATTTGAAAGAAAGTCAAAAGAGCTCTGTTAAGAAATGTTACCCAACCCATGTTTACTTGCTGGTCATTTATTTACTTATTTAGTTGTTCATTTTTATTTTTGAGATGGGGTCTCACAGGGGTGGGGATTCAGCTTAGTGGGAGGGTACTTCCTCAGCAAACACAAGGCCCTGGGCATGGTACACAGCACCAGAAAAAAAAAATACCCCCCCCCCCCAAAAAATCACAAAGACACAGGGTTTCGATATGTAGCTCAGGCTGGTCTGGAAACTTCTTATGTAGCACAAGCTAGATTTGAACTCTGGATCCTCCTGCCTCTGCCTCTGAAGTGTTGGGGTGACAGATGTGTGTCTCTATGCCAAGGTCACTGATTCTCAAGGGCATAGAATGGCACTGTGTGGGAAACACAAATTACAAATGACAAATTAAACATGCTTTGTATGACTAGGACACTGAATGAAATTTAGGAAAACCACAGCCAACTTGTTTTGTTCTTTTCCACTTTGTGAATGAAGGAGAATATATGTGTTTTTTTAATCCTATAACACAATGTCTACATAAGTCTGTCTTGAATTTGTTGAAATACTCTATAAAGTCTACAGCTGGCCTATGTAGCCCAAGCTGGCTTTGACCTTGCAATATCCCATTTCTACCTCTTTGGTGGTGGGATTTTAAGAATGGGCTACCATACTTGGATCACCCACAGAACTTTAATTTCATGTACATTCTTAATGCTTGAAAACACCTGGTTAATCCATCATAATTACCGGCAACCAAAGTGTGTAAGTAAATCAAAATTTAAGGAATATTTTTCTGGTGATAATAAGCCTCCATAGATTGATAATTTTCTTCTGTCAGGGCACAGTACGCATGCCAAGGCTAGTCTGGGCTGAATATTTATTAATCTTTAAAAACTAAATGACATGTGGAATAGTGGGTTAAGGTACTTTGATTAAAAGATGTATCACACTAAAAGATGTGAGTTTCAGATTGGCTGTTTGTCTGTCTGGGAAGGTTCTCCACTGCGGAGGTACAAGTTCCTTTAAACGTCTCTCTAGGAGGAAACGCCAAGATTGAACAAGAGAAAGAAGGAGGATCAGCATGCCTTAGCCTCCCCTATCTCCCCAGCAAATGAATGTGTATGAGGTCTGAGGGGGGAAGGGAGCAAAGGAGAAGGTGTGAGACCAGGAACAGAGGCTGGGGTAACTGCTGCCTCTGCACATGGAGGCGAGGACATGAGCCAAGGGATCTGGGGGCACCGAGGAGGCTAAAAATGCAAGATGAAGCATTCTTCCTTACACCCTCCCAAATCCCTGTGACCCAAATAAGTCTCTCCATTTACGGTGAATTGTTAAGGGGACAGTAAGCTAACTCAGGTGGGTGGAACGAAGCCTTGAACTTATCTACTTCCACCATGATACCAAGCCCCTGGGTGGCTTCCCTGACGCTTCTGGTCATCTCTCTTGAATAAGAATTATTTATCTGGGTCTGGAGGGATAGCTCAGCCATTAAAGGCTAGGCTCACGACCAAAAATATAAGAATTATTTATCTGAAAATAAACAGGATTTACAAACCTCTATTCTGAGAACTCAAGAAAGGTAGGAATCTGAAAATCTCCAAACACTTAAAGATCACAAGTCTGGAGCAGAAGGAGCCATCAAAACCAGCAGGAAAAGAAACAAAACAGAACAAAAAGCTGAGGTAAAAGTCCTGCTGGCTGGCTGTTCCACCAGCGCCACCACCCAATAGACACTGTAACCTGCAAGACCCACTCCCCTATGGTGGGATGCAGCGGGGAGGAGCTTGGTCCTGCCTTAGCTTGGTATGCCATGCTTTGTTGACTCCCATAGGAGGCCTTACCCTTCTGAGGAGTGGGTGGGGGAGGTAAGAAAAGAGGTGGGGGGAGGGAGTAGGAGGAGAGGGGGGAGGGGAAACTGTGGTTGGTATGTATAATAAATAAAAAAATTAATAAAAAACCCCAAAAGCCATATCACCAAGTAGATTCCCACATGACCACAGATTTTTTGCATTCAAAGTGATCATGAATGTGCCCCAACATAAATGCCCCCCACAGCTCATCCTTTAGATGCCCTGGGAGGAAGGGCTCTGTGATCACTTTAGTGAGGTTCAGATGACCAGGTATCTTTGCTCTTGATGATTAATACATAAGCTATTGTCAAGGCTTCAGGAAGTCCTGCAGGAAAGATAATTCCATGGTTTTGTTTAGTCACCCAATCACAAATTTACTAGGCACACATACCCACACACACATGTACATGTAACTGTAAAACACACCCTGTGGGATGCATTATGGGAAACAGTGCAAAGGATTAGTAGAAGTCACATCAAGACAATCAGGACAACAGGACACTTTCACAACTCCCAGAGCTCTATGGGGAAGGAGATCCACAACGCTACTAACGATTTAAGGGAGTGTGCACCCCAGGGCACAGTCCTATTCAGAGACATTTTGCACACGGAAATTCTGACTTTTTCTATTCATACTTCCATATTAGCATTCTATAGAGGAACCATGTTGGTAATATACCAGGAAGAGACACTGTAGACTAGAAGGAAGACCATGAGTCAAGTTTTGGGAGCCAAAGTCATGGGCAAGCTGATGAGGAAAGCGAGCTTCACTATGGCTAGTGGGAAACACTAAGATATCCAGAATAGGGGTATTGACACAACTTTTTTTTTCATTCCTATCTGAACACCTTAGGAAAGTGCTTTTGGCGGTGGATAACTGTAGCAGGAATCTTAAAAGTTCTTATTAATAAAATCAAACCCGAGGCCAGTTATTGGGGTCAATGCTGGTAGATCAGAGAGACAGAACAAGCCACAGCTATCTCACCTTGCCAATTCCTCAGCTGGTCCTGTTTCCTCAGACTGGAAGCTTCTGTGTCCTCATCCCAATGGCTCTCAGCTGAACTGCTGCTTAAAAGCCTGAATGCTTAACCAGGCAAATGCTGAACCAGCCAAATGCTTCTAGTTTCTGGTCCTCACGCCTTATATATCTTTCTGCTTTCTACCACCACTCTCTGGGATTAAAGGCGTGAGTCACCATGCTTGGCTGTTTCCAATGTGGCCTTGAACTCACAGAGATCCCAGAGGGATTTCTGCCTCTGGAATGCTAGGATTAAAGGCGTGTGCTATCACTGCTGAACTAGTGGCTTTTCTGTTCTCTGACCCCAGATAAGTTTATTAAGGTACACAATATTTTGGGGAACGCATTACCACCACAGATAACCCCCTTAATTGCCTCTGGATGAAGGTTCCCATTATCTAGCCATTAAGGGCAAGGGACCATTTATTAGGCCTGGGGATTTGTAACTACAGTGAGGTCATGGGAGTTTATGAGTCTAGAGAGAGAACACCAAAGATGCTCTACGTGGACACCTGAGTGCGTGGGAGAGGCCTGCAGCCATGCTGAGTTGCTGCTTTCAAAACAGTGCTCAGTCAGAGCCCAAGTGATGCTTCCATAGTTCCGGAAAACACGAAGCTCTCCCAGATGGTGAAATGGCATGCCATAGTGACAAAGAGCAGGCAAGTCTCACCAAGCTTGGTGAGTGGGCAGGAAAGAGGCAGCGGAGCCTTGTGAGACTAAGGTAATGAACTCCGGGAGAGAGGTGAAGTAAATGATGGTTATAAAAGACACCAGACCTTGAGCTTTCACCAGAGCTCAGGAAAGTGCTCTTGAGCATCACCAGGCTGTGGGGGTGGAGGGGCCAGAGCACAGCTATTCTATCCTCCTCCTCCTCATCATCATCATCACAGGACTCTAATTCTCTACCCCTGTTGCGTCTCTAAAAAGTGAGCGGAACTTGCACAGACGTGCAGAGAGACATATTAACATCTTTGTAAGAGCAAGCAAACAGCATCACTCTATTTCTATTGACAGCCCAAGATGACAGCAGAGGAAAAATTAACTGCGACTGTTAAGGAGAAGTTATAAATGGACATGGTATCTGGGTGGGAGCAGTGTGTGTTGTTTGGGGAGCCCATCTGTTAAGGCAGGGAGTCAAGTGTACAAGGAAGGTGGGGGGCAAGACCCCGGCCATGGAGAAGGCAAGACCCAGGTGGAGGAGCTCAGAAGAGCTCACGTTTCTGCTCACCAGTCACTCATATTTTAGTCCAGGGACCAGGCAACATGACCATGTTTTTTTTGGGCAGGACATGCTCATAAACAGCTCTGAACTTCCACTTCCTTCCGCAGAGAGCTCAAAAAGTTTCTTGTCTGCAAGACATGGATCCAAAGTCCAGGAGCTACGCTTTTAGCATGTGAGTACATATGAGCAGAGGGGAGAAGGCAGCGTGGATGACTGGTCTCCTCTTGGCAAGAGCTCTTCCACAGACACGTTTTAAAGGGAAAAGCAAAGATCTGAGATAATCTGATAAGAAGTCAGATATCTGTAACTATAGCCATTTTTGGGGGTGGTGTGGGGCTTGTTTGGCCTTTCCCCCCAATATCTATCATTTTAGGTGAAATGAAGAGATTCTGGCAGAGACAGCTGTCGAAGTTTTCGTTTATTACCATGTCTTTTCTTACCCATCCCCAGCTAACCACCAACCTCCACTGAGCAATCTGTAACTCGACTCGTGATTCTGTACCTGAGGGGCAGTGCACCATGTATCTGATCACTACAGTCCTGCAAGAGAAGGCCTGGGTGCTCCAGCTCATAAAGTAAGAAACTGAGGCAGAGTGGACTGCAGCAGTTCATTCAAAGACGTGTGGCTAGTCAGCAGCAGAGCTCCAGGGCCCGAGATCACAAGACTCTGAACAAAGCCTTTGCACTCCAGGGCCCCGCCCACCTGCCTGTCACTGCGCTACTTGCTAGGATCATCAGGGACTCGCCTCTGAAACAGTAAGCAAGCCGCAAGCCTCCCATTAAATACTTGCTTTTATAGGCTGCTTTGGTCATGGTGTCTCTTCACTTCTTACCCATGTGAAACATTAAATGGACCTCAATTTAAATCTCAATTTAGCTTGGAAAGCTAACACTCATCAGTTAATAGAAAAAGGACAGGCCGGGCGTTGGTGGCACACACCTTTAATCCCAGCACTCAGGAGGCAGAGCCAGGCGGATCTCTGTGAGTTCGAGGCCAGCCTGGGCTACCAAGTGAGTTCCAGGAAAGGCACAAAGCTACACAGAGAAACCCTGTCTTGAAAAACCAAAAAAAAAAAAAAAAAAGGGGCTGGAGAGATGGCTCAGAGGTTAAGAGCACTGACTGCTCTTCCAGAGGTCCTGAGTTCAATTCCCAGCACCCACATGGTGGCTCACAACCATCTGTAATGAGATCTGGCACCCTCTTTCGTATACATAATAAATAAATAAATCTTTAAAAAAAAAAAAAAAAAAAAAAAAAAAAAGAAAAAGAAAAAGGACAGCATTATGACAAGAATGACACCACATTTACCATAAGCTAAAGATAGATACAGTTTTCAGGATTTTTTTTTTTGGTTGTTGTGGGTTTTTTTGTTGTTGTTTTCATTTTTGCGAGACAGAATTTCTCTGTGTAACTTTGGTACCTGTCCTGGATCTTGCTCTGTAGACCAGGGTGACCTTGAACTCACAGAGATCTGCCTGGCTTTGTCTTCTGAGTGCTGGGATTAAAGGTATGCGCCACTACCACCCAGCCTAGTTTTCAGTTTTTGGGCAGAACTATGTCTGTTTTAACAGAGTTATGTATGGATTTTGTTTTTCTGATTGATTTCATAGTTAGCTCTGCAAAGTAAATGAGAACCTGATCACTTTCCTTTGCCAGAACTATCCGAAGCAGATATTTACGAAGTCATTAGAGAATGACTCATTTCCAATTTGACAGGCTGATTCTGATGAGCCGAGAGAGACGTTCATACCACAGAAGAGCATCAGTAAAAGCCAGCGTCTACTTACACACTTCCTTTACACAGAGCCGAGGCAACCTCTCTGGATAGGGTGGTCTTGCTGATTGGAGTACTTTATGCATATAACTGATCATATTCTCCCAGCAATTCTATGATATACACAACAGCAGCAGCATTTTACTCTCAGGGAAGCCAACACAAGGGAAAGTAGGGTTGCTTCTCTGAATCCACCATGCAGGCGGTAGCCGAGCTGGGTTCTGCACTCTGCCCCACTGCCCGGCACTTCACCCCCACCAGGCACACATTTCAACATGTACTAAACTTCCATGCACGAGTGATAAACCAATTAGTTTAAATGCTTTTTTGAATTACTGCCCACTTTAAAATAAAGACTGATCAGGTTTTATCTCCCTCAGGAAAATTAGTTTTTCAAAAACAGGGGCTGGAGAGATGGCTCAGTGGTTAAGAGTGCTCACTGCTTTGTCAGAGGACCCGAGTTCAGATCCCCATCCCCGCATCAGCTGCTCACAAACACCTGTAACTCCAGCTCCAACGGACCAGACACTCTCGCCTGGCCTCCATGGGCACACACACACTCTCACACAGACATGCACAGATGCACACACAAACAATACAACAAACTTTTCAATCCACAAAGCATTTCAAGCATATAGATAAAATAGAAGAAAATATAACATTTATATGGCCAATATACAGAAAAAACAGTTCTTGAAAAATTATTTTAAAAATGTATTGTTATTGAGTATGTGTGATGTGGGGTTGTGGGTATGTACATGTGCCAAAGCCTACCTGCGGAGGTCAGAGGTCAACTTTGTGTCGTCTGTTCTCTCCTCCACCTTTATATATAACTTCTGGGGATTTAACTCAGGTCATAGTGAGGCGAGCACTTTACCTGGCAAGAACAGTTCTTAATATTTTGTCCTCAGATAATAAGACAGAGGGAAGTGAAATTCTTTTTGTTTTCAACTTCTCTGCTGTGGGATGTTCTGTATGGCAAATGTGTTGCTCTGATTGGTCAATAAATAAAACACTGATTGGCTAGTGGCTAGGCAGGAAGTATAGGTGGGACTAACAGAGAGGAGAAAAGAAAGAACAGGAAAGCAGAAGAAGTCACTGCTAGCTGCTGCCAGGATAGATAGCATGTGAAGATGCCGGTAAGCCACGAGCCACATGGCACGATACAGATTTATAGAAATGGATTAATATAAGAGATAAGAACAGTTAGCAAGAAGCCTGCCACGGCCATACAGTTTGTAAGCAATATAAGTCTCTGTGTTTACTTGGTTGGGTCTGAGCAGCTGTGGGACTGGCGGGTGAGAGATTTGTCCTGACTGTGGGCCAGGCAGGAAAACTCTAGCTACACTTCTCTCCTGCTACTCTCCCCTTGAATCTTATCTATTCTGGAGACTGATCTCTGATCTCTAGTGTTTGTAGATGAATGATTCTAAACTTTCCATAAAAGGTGTCACATAAGCCCTTCAGAAACATTTCATTCAACATCGTGCTTTCAAGCTTTACCTAGGTGACTCTGTCTGCATATTTCCTTTGCTGGACATTTAAATTCATTACACCTCCTGCGCACACACCGCAGTCTGCAGATTCTACATCTGGAACCTGCCTGCCAAGTCCCGGCAGAAGTGATGCCGATTGCTCTCCAAGGAGCCTGCACTAATCTTCACTCCCATCAGTAGTGAGTTCCTTAGGTGAAACTTCCTCATCAATAGCCCACTTCTTTAATTTTTATCTACCTGAATAGCACAAAAAGTGGTATTTTGTTTTTAACATGCATAGCTCTCAGCCATTGGTATACAGAAGACTAAAATGTTAACATACATAGGCCGATCATTCCCTTGATTTTTTTAATCTGATTTTTATAAATGCCTTTCCTGCCATGAAGTAATGAAGACTCTTCTATTTTCTAGAATGTTAAGCATCTGCTTTCCTCGTTTAGGCCTTCAACCCACCTGGAGGATATCTGTGCATATCCTATGAGGTTTGGATTATTTGCCTCCACACAATTTATTCTTTTGGTTAACTAGCACATCCTTTCTGCTATCGATCTGTCAGGGTTCTTTTGGTTGTATCAAGTTTCCATATTTCTGAATTTTTTTTTAGTGTGTTCTTCAGTCTGTTGGTGCATTTCAATAACAATATCACATCTTAATGGCACACATTTTAATCACACAGTGGGTAAGTACTTTATTCTGCTCAGTAACTGTCTTAACTATTCTTTTCCTTCCTATATGAACTTTCAAGTCTTTGCTCAAATGCATAAATTCTATTAGAACTAACGAGAGTTCAGCAAGCTAGGTCACTTGGAGATAAATACAGACGAACCCAACCATTAACAGCCATGTAGTTAACCGTAAGAAAGGGCCAGCAAGATAGTTGTACAAGCTGATGACCTGCGTTTCATCCCCAGAAGTTGTGTGGAAGTGGAGAACTAGGAAGTTGTTCTCTGACCTCTGCACATGTACTGTGATACACACAAGCCTCCTCCCTCTCCTCCCTCCCTCCCCCCTCTCTCTCACACACACTAATAATCACAAAGTGAACTATAAGCTATATTATCAGAGGACAGAAAAGATCTGACCAAATGGTGAGAGAATAGTGTTTACTGGATATGAAGTTTCCACATGGAAGATGATGACCTCACTTCTGCTTCTCCATGATTTAGCTTGTTGGGCTCTGCTTTAGTTCTAGAAGATTTTACGACACATCTCTTGGATATTGTGATGTAGCCAACGATGCCTACACAAATTGTCATCTTCTCCCCGTGTTTTCTTCTTTATTTGTTGTTTTATTGCTTTATTACAATGGTAGGAACATCCACCAGTGTGGTCTTGGGAAATAAGAATTATTGGGCATTTCTGTCTCATTCCTAACTTCAAAAGGATGACCTCTACACTTTTCCCATAAGATATGATGTCTGCTGTGGTTTTCATGAAGTTTTTATAGTTTTGCAAAACAAAGAAAGTCATAAACCAAGGCAGGTTTAAATATATTGGTGAGCACACCAGAGAGGTGGGTACAGTGAGATGCGGGGAGCTATTTTATAGGCACAGGGTGCTGTGTGATGACATTCTGAGCTCTAGGGTTGATGGAAGCTAGTGTTCTGCTATGTTAACTGATAAAATTGGTAATTCATTATGTATATATTTAAAAATGAGCTATTAAAAATACATATGAGCTAAATGAGATGCTAAAACAGAAAATTAAAAGTCTTTTTAGAGCAGCTATTGAAACTCAGGCTAAATTCTTAAGTTACTGCCACTCACCTGTCTCGGACTTTGCTCATCCTAGAGTTTTCCTTGAATAGCTTTTTGTGCTCACAGTGAAGTGTCTTTATCATACAAACCAGTCCCCAAATTCCTTCCAGCCTTAAAGCCCAGAATCTCAGTTTGGCCCTCACTGAGATTCCCATAGATCAGGGGAACTCCTCAGACTGTTAAATCAAATGAACGTATGTCTGCAGACCCTCAACGATATTCCTGGGGATTTATGCTGAGACCTATCTTCAAGCTTCTTGGTGAGTTTCCCTGTGTTATTTGACAGGTCAATCCTGTTAGATGTGGGTTCTGCATTCCTTCACTTCTGTTTTTGTAACAAATCCACAGAGACATCAGAGAGAACGTTGGAGCAAGATGGGGAAGCTTTCCACGAGCCCAAGATGCTGTCAGATGGCATTCTTAGTTTTTGGTTCGTGGAAGCTAGTAGTCTGCTAAATTAATTGGTTCCAAAAGGTTTTAATTTATTAGTCACAGACTTAGTTCTGACACAGAGGTGGGCAAGGAATGGCTGTTCTGGAGGGCTAGAACTAGCCTAAGCTAGGGTAGCTAACCTTTGCACCTGCATCATGCCCGCCCCTCCACAGCACTGACATCTGATCAGCCAATCGGTCTCTGCAGACACAGCTTCTTCGGGAGACTGTGTTCACACTTGTTAGACAATGCACTTTGTGCATGCAAGGTCACATATTATTTATTAAACATTACGGTCCCTCATGGTTAGGGAGGCTCATTCCTGGGATCTGATGCTAATGAGACTGAGTAGCGGACAAGACAGCAGTCTTCGGCAGAGAGGAATAGCTGGTAAAGGCAATTAAGAATGAAACCCTTGGATCATATCAAAACTATTAGCCATTGTGGTTTGGATCTGAATTATTTCTATACCCTCTGCATCTGACATAACATATGTGACAGATTATTATACCTAAAATTAAGTAATCAAGAACATAGTTTGGCCCAATGGAGTGAAGTTTATGGATGAATCAAACATATAAAATAACCAGAATTTATATATATTTTAGTGAGATTGACTATATAGTTCTCCCTATATTTATAGTTACTTGTAATCTATGAACTATCTTACTTGTATTTAAATGGTTAGATATGAGACTTTTAAAGAACTCACTACTGTAGTATTTTTTATTATTGAATACAAATATTGTTTAGTTTTTAAAGCAAGATTAATTACATTATAGAACATTTTAGATGCTAATTAAGAGCAAAAAGCTTAGTACTTAAGGTATAAAACATCATGAATGTTGTTATTAGACACTGATGTCTTTTGTATAATTTGGATAAGAAAAACTAACTGAAATCTTTAGGTATCTCTAGCAGAGTTAAAGTTTAACTTGAAACCTAGATTTTTTTTTTTTGCTTTACCCAAATATACTGACATATATAGACAATGAAAACATTTGAATCTTTCAAACATTAGTTTCATATAAGGTTTAGTGTAACCAAACAGTCATAACAAAAAGGTATGGTCAAATGTAAGACCATGATATTTTCATTTGTACCCTCATTAAAACCAAGACTAGTGTTTTATCAATTTCAAATATACTAGGTGTAATATTAGATGTCATAAACAATTTTTAAAATCTAATTACAAAAGTATTTAAGAAATACAAAAGGTTGCTGGGTGGTGTTGGCACATGCCTTTTAACCCAACACTTGGGAGATAGAGGCAGGTGGATCTCTGTGAGTTTGAGGTCAGCCTGGCCTACAGAGTGAGTTCCAGGACAGCCAGAGCTGTTACACAGTGAAACCCTGTCTCAAAAAACAAAACAAAACAGAGAGAGAGAGAGAGAGAGAGAGAGAGAGAGAGAGAGAGAGAGAGAGAGAGAGACAGACAGACACAGAGACACAGAGACACAGAGAGAGAAATATAAAAGGTGAGAAAAATGTTTGCTGTCAGTGGATGTGGGAATGTTTGCAGCCCTCCTAGGAGTGAGGTGCAAGTACCTGGCACAGTCCTCATCTTTAAATCAGAGAGGAGTCTTTGATGGGATGTCCTTTTTTTTCTTTTAGTTGACCAAATCATCTGTTTTTAATACTTAGAAGAAATCTCTAACTAATTTAAGCTCTAGTTAGCATAGCCCAAAGTCTTTTATAATACTATGTGTTATGGGTTCATCTAAAAGACCAGATTTTATAAACAGATTTAAATATCTGTCCATTAGAACAAGTGTTAAAATCACTATGTGACTCAATAGGACTGTTCTAAGGGGGCATTGCTTTCTAAACAAGATTTTTTATATATTTAAGGCAAAGACTGACTATTCAAAAAGCAAAGGCTTTGTCCAATAAGAAAACATATTTAATCACAGCTCTTAAATGTTCATTTGGCAAAAGGAGACGAAGAACAATTTAATATTTAAGAAAAGATTATTATAGAAAAACAGGCGAGCTGGAGAGATGGCTCAGTGGTTAAGACTATTCTTCCAGAGGACCTGGAATGTTCAATTCCCAGCACCCACATGGCAGCTCACAACTGTCTATAACTCCAAGATCTGACACCTTCACATAGACATACATGGAGGCAAAACACCAGTGCACATTAAGTAAAAATTAATAAATTATTTTTAGAAAAAGCCAGGGGGTGGGGTGGTGGTGAATGCCTTTAATCCCAGCACTTAGGAGGTAGAGGCAGGTGGATTTCTGTGAGTTTGAGGCCAGCCTGGTTTACAAAGCAAGTTTCAGGACAGCCAGGGCTGTTACACAGAGAAACCCTGTCTCAAAAAAACAAAAACAAAAAAAAGAAAAAGAAAAAGAAAAAAATTTTGAAAAAAAAAAGAAAAACAGGCATTAATTTTATCTCAGGGTATTGAATTAACCTTCAAAAATTTTATAGCCTTTATACTATTTTTAACTTAGTTACACACCCATATTTATTTTTACATAACTGTTTATAACATGCTTTTTAATCACATTATTATTACAAAATTTAGAAAACAATTTTAATGAGGTAATTTTAAATGAAAACTCAGGAGACTGTATCTGAAACAAAACATATGGTGTCTTAGCTATCCAATAATTATAAACATAGGTAAAGTGCGTAATAGTTCTTGTTTTCTTAATCAAATTTAAATCAGTTACTTGTTAAAGATTATGTTATAACATATAGCTTGAAATGGATTTTTGTTAGAAAAAGTATTTACCTTTTATTAATGTTTTTGAAGCATCAAAAGTAGGATAAAATGTTTGACATTTTTTACTATTATTATAAAATAATATAAAAATAGAGATGACTATTTTTAAATATATATATATATATCACTATGGGGCAACATATTAAGATGATATGTAAATTCTAAGGTGTCTTACATAAACCTCAAAGTAGGTTTTCAAAATGACAATTTAAAAATACTTAGAGTTTTCTCTTACCTAGGCTTGGCTAAAGTAAGGGTCTTGAGAACTCCATTTTTTATTTATTCATTTTTAAAGAGGCAGTAGTGGTCAAAAATATCCTTAACATCCTTAGAATGTGTGTATTTATACATATATACACCTATGCAGCATATCTGAACACACACACATGAGCCATCCTCTCAACCTGTGGAATAAACAGTTTAGAATCTCAAGGGAGGGTGGCTGTGAGTAGGAAGAACACATCTGTAGTAGGAGCAATCACCTCTTCAAGCTAACTTACACCCTCAAGCAACGCAGACCATGCTGCAGACCCAGAACTGGAACACAGACCAAGAAGAGAACGTCTTGGCCGGAATTGTAGGGTTATGCCTATCTTGTCATTAAAAGAAGTTTGAAATGTTTTAAATTGAAAAACTCTTGTTGATTGTCCCATGGAAAGATTTAGGACTATTAGTCATCTCTATTTGTTTTGTCCATGTGTTACACTGATTAAATATACTTTATGTCTTTTACCATATTTATCTATTTTAATTTTAGTTTACTGTGAGCCAAAATGAAGTCAAGCCAAGTTAGTTTACAGGAACACTGACTTATAAGTCAATCTGGCAATAAATACATTATGTAAAAATAAAACATAACCCAAGATAGACCGTTTATAGTTGTAATCATACATAAGGTAGATTTCAGTAAACCAAGATTTTCAGCATAATTGTGTTGGGATTTTATTTTCTATAATCTTCATTATGAAAAGGAAAAGGCACAGAGATCTTCAGCAAACATATATCTCTATTAATTTATAGGTAGTCCAACCATAATAAAAACCTTACATTTAAGTTTTATGTTAAGAACATGTTGAGGAGGCTGGAGAGATGGCTCAGTGGTTAGGAACACTAGCTGCTCTTCCAGAGGTCCTAAGTTTCCAACAACTATATGGTGGTTCCCAACCATCTATAGTGGGATCTGATGCCCTCTTTTGGCATGTAGGCATACATGCAGACAGAGCACTCATACCACAAAAAAAAAAAAAAAAAAAAAAAAAAAAAGCATTTGAATTTATGTACCCATTATATAAATAAAGATCTGTTTTGGAAGGAAATCCTTGTCAAAATCTATATATGTAATAATAAAGGTTTGTATGAAACATTTAACATTCCCAAAGATCATTTAAATAGGTATTTAAATGTATAAATAGTATGTATTTATCAGATCTTAATATATGATCATAATTGCACGTGCAATTTAGTTGGGCATACCAAAAAATAATTTTAGCACATAACAAAAATTAATTTTAAAGACAGAACTGAGATAGGCAGCCCCAGTGTGTTAAAAAAAAATCTTTGACACAAACAATATATGAAAACAACCAAAAAATATAAAAACAATTATCACAGACACATGATACAATCACGTGAAATTAGGTGCACCCACTTTAGAAAAAACAGAATGTTTATCCTATTTCTTTAAGATGTGAGAAAGGCTTAGCCACAGAGGGTCAAAGGTAATGTCTGTCCTACAGACTTAAGGTAAACCCTCTCTCTTTCTCTCTCGAGCTGAGGGGGAGAGTGAGTTTTGTGTGTGTGTGTCCTAGACTGATTTCTAGCAGGTAACTTGGAGGTCACAACTTGTGCCAAGCAGATCTGACCATCCTTCCACAACAAGCCCATTAGATGAGCCACATTAAAAGTAGAAAGCAGAAAAAAAAAAAGATTTATTCAAGGTGCTCACATTGGGAAGGGCCGACAAAGACGGCGCAAACCTCTCAGGTCCACCTTTAGGGTCCTGAAGTAAGAAAAAGTTTAAATAGAGGGCCAGCACATCCCAGCAGCCCTGGTCGGGAGACAGGCACACCCCAGCAGCCCTGGTCCGGAGACAGGCACACCCCAGCAGCCCTGGTCCGGGTGATTACACCCACGTACCTCATCATTATCTGTGTTTTAGTCTCATCTGTGAGGTGGTCTGACCAGCTGCTAGAATTGTTTGAAATCTCTTTCAGAGATACAACTTGCCCCTCCTTCTGTATCCCTTCCTTTTCCCAGAATGAGATTCCTGGGGAACTCCATCATCCTTAGGACCTATTCTTTCAACAGTCTGATCTTCATACAACTGGAGGAGGTGGAGATCAGTTTACAAAGCTGCTCGGCAGAAAAGCCATGCGTTACTATACATGACCCAGGAGCAGATGAGATGTGTCCAGAAAGTATCTGGTTTTGGTGTCAGTGGCTCTCAAATATTTCGTGGGTTTGTTAGAAAAACAGAAGTGAAGGAATGCAGAACCCACATCTAACAGGATTGACCTGTCAAATAACACAGGGAAACTCACCAAGAAGCTTGAAGATGGGTCTCAGCATAAATCCCCAGGAATATCGCTGAGGGTCTGCAGACATACCTTCATTTAACAGTCTGAGGAGTTCCCCTGATCTATAGGAATCTCAATGAGGGCCAAACTGAGATTCTGGGCTTTGAGGCTGGAAGGAATTTGGGGACTGGTTTGTATGATAAAGACACTTCACTGTGAGCACAAAAAGCTATTCAAGGAAAACTCTAGGATGAGCAAAGTCCGAGACAGGTGAGTGGCAGTAACTTAAGAATTTAGCCTGAGTTTCGATAGCGCCTCTAAAAAGACTTTTAATTTTCTGTTTTAGCATCTCATTTAGCTCATATGTATCTTTTAAGATATATATATATGTATATATATATAATGAATTACCAATATTATCAGTTAACTTAGCAGAACACTAGCTTCCACCAACCCAAGAGCTCAGAATGTCATCCCACAGCACCCTATGCCTATAAAATAGCTCCCCCATCTCGCTGTACCTGCCTCTCTGGTGTGCTCACCAATGTAGTTAAACCTGCCTTGGTCTATGACTTCCTTTGTTCTGTAAAACTACAACAAACCATAAAACTGCCTCTACATAAGAACATGGAATTTGGGGTGACCTAAATCTGTGTCCCCAGGCCATGGCCTCTCAAGTAGCTCCAGAATAAACTTTCTCTTATTCCCTTTAAGACGAGAGCTTTGGTTTTTATGTTGATACACATAAAGCCAGCTAGAGTACCTGATGGAAGTCTATCTCCTCCTCCTTTTTGCAAATCTTATTGTGTGTGTGTGTGTGTGTGTGTGTGTGTGTGTGTGTGTGTGTGTGTGTGTGTGTGTGTGTGTCGGGGTGTGTGTGTGTGTGTGTGTGTGTTCTTTCTTTCTTCTGAAGTTCCCTGTCTATGCTGGGTAGGGAATCTATGTTTTAGGTCAGTTTATGTGCTGCATTTGGGGTTGCCTTTCTCAGCTTTTATCCTGAGGTCCTCTTCTCTCACTCCTGTACATTTACACAAACACAAGGGGGCTGAAGACATTGGGGGACCAATCCCTCATGGGTGTCTTCCCAAGCGAGCTAATACAGTTCCTTCTGACCCAGGAATGGGAGTTGTTTGCTGGGTTTCCCTATGAGTTTGTGGAATATTGTGGGTGTCACTCTGGTACCCCCACACCTTTGAGTGGGAGGGAGGGAACAGGTGCCTCTTCTGTTTGGTGTCTTTATCATCAGGTATCATAAAACCCCTAAGCCAAAGGCTTGGCAAGGTCAGAAGAAAAACAATGGAAAAAAGGGCAGAATTCTGCATTAGAGGAGTGTTAGGAGTCAAAGGTTAATAAGTCAAAACATTTCAAAGACAGTGAAAACCAATACAAACAACACAAATACCAAGATGCCTTCCGAGTTTCAAAAGCCAACCAGACACTGACTAAAACGCCTTTAGAGATAACCAAAAGCAAGCAAACCAGCCAAACCAAGCCAAATATGTACACCAAAATGTTTCCAAGGCAAACAAATTCATTAGATTTCTTAACTCAAATACACTAGAAGTAGACCAAAAAGGTGTCTATCAAAGTAGGACCCGTGTTAATCAGCTCAGAATAAACAAACTGGCCTGTCAGGGCAGCCCTGAGCCCTGGTAGGAACTTGAAACAATGCATCTGAGGAACTAGCACCAGATGGTCTGGACTCAATGGGTCCATGCAGACACCTGGCTTCCACTCAGGTGGTTCCTCCAGTGAAAAGTGGATCATTCTCATGTCCCACGTTATGGCACCCCACATAACTGTGGACCCCCAAAACACAGCTCTTGTCTTATAGGGAACCTGAGTTTATTATGGAGCCATTTTGAGTGACCATAGCCCTGGGAACATAGATTTAGATGACCCCAAATTCCATGTTCCCTGCTGTGGGTTCCTTACAGACAATACCAGGTTAAAGAATCTTCAGTCTGCTCCTTATTCTACCAAGGATCTTTGCTTTTAAGTGCAAATGCATACCTGATTCTATTAAATGCCTTCTTTGTGTCTGTTGAGATTGTTTATCTCACAATACATGCCTTGAACAATCATAAATGTTTTAAACATAAATCATCCTTGCATTCCCATAATAATCCTTACCTGGTCTGATGTATGTAGTTAATATGCTGATGAATTTTATTAGTAGATTTAGTGTTTGACATTTTTCTGGAACAAACTCTAGAGAAAATAAATTATAGCCTGAGGTGGTGGGAATTTAAGCTCATAAAACTGAAGATCCTGAAAGACCCTATAATCTGATTTAATTCAGCAACATGTAGACCCCCAGTTTAATACACACACACACACACACACACACACACACACCTCTGTAAATTGAACTAGAGAGCCTGGAACACATGCAGGAGAAGCCAGAAGCGAGACAGTCTTATAGACAACAGTGCATCTTATTTAACGTTCACTCTAGTTTGTTCTTTTAAGGAAATACAAATTTTGTTTCTGTCAAAAGCTGGATATGGAACAGCAGGAAAGGGGCACTTGTCACACACTGCTTATGAGATCCCTCGTGTATATGCTGCAGTAAAACTGGAACTGGAGTAAAAGCCACATTGGGATATTCATGGTCAGCCCTGTCAACATCAGACTTACAGACTAACAGCCCCGAGGGGTGTAGTTCATAGTGGAAGATGAGAGAGATGATCATCCACAGTCCGAGGTTGGGGTCCTGGACTTTGTAGACTGGCTCAAAGGGTTGACCCATTCGCATTTCTGTGGTAGTAGAAGCCTTTCTCCCTGAAAGTTTCTCAGCAGTATTCCAGTATTTTGAGGCTTCCCTTCTAAATCAAACCCTCCCTCTGTTTCTAGGACAGTGAGTGGTCCAGAAAAATATTTGTAGACTTTACAGTAATACAAAATAGTACGAATGAAAGGACTGTGTAGCTGAATTACCAGGTAGTCTTTCAAGGACACCAAGAACAACTATTCCATGGAGTCGAAAGGCCAGAGCTGGTCATGGGGTTACTCCTCAAAGACGGGGAACACCGACTGTTCACCTGACTCAGGAACAGTGGCAAACAAGAGGAAAGCTGGCTTCCTGTCCCCTGCCGAGCCCCCCAAATTCTCCTGGGTGACAGTCTCCTCATGTTCCTGGTTTCTTGGTCTGCTAAACAGGGAAGTAGCCCGGAGTGTTCTGTGTTCTCAGTTTAATAGGGATCCCCTTCAGAATCAGCAATTGAGTTTTCAGCCACAAACTCCACCACTGGGTACATACTAAGTATGGGTGTTCCTGGTGGAGTGGGTAAGCAGCCATCCTTCCCTCAAAGTCGGATTCGCACTGTCCAGACTCCTCCTCCTTCTGTTGTCTTTAGACATGGGATGCTGCCTCCTCATTTGAAAACCCTGGGACATGTACCTCAGAGCCTACAGCATTCCTCTTCTATGGCTTCCCTCCAGAGGGCCTTCTCCCATTTTTTCCTTGGGCTCTTAACTCCCCCAGCAGACCTCAGCATATGCCAACCACAGAACAAGCAATTGGCAGGATCTCTCCTGAAGACTCTTCCTGTGCCAGCCTCAGCACCCACAGACGAAGCCACAGACAGTCAGCTCTGCCAGCCTGTGGCCTGAGCAAGCTGCCCTGTGCTGTCTACGGACCATATAAACTTCAGCTCTAGTTCCTTCTGTTAGACCCCACTATACGGTGCACCCCGTCTCCCCTAAATCAAAGTTTATGAACTCACCATAACAGCACTGTGTATCTTCTCCACAGGCCCACACAAGTCCTGCTACCCTTCTGAGCACTCCCCTGAACAACCCCCCCCCACCCCCCCCACCCCCACCCCCCGCATAGAGCCTAGTCAGGGAATTCCCATTGGCTTTCGTTTATTTGTTCCTTGGCAGTTCCAAGAGGAATATCCCTGACACATGGCAAACACTTAATAAATTTAAACCTCAAAAATTAAATAATGACTGGTCAGCACAAGAAGATATTCATGGAGAAGTAGTCTCGTACTTCCTCATTTTCACTCCAAATTCAATAGTAACTGCTGCTGCCAGGGCCACAAATAGCCTTTTAAAAATACAATCGTCAAATACAATTTAATTGTTATAGCCAATTTTCTGGGTTTTTTTTTTATTAATTGTTCATTTGATGGCAATCAGTGTGATATTTTAGTACATGTGAGCAGCATGTGCTGATCAAATCCAGCTTCATTTTACCAGTACCCTGCTTCCCAACTTCTAACACTCAATATTCTACGTTCAAGTGGACTTGAAATCCATGTATGAGACACACACAGTGCATAGCACTTGCCTTAATGTACCTGGCTTATTTCATTTAACATGATGTCTTCTAGTTCCATCTATTTCTGCTGCTAGTGACAGAATTCTATTCTTCTTTATGGGAAAATTACTACACACACACACACACACACACACACACACACACACACACACACACGTGTGTACATTACATTTTCTCTATCCATTCATCAGCTGATGAGTACCTAGGCTGATTTTTATCCTGCCATTGTGAAAAACAATTCCATGAAAACATGGGTATCCAGGTATATCTGGCATGTTGATTTCATTTTCACTGGACATATAAGTAGAAATTAGACTGCTGGATGGTGGTGGATCTATCTTTAGAATTATTTTTTTATATGTTTAGGAGTTTTCCTTGCATGTATGACTGTGCACCAAGTGTGTTCAGAGGCTGGATCCTCTGGGATTGGAATTATAGATGGTTTTGAGGCACCATGTTGGTGCTAGGAATGACCTCTGGTCCTCTGGAAAAGCAGCAAATGTTCTTAACCTACAAGTCATCTCTCCAGTGTAGCTAGAGTTTTCCTGCCTGGCCCACAGTCAGGACAAATCTCTGTCACCCACCAGGCCCACAGCTGCTCAGACCCAACCAAGTAAACACAGAGACTTATATTGCTTACAAACTGTATGGCCATGGCAGGCTTCTTGCTAACTGTTCTTATAGCTTAAATTAATCCATTTCCATAAATCTATACCTTGCCACATGGCTGGTGGCTTACCGGCGTCTTTACATGCTGCTGGTCATGGTGGCGGCTGGCTGTGTCTCTCTCCTCAGCCTTCCACTTCCCAGAATTCTCCTCTCTCCTTGTCCCACCTACTTCCTGCCTGGCCACTGGCCAATCAGTGTTTTATTTATTGACCAATCAGAGCAATTTGACATACAGACCATCCCACAGCACTCCAGCTCCAATTTTTTTAAAAAAATATTTTAAAGGAGCTTCCATAAACTTTTCCATAGTACCTATAGTAATTTACATTCCATCCATTAGTGTATGAGAATTCATGCTTTACCACAGTTTTTGCCAGTATTTGTTATTTTGGCTTTTTGACAACCATTCTAGCTGTATTGAGATGGCTTCTCACTGTCGTTTTGATTTGCATTTCTCTAATGGCTAACAATATTGAACACTTTTTAAAATATATTTGTTGGCCAATCAGATCATCTTAATTGTCCATGTGGGGTGTCTGAAGTAGGGAGGCACTTTTGCTTGTCACTGTGTGTGAGTACGGAGTGCTACAGGCCTTCCTGGGCAGGTCCGCTAATTACCACGTTGTCCAGGACAAGAAACGCCAAGGGCTCCCTAAGATAGGTTCCTCAGTCTTTGACTGTGCTGGCCACCAGCAGCATGGAACCCTCCTTAGGGTTAGGGTCTTTGCCTCTGCCACCCCAGCTCTCCAGGTTCTTCACAGATTTATGCAGATTCCCAGGCCTGGCTCAGCCAGGACTCTGAGCTAATGGCCTATCTTCTGTTCGGTTTGTCTATCTCCAAGCTCTTGACCTGGCATCATACTCTCAACTATACCATGACCTTTCACACCAGGGCCCCCTCTATGACTCTACCCATTCTGTCCCCTGTGCTAGGACATCCTACACTCTTCTCAACCCAATTCCTACACAACCTCAAGGGCTCTACTTGAAGGACCTCAGACTCTGGAAAAAAATTTTCCTGCAATTCTCTGCCTTTAGGCATTAATCATGACTAATCACCCATCACCTGGATGAACAACTTTACCTCCCACCAGTCTAAACTCCTTGAGAACAGAAATCATGGTTCATGCTCCCAACAGCTACAGCCAGAACTTGAAATATAGAAAACTACCGTTACATGAATGAATGTCTCTGGTTCTGACATGTATTAGAATCACATAAGAACACCAATGATAACCTGCAGCTGGCATATACTTGGGATACTGAAGCCTACTTCCTCCTCCCAGGGTCAGAGGTCCCTGCATTGTGCTCCTTAGCCAGTGAGGGGGTTGTAGCTGTCACATGACTCTCTAGGCTGATAAGCTAGGGTTTTTTTAATTTCAAAATAATACAGGTATATTATTTCAAAATCAAACCAATCTACAAAACTTATAACAAAATGAAACATCTCCTGACCCATCTCTGATGCTGGCTCCTTAGAGACAAACCACTTCAAGCTATTTCAGCTGTTTCCATGACTAATGGTCTCCACTATTTAAATTATATGCTTAAACTTTTAGTTCTCTGTTTTATTTGCTTTTAACCTCATCCTACAGAAGGTGAAAATTTCATTGTCTTCCCTATTCATTTTTTCCGTCTACCTTCTAATTTGGTTCTCTGTCAACATTTGGTTAAATCACACTTTGGCAGTTATATTATTATGATTTAGATAACATTCATAGCTTAGTCAGGATGTTCTCTGACTTCTGTGACTGCATTTCCTCTCTTACTCATCTTGTTTCCCAAGGAGTTAACACAGCTTGTCTATCTTCTGGTTCATTTCCTATCTATCAAGAGCTAATCCCCCCTCCCTGCCCCCAATTCCTTCCTAAGAGATACAAAGTTTTCAGTTGGTCAAATCCATCAACTACTTCTCCTTTTGTCTTGGATGCCCCTCTGGAAGCTTTGTGTCTGCTGCTAAGATCTGAGCACACTTTCCTCCGTCCCTGGCGTCTCCCTCCCCCTCACCACTTCTCCTTGGCTCTGTCTCAGTTCTCAGATTCATGACTTCTCCTTTTCAGTATACTTCCTGGTCCAGTGGAGTGCTCTGTTTGTTACTTTCTCATCTTTGTGAATACAGCACAGAAACATCACAAGGAAGGAAGGATTTATTCAGCCCAGAGGATTAGTCCATAGTTGCTTGGCCCCAGGAACTTGGGAAGAGCATCATGGTAGCAGGAGCGGGCATAGGGTAAAGAAACAGGCTGTTCATCTACAGGCAGAGAGGAAGCAAAGAGAAAGGAAAGGGCAGAAGAAGAGAAACCTGAGGATGCAGCCTTAATGATTTATTTCATCTACCCGGGCCCTACCGCCTAACATGTCCAGAGCCTCCAAAAACAGTGCTCCCAGCTCAGGACATCCAATACATGAGCCTGTAGGAGACATGTTATTTTCAAACCACAATAGGCACTTTGTCCAGAATACATACCAGCAAACACCTTAAAAAGCCAGAGAACAAAGTTTCAAAAGGCAAAATATAAAATTTTATGTAGGTTTTTAAATAAACATTTAAACTGTAACCATTTAAATGTAAAGGCACACAAAAAAGTAGAAATTATATTGCACCTGAGGACCTGGTTGGCTGATTCCCAAGCTCTGATGGCTCTCCATGAAAGGGGTCATGGAAAGTTCCTCTGTTTCTGAGATCTAGCATGTCTCACAATGACTTTATTCCATCTCCACACTTGATGGATGATTTAAATGGGTCCAGAAGTCTATCAAAATTCATTTACCTCAAGCGTACAAAGGACCATCCAGCTCCCAAGGTCATGTTTTAAAAAACTACTACAGTGCTATAGTCTTGTTTTTATTCTCTGGTAGGCTAGGATTGTGACTTCAGAACCAGTCTCCAGAACCAGCCACTGTACTTGGAGTTTCTACTTCTTCTCCTTTATTTCTACTGGAGGGCTTTGTGGGGCTGTGTAGGAACCCAGGGTCAAGAAAATGGGAGGGCAAGAGATGCTGTAGAGGAAAAGGAGACAGTACATCTATAGTAATCTAAAGATTTGAGAGTCTGAGGCTGGAGGATCACAAGTTGAAAGCCAGCCAGTCTGGAAAACATAATGAAACCCTTTCTTAAAGAAAAGCCCAGTGGTGCGGGAGGAGGGGGACATACACTGACCAGATGGTTCATCTGGTAACGACATTCGCTGTCAAGCCCGATGACCTGAGTTCAATTCCTGGAACTCATGTAGTGGAAGGAGAGAACCACTTCTGCAAAGTTGTCCTCTGGCCTCCACATCTGTGCCATGGTATGTGCAAGCACTCCGATACCACTCACCCCCTTCCTAACCACAGGGTCAGACGCTCTTAGTCCTTGTCCAACTTTGATCAGCCACTCTCACCAGATTATGACAATTAGACATACGGAGCTGTGTAATAAGAAAGGCAACTGAGGACAGAAGGAAGAAGCCAGTAACCCATGTTCCTACATGGTCTCCGACTTAGTTGGTGCCTCCAGGCTCTTGCCTCCTGCCTTGGCACCCTCGATAGTGAACTGTAACCTGTAAGCCAAATAAATGCCTTCTTCCTCCGGGATGCTTTTTGTCTGTGTTTTATCACAGCAACAGAAAGCAAAGTAGGACACACGTTGCTAACTCAGACCTTGGAATAATTACAAGCCTTTGGGTAAAACACACAACTACATATAGTTTTAGGGAAGAATATTGGAGTCAGAGGACCTAGCCTACAATCCCAATTCTCAGCCTGCCTGGCTTGCAACCAGATCAGGTCTGGTGTTTTATTGTTGTGTTTACATGCATGGGTAAACACTAAAGAACAGGGACCCTTCTTCTCATATAAACACACTTCCCAAATAAATCTGTCTTTCAGCTCTCCAGGATTGCCTTGGGATAACTATTTTCTTGGGGGAAGCATATCTATTCTTCAGGTCCTGTCGAATATTCCTCTTTGCTCTATTCTCACACAATCTAGTGTGAGTTTACATTCCTATGACCCCTGGAAAAAATGTTCCTAAAAATTAGCAACTAAACTATAGTGCTAGACACCCAAAGCTAGGTTATAAGCTCCTTTTCTTGATAAATAACCCAGTTCTAGGCATTCTATTACAGCAACAGAAAGCAGACCACTGGGACAGCCTTCACCAGTCCATTCTGTAGCCCGTGTGGGTTGATCCTTATCCATGTGCCCATGTGTTATGACTAATGCAGAGTACGTCTATAATGTACAGCGGGGCTTGTGGAGGAACAATGTCTTAACTAATAGAGGAGGCCCAGTTGTCAGGGTTCTGGGTACTGAGGGAACTGAGCAGGATGTGCAAAGCAACCTAGTGACACCTGCCAATCTAACACATGGTCCTAGACTTAAGGCCAATCTGACACATGGTCCTGGACTTAGGGCCAATCTAACACACGGTCCTGGACTTAGGGCCAATCTGACACATGGTCCTGGACTTAGGGCCAATCTAACACACGGTCCTGGACTTAGGGCCAATCTGACACACGGTCCTGGACTTAGGGCCAATCTGACACATGGTCCTGGACTTAGGGCCAATCTGACACATGGTCCTGGACTTGGTCTGGCCTCACCTCACCCACAGGCTGCACAATTTTGAGACAGTTACTTACACTCTGTACCTCTATTTCCTTGCCTAGAAAATCAGGCTGTTCCTAGTATTCAACCCAGAAGGAGGGTTAGTTTAAGACTGAATGCCACAGGAATAAGTAACCACATCCCTAAGACATTATAAGGACTTAGGTAAAATTTAAAAATTAAGTACCGTTCTAGGGCTGGACTTGGGGTGGCCAAAACCATCCTCCTGTCTGCCTCTTGTTGTACCACTTCAGGTCCACGCTTCTCTCCCCACAGCATCCCTCATGCCAGCCTTTGCTCGCTACCTTTCTCCATTGTATCCCACAGAAACCAAGGAAGCAGGATGCAAAGGCAGCTGCAAAAGACAGCTGCAGAAACAGCACCTTCCTCCCATCCCCAGTTCGATTCCCTATTTTACAGCCTTCCCGCTAAGCTGCAGGCCCCACATTGGGGACAGGGAACACACATGTGTGCTCACCAGTCACAGCACTTCCTGTCTCACAGGAACAGTGGCTGCCTCTACCACACGAGAAATAAGCAGGAGGTCTCCCCCCAAAGCTGTGTGCCGTGACTAAATTTCTTCCATCTCGGTCTAGCGCAGTTCACAGGACGCATGTTTTACTTCTGAAATAGAATCTAGCAGCCAGCGGCGGCCTCTGTGGTTTCTCTAGTTTAGGCAATATTGGACACCAAGAAGTGCCTCCTTTTCTTCCCAGACAACTGAATGAGAAAATCCTGGTTTCTATTAGGGTGTGTCCAGCTCTCTCTGTGCTGCCAAGCCTTCCATTTTTATAGTCAGTACGCGGGGAGATTTTCCATGAACAGCCTCAAATTTATTCCCAAGCAATGATGTCTAAGAAACTCAGTAAGCATTTAACCAAAAAGAACATTTCTGATGGAAAACAAAAGTAGCATAATTTTATGCCTCAACAGAGACGGGAGTGGAAGGGTGTGCATTCATCTTCTATGGCTTTTGTCCTGGGAGGGGTTGTTAAATGAAGTTTTATTCTTTAAATTCTCTCCTTTTTCGTTCCTTCTCCACCTCCCCGTCTTCCCTTTCCTCTCTATGGTGTTGGGAATCAAACCCAAGCACTTATTCATGCTAGGCAAGCACTCTACCACCGAGATACACCCTCAGCCCTATTTTTTTCTCTGCAGACTTACGTAGACTACACCCCAAACACCCACCTACACAGACATTTTATATAAATTAGAGGCCAAGTAACTGGAAAACTAAACACAATTATTTATAGAGTGTCTTTCTAGAGATTTAAGTGTGGATTAAAGTAGAAGCTAGTGGTAACTGTGGAGGAGAATGAACCCATTAGAGAAAGTGCTAACGGAGAGCATGACAAGGATTTCATCTGGCTGGCAAATGAAAACACAGCTACCATAGTTCCTTAAAGTGAAAACTAACGCAGGAAACAGTTTCATATGTACATATTCATACACACTATTTCAGAAACTTCCCCTGAGAACAAATCCTCCACCACATCCTGCTGGGACTGCCCACTTTCACAGCTTCAGTTTGGAGTAAGTCCTTCCTCCACCTGGCATGCTGCAAACAGCTTCTTCTCTCCCTTCCCCTCACCCCTTCTTCTACAGATATGGATCCCAAAAGAAATTCAAAACCCAAATCAAACCAAACCAGCCCTCCCCCTGCCAGCTTCTGTGGTCTGCTTCCTGGAGAAACAACCCACTACCCACGCACACATACATGACTCCATCCACCCAGCCATCTAGTAACCTGCCACTGGGTTTAGGGCACATAGGTGGTCTGGGGCTGGGTGATACAGATGAAAAGGAACCAGTTCTCACCCCTAGGGAGCTCTGGAATAGAACAGCCCCGTATAGGAACAATCATAAAATACTGACTTTTGTGGCCAGTGCTAAGGAAGACTACAAAAGAGACAGCCAGGGATGTAATCCCGGCAAGAGCGATCTAGAATCTTCACATACTATAGCCACCAGGATCTCTAACATGCTTTCCCCATGCAATGTCCAACCCTGAGCGACAGAACAGACTCTCTTCACAATTCCTCATCATTACTAACAGAGTCCAAGACAGTGCAGAAATAGCCCCACACTGTAAACAAAGCCTAAGACAACACAGTCAACAGTACTACTGTATAAGGAAGGCTTCTGCCACTGGCCCGGCCTTCAGTGTAAAGCTCCCGGGAAGACCCTCCAGATGCTCAGATGTCTATTAAAACTTCATCCACAGAAACTGAGGATATGCAGAAATACAAGACAAGTTCCTGACCATCAAAGAGCTACAGCTCATTGTGTGGGCAGGACAGAAACCAGTGCAGGCTTCAAAAACAGGAACAAGAAAAGGAACTTGACAAACAGCCAAATGGTGCAGCATGCCTAGGCCATCCCTGCCATCAGCGGGCCGGTTCACTCATCATTAATCTGTCGGCAAAGTAGTTAACAGCCTCCACCATTAACCCAACACTGGGAACCAGCAGACCCCCCTAACACTCACAAACAAATGCACCTGCAGAGTTTCCTTTAGATCCAAAGAAAAGATCCTTCAAACAAAACGTAAGTGCCTGAAGGAACATGGTTCTGGAGAACACTGGCGGGGTCCAGAGTCAGTCCCCAGCATTTCTCTGCCTCAACCCGCCCGCTCTCAGGCCAGGCCAGCACTGCCTCCCTTCCGGCTCCTTCCACTGCTCTGCTGCCATCTGTAACTACCTTCTGCTGCTGCCCCTCAGGGCCATTTGCAGCCCCCTCTGTGTCCTGCATCCCCGCCACCGCCCTCTCCAGTGCTGGGTTCATCCTCTGAAAGCAGAGTCTCAGTGATCCCTGCATTTCTTCATCTCCGCAAGAAGTGATGTCTGGAGACAGCTTTCTGTTGGCCATGCCTCTGTCCAACAATCATGGGACACCCCTTCCCAAGTCTTCAAGACTTTCTAGTTAGCCTGCCCTAGACTGACTTTGTTTTATTTCCTGAGAACTCCCAGGATTCCAGCTGCTCCCTGTTGACCTGTTCCTCTACTCAAACTATGTTGCTCCTGGAGTGTCTGTCTCCTCCTGACAATTTACTGCATCTACCTATTGCTCATTACATGGACCGAGCTGAGGAGCCAGCGAAACGGGAAAGGCACTTGGGGCCTGCCATTGTCCCAGTTCATTTTTTTCTAGAAGCAACCATCCCCCACACAGACTCCATCACATGGAAATGATTTTCTGCAGCACCTCCTCAGGTACAATCAGCCTGACTCTCCTGGACCAGGGAGTCGGGGCTTCAAGAAGCCCTTTGCCTTTAGCTGAGTAGACAAACTCTCTGGGTTTTCCAAGCCAGAAAGGAAAAGACTGATATCACTAATGCTACTCCCCTGCTGCTTCTAGGAACGATTCTTGTTCCCTTTAGAATTAATACATCAAACCTAGGATTTCTGAGCGATGGGTGATAGATTTGCCCACCGGAAGACTGCCAAGTTGAGTCTCGGGAGCAAATCCAGTGTTCCATAATCTCTGTTGCTTTCCTAATCACAGAAGGAACCACAAAATGACAGAAAAGCAGGAGGGATGCAGACAGCAGGCTGACATAGAATCACCCTGTGCCTCCTGGAGGGTGGTTTCTACAAATATCACCCTCAAACCTCTTCTCCCCAACCCTCCCGAGCCCAGGGTGTCTGTTACTCAATGAGTCTATGCCGAATAAAATGGGAGGAGCTTTTGAAGAGTCTCTCTTAAAGCTGTAAAAGGCAAGAAGTCTACAGAAACTGCCTTGCTCCTTGCTGAGAGGTGACCACCACAGTCAAGTTCAAGAGGGACCTGAATACCTCCTGTATCTCCTGCCACCTGAGCAGTGGTGAGCTAATCAGTGGAATCATGACAATTATATTGAATATATATATTGAATACACACACACAGACATATACAAATATGTATAATTATATATATATATCTTGCAATTTTTCCTCTACAAGGCACTAGGATCAATTATTTAATGGGGTCCTTAGAGATAACCCAGTTAGGTAAAGTGACAGCTGCCATTTACTGAAATGGCCAAGAACACTTTCCAGGTGTTATTTGCTAAGGTGGGAAGAGAAGTACCTCTCCCCGAGGGTGACACGAAGGTCTTTCTCATTCTGGAGTTTATTTTCTTGACCTTATCAAGGACATCTTACGTGCAGAGTGGCAGTCCTTAGAGCTCAACTTCCTACAAAGCAGGCATGTGTGTGTGCACAGGCGCTCACTCTGCCGTCCTCCCCAGTCCCAGGCTCCCACCTGGAGGAGATCCACTTTCTCCTTAGGACCAGGGTCAGCCTCCATGGCTGAGTGTCTGCCACTGAAGTTGTTCCTGACTCTGCAAAAACACTGTCCCTTTGACAGGATGCAAGCAAAGCGAGATGGAGAAACAACACTAATTCTGGAGCTCTGACACAAAGGGGAACACTTTCAGACTGAAAAGAATGAGTGAGACTAAATGCCATTTAGCATAATGGCTCATGACATTAAAATAAATGTTCAAGTCGTGAGATTCGAGCACACAAGGAAAGAAGTGACTGCAGGAAACGGTAAGGTGCAAACAAATGGTGACAGCTTGTGGGAGCTGGCTGTCCTGCTGTTCAAGGCGCATCTGACCCGAGTGATGATGATGCGCGCTGCTACCGTGCAGTGGCCTTCTCCCACAGACTGTCAGTCACTGGGACAGAGCTCAGAACTGCAGCAGGTCGGGGTGGTGGGGCATACCAGCATGGACACGTACGCTTTCTCTCCCTTTTCCATTGACTACCAAGAGCCCTGGAGTCTCCCCTGCCCCCTCCTCCTTTTTAGGAATTTCCCTGGCCCCCCCCCCGTCCCCTATCTTCCACCCACAGAATAAGTTGGTGGACCGTGGTGGACCGTGGCAAAGTTACGGAGATTGCTGAAGTGCCCGTGACAACACGTCTGGCGTCCATCTCCTCCAAGCTCTGGAAATATACTTAGATACTCACAGATACCTATTAAATACTCCTATTGGATTACATGATTAGAGAAGATCCAAAAGCCACCTGTGAAGCAAAATCTTGGAGCCTTAAAGTCACAGAAACACACATGCACGCAAAAGGATGGCGTGCAGGAACGAAATCCACACATACTACACCAAGCAGGAGGCCCTCACACAGCTACTGGAATCCTCACGCACCTCCCTTTCTGCGTACCTTGCCCCATGAAACCTACGCACTCTAAGTTGTGGACCACAGCCACCCTCTTAGGAGTAAGCACAGCTCAGAAAGGTAAGTTCCAGGGCCCATGGCGAGGACTCTGAACAAGCCCTTTAATAAACCTCGACCTCTGCAAAATGGAGATTAAAAATTTAAAAACAAATGAAAACAACCCCCCCAGCCCCCAGCTAGAGGTCATCCTACCCTGATTCCTAAACATGTGTTTCCTACACCCACGCCTGATCTAACAGGCCTTCCACCAGTCGGTCCCCACTCTTGGCACTCCAACATGCCTTGGAAAGTGTCAAGATTGTGCATAGGTTTGTGCGAGGAGGCTCCCAGCACGCAGTCACAGTCTGCGGGGCAAGCAAACTTTCAGGGCTGTCCTAGGTGCACAGAACTATGCTTGCAGATAGAAAGTGAGAGATCCGGAGCCTGGACCCTGGGTGAGGGCCGGGAGGGGCGGAGCTGGCTGGTGGAGGTAGGCTAAGCCTGGTGGAAAATAGACCCACGGTCGTGGGCAGCTTCCTCCTGTTGCTCAGTACTGGGGAAAGGCGGAGGAGGACATTCATTTCTTTCCTAATAAGCAGCCACCTATCCTATCGCTTCCACAACTATTGATTATGAATAGCCCGTGGCGCCTCTTAAAGGGGAAGGCCAGCTCTGCGTATCAGGGACCCCTCGTCCAGGGCCCTCCTCCGCCAGCCACGCCGCCCGCCGCCGCAGGGATGGGCTAACACTTCTGCACCGACTTGCCCAGCAGTCTCAAGAACCGCAGACACAAGCCGAGCCAAGAGTCCTGAGTTCTACCCACGGGTCTTTTCTTCCCACCGACTCTGAAGCATGCATGACCACACAGCCCCCAGGATGGAGGACCCGGCAACACACGGAAAGTTACTTCAAAAGGGTTGCGCCGGTTTCCGCAGAAAACTACTCCGATTTCTCGAGCCCTCCCCCACCCCACCCGGCAGTGCGCTTCAAGGCCGCCTCTGAAGACCCCGCTACAGTGCGATCCATGGGCAAATGTCCCTCCCGTCCCTCCGACGCACCTAAGTGCAGTGGGGTAGGAGGATGCCCCAAAGCCAGTTCCCAGTTTCTCGGTCT
Source organism: Peromyscus maniculatus bairdii (assembly GCF_049852395.1). Classification (NCBI taxonomy): domain Eukaryota; kingdom Metazoa; phylum Chordata; class Mammalia; order Rodentia; family Cricetidae; genus Peromyscus; species Peromyscus maniculatus. The sequence continues at coordinate 51,218,220 of NC_134858.1, forward strand.
GGAAGAGCTCAGGCTGCGAGGGGGACCGGCCTCCTGCCCCGCAGTTCCGAGAAATACTCTCTATTTCCTACGCTGGCCTCCCCTCCTCTCCAACCCCAGCCCTCCCGGCAGGGTTGCCCCTCGCTACCTGCAGCAGTCACAGGCTCGCCCTCGCTCTGCTCTCCAGAATCTGAATCCATACTGTGGGCTTCCGCCCGCCCGCGCATCCACCACCGCCCGCCTGCGGGGCGCTGGGGCCGGCGTCCCGGCTCCGGTGGCCGCGCAGCACTCTCGGTATGGGCTGCAAAGAGTCTGGAGCCGGGACGGTGCCGAGTGGGCAGTGTGTGGCCAGACACTAGGGCCAGGGGGCGGCTCCGCAGAGGCCAAGCCTGCTCCTGTGGCCCGCCCGCCGCCCGCCCGTGCTTGCACGCGAGGGTAGTGGGGCGGGGGGGGGGGAGCAGGAGGGGGACGGGAATGGGTAGGACGTGAGGGAGGGGGAGGAGGAGTGTCCAGTGCCCCACGGCTCCTGGCTGGGATTAAGTAGCCTGGGTTCTTCTACACTCAGAGCCCTGGAATGGGAGCTTGGCGAGGTGGTGCGGGTCCTGGAAGTCAGAAGTCCCTTTCTTTGGGTGTGGCAAAGTTTGCAAGATTCTTCAGTGAAAAATCACTTCTGACCATTAAAAAAGGAGTTATTGTTAGGGTTTAGGGTTGTGAGGCTGCAGGCGTTTTAGTGCAACTTCACCCCTTAGACACTTGAGTGAAATCTCCGTGTGTCGGTTTTCCTCGCGTGGAAAAGTGGGCGAATGGTCTTGCAGGAATATTTTGGGATATATAATGCCGGTTCACTGGTAAGGAAGCAAGCAGCGGGCCTTACGCCTAGTGAGGGAGTAAACAACTAGTCAGGTAGAGATAACTCCTGCAGTTCCCAGTTCTTGCTCTTCTCGGCGTGGGCGTGGCCTGTCGAGCTGGTTCTGAGAGCTGGGTGAGGGCCCAGCCTGAGTTGGCCTGGAAGGCTGGACCCACCCTGCCAATCATGCTCCAGCGCCAATTTTTGCCTCCAGCTCAAGAGGCATGAATTGATTTTTAAATTTTTTTTTTCCTGGGGAGGCGGCTGGGGGTAAGAACGCTTGGTGTTCAAACTTGGGGAACTGAATTAAAACGCCCTGCGTGGCCTCCTGTGTGTAACCCCAAGAAGAGCAGCCACAGGAGGATGGGACTCGCTGGCTGTCAGCCTAGCTCTAGGTTCAATTAGAGATCCTATCTGAAGGGAGTGAGGAGAAAGAGAATGATGGACACCTGGTGTCCTCCTCTGGCCTGGGAGCTGAGGAAGAACCTTTTCTTGCTGATGGGATTAAATGCAAAGTACTAAACTTTTTCAACATCTCCTTTCATTTTCTTTTTTTAAAAAGTTAATTTATTATCTAATCAAGAGATCAAGCCATGGAGGAGAAGCACTGAGCAGGAAAGCCGTTGTTAATTTCTGAGCACGTGCGGGCTTTCATTGTATTCCTTTATTATAGGCTTGAAAATTCACATAACCTCAAGCCTGTTTTTCTTGAGTCTAAACTGCCTACAGCGATCGCCAACTATTGACCCGAGAGAAAAGAAACCAGGAAGAGAACACCCACTTAGAGGTGCGGATTCCCAGTGTGTCCTCCAAGCACTCATTTCTTCCGAACTAAGACCCAGGGATGAATTTAGGTCGAACCATTTGAAATTGCATTTTGGAGATGGGAAGCACAGTTGGAATTTGGCTCTTGTATGGATTCAACCTATAGTCAAGCCCATTTTACAAATGCAGAATCTGCGTCTCCGCTCCAGTAAGAACACGAGAGAGGAATCTAATCAAGGCTGTGTGGAGTGGACAGCTGCTACTTTCTGTCGTGGTCCAGTGGTACAGGCGAGCTTTGGCGTCTCGTCTAGCTGGGAACTAGCTCATTTAGGGAGAGGTAGACCTCACAGAACATCATTACAGCTCTACTTTATGTTCTAGGGGAAAGTTTTCTGGAAGACTAGACTCATTAGCCTCAGTGATGAAAGTTGGATTTGATGAAATTCTGGGGAAAAAAAAAAAGCCCCTATATAAGAAGTATACTCTTGGGCAAATGCCCCAGCCTCCCTCAGTCTCCTGTATCGGCCTCTTCTTCACAGTCCCCTGTGAAGGAGTAAAAGTGGTGGGTGTGGAAGCAACTGCCCAATGCTGGTACAGTGTTAATGCTTCCTAAGGGGAAGAACATAAATTCTTTGGTCTGATGGGTCTCATGTAGAAAAAAAGCATAAACAAAACCCTATTTTAAAATGAAAATCAAAAGGGAATGGAAAATTGAGTCCAAGTGAATGCTCAGAAAAGAAACTGGCTGCGTCATTTTTAAAAGTTTGCTGTGCCAGATCTGACAGCTCACACCCATAATCCCAGCACTGGGAGGCTGAGACAGGACTGCTGGCCACAAGTTCAAGGCCAGCCTGGGCTGCATAGTGAGTTACAGGACAGACTGTCCTGAAGGGTGAGACCCTGCCTCAAAAAAAAAATGAGTAAAGAATTTTTACAAGTTTGCTCTAGCCACTTCACAGAAGAAAAGTGTAATGATGACTTAACACAGCGGAGAGCATTGGGCTGAAGGCATTTGGAATGGGGAGCCTGTGGCTTAGGGGTAGACTGCTTGCTGAGCATGTCTCAGATTCTGAGTTCAGTCCCCAGCACCACAGATTTCTCTCTGTCTCTGTCTCTGTCTGCCTGTCTCTCTCTCTCACATACACAAACACACAGCATCTCTAAAGGCCAAGTCTAAATTCAACAACAGGAATACAAGTTCTTCTCTGTGCCGTATACTTTGTTTCCTTATACTTGGTAGGTCTGTTTTTGTTTTTATTTATTTGTTTGGATATCTTTCGTGAACTGGTGCCTTATGAGAGTTATGCGGATACAATCGATGTCTAAGAGCAAAATTTTAACAGGAACTTTCTCGTGCTGAGAGCAGCAGGAAAGTCCCGGGGACATGTATTCCCGACACTTATCTGCCCGCCTGTCCCCGGACTTTCTCGGAATACCAGCTTGTATGAACTCAGAGATAAGTGCTTGTGGGTACAGAGAAGGAAGAGCTATCAGAGTACCCTGAAAAGTGCAGGAGGTAAATCTTTACATAGTAATCCCCATTCAGTTAGCCATTCCCAGCCCCCTATTTCTGCGGAATGAGACAGATGTAGAATGAAATATTGTATGTAATTAAACAACGGAAGCTAGAGATCCAGACTAAATAATGTCTTCACTCTAGTCTCCTATGATGTGCAGTGTGTTGTCATGGGACAGACAAAGGGAACTGATTGCTGGCATTCTGGTGTAAAGAGAAATGTTAATAGAACACACATTATTTGTGTCCCCAGATGGAAAAGCCATGCCAGAGAAACCCTTAAAATAATATCTCATGACCATCACCCCATGAAGACAGTGAAATCCAAGGTGCGATTTTTCTCTTTACAAACCCATCCTGGCATTTTTTTTTCCTTACCAAAAAAATAAAAGTCTTTGGGAACTGAAGGGGAACTAGATTTCAGTAGTGCCTTTGTGTATTTTTAGAAGAATGGCATCACTCTGCAGACTTGAATCTAGAGTCGGAGCATTACAAACCACCTCCCTCCGTGTTTCCACTTCATCTTTGGCTCCCGACAGCTCTTAAGACAGGGGAATGTCTAACTCCCATTGGTCATTTCTTAACATCGGCAAACAGAATTGTTCATTTTGTTTTTTTTAATAGAAACTGCCTATCTGCGGGAAAATATCTATCTATCTGTAAGGTGTCATGAAATAGAAAGTAAAGTAGATCCATTTCTGCTAAGGCAATAAATACTACTCCTTTAAGCTGAGCCAGGGCTGTGACTCATCGGCCTGTCTCCTCTTGTGGGATGGAAAGGGAGTGTCTGCAAACCTCTTGACAGCAGAAGGGAGGGAGACTTCAAGGAAGGTGGTTCCTAACGCTCCGACTCCAGATTCAAGTGCGCTGTTCTCTGGACTGAGGTGGCCTTGACCCAGAAGACGAGGACTTGTCCCAGACAGCCTCATTATTAACAACTTTTCGCAAGGTAGGCAGAAGGCAGCTTCTGCTAGAACCATCATGACTCATAGGAGCTGCTGCTTGAAGGTAGCTTTGTGTTCATCTAACGGGACAAGGGGCTGGAAGACAGCCTTGCAAGAGGAGAGGGCCTTTTCACGTTTCTTCCTTTCCAGCAAAAATAGGCTTTTATAACTCCACCCCTTCTTTCAAATGCAGTGCACGGTGACTATAGAAACCAGGAAAATACAAATAAGGGAAAAGGAGGAAAAATTTAAACATCCTTAATAATTCCACTAGTTGTAGTCACTGCTAATGGACTGTGATGGTTGATCAAATGGACACACACAAGAAAACGGAGCCTCAGTTGGAGATTTGCATCCATCAGATTGGCCTGTGGACATGTCTGTGGAGGATTTTCTTGATTGCTAATTGATGCAGGAAGAGCAAGCTTACTGTACCATCCCTAGGCAAGGGGCAGGGGCTGTATAAGAACGGTGGTTGGGCTTGAGCCTGGGAGGCATCCAGTAAGCAGGGTTCCTCCATGGTTCCTGCTGCAAGCTCCTAGCCCACCGGAGTTCCTGCCGTGACCATGCGATGAAGTAGGCCCCTTTTCCTCTCAAGCTGCTTTTTGTCATGGTGCTTCCTACAGTGGCAGAAAGCAAACTGGAGTGTGTATCTTTTGAGAATTTCCCCCTGTTGTCTGGACAGCATTCCGGTTTTGTAGGCTTGTTTGTTTGTTTTCTTTCTTTCTTTTTTTAAGCTGGCAGAAGACTGACGGGCGGGGTGGGGGGTGAGGCAAGAAAATGAGTATCAAGTGCATTCTTCCCAGCCCTCGATCCCTGAACCTTGACTTTCTGATGGCAGCTGTGTCTCCTCTGTGACCTCCATCTTTTATCAGGTGATCCCGGCAGCTTGGTCGCTGTCACAGCATCTCCTGTCTTATGGACCTCCAGCATAGAGTGGCAATAGTTGCTGCTGCAACTAATGTCCAGATCGTCTCACAAGCCCCCGTGTGACTTCTCTGCTCTCCCATTACCTGTGCAACCGAGTCCCCAAATTACTTCACCTTCTTTGAAAATGTATGAAATGCTTTCCTAATTTGACTGACTTCATTAGGACCGAGTCATAAGAATAATGGTTCCGGGATACTCATGGGCAGAGATATTGTGGGAGGCTGGAGCTCCAGATCTTTAGGATTCCTTTGGATTCACACTTCAAATACTACGGCAGATGTGGGAAATCCTCCTATAGCCAAGAATATCACATCTATTTTCATTAAGACATTATCCGGGGCTGGAGAGATGGCTTAGTAGTTAAGGGCATGGACTGCTCTTGCAGAGCACCTGAATTTGGTCCCCAGCATTGATACCCATTGAAGCACAGGAGAAATTGCATGTCCAAGTTCTGGGAATGGCAGGTGAGATTGGAACCCAGAGCTCCTGAGGTTTTCTTGACCATAAGTCTTCATCTGAAGTTGGCTCCTTCCCCTGGATACGCCTTTAACAACCGTTCTCCATGGTTTATGTTAATCATCCCCCTGATCTATGGAAAGGAAAACTGAATGCCCTAAATTTTCCCATTTTAATTTTATTATAATTATATGACAAACTAGTTCAATAATGCTTACTTGCTAATTATTATACAGAACAAATGTTGCTTGCCAAGTGTTGTGTGGAACCTTTTATTCTCCTCTTCAAAAATTTTATCCTTAGGAAAGCTAAATACGTGTTCCAATCTGGAAGGCTTCATTTATGTAAGTCTCCGATTTCATAATGTCTATGTTGAATAGAGGGGTGGAGAGCAGAAAAAAGGGTGCTCAAGGTCAGTCAGCCTAACCTAGAAAGGAAGAAGCACATCTAACACTAGTGTCCTGCCCAGGGGTAGGTAGGGCTAGAACCCAGGTCGCTGACCTAGTTTTAATATGCACCATCATATTACCATCCTCCTTTGTGGGCCTCCTACCAGCCAGCATTGCTCTCAACTTTCAGCTGGCGTCGCATATTCTTCCTCTAGTGCTGGTCTTTCCCCTCGTTTTACCTCAGCTGCCAGCCTGTTTTCAAAAGCAGGGGTTAACCAAGACCTCTTTCCAGTGCCCTTGTCTCTCTCTCCCTCTCTCCCTTCTCTTTCCTGAGTTTTCAAACTGTCCAGTCTCCTCTTCAGTCTAGCCTACGTTTTCTTTCCCAAATCTTCCCTTGGCATTGTCCCTTCACTGATCCCTCCCTTTTGATTCAAAGCTAGTCTGTCTGGTGGGAGCCATGGATACTTCTACTGGAAGAAGCTGCTAAGCCCTGGGTCTGAACTCTGGTTGCCATGAACACTTGGTCGTTCTGAAAAAGGCCATAAGTTAATATCATAACCTTTTAGCAGGATCTCTGGGACCGTCTCTACTATTGCCTGGCTTCCTGGCTGCTGATGTGAACATCTTTACACCTCAAATATGACTGTAGGTGTGTATTTAGCCTCCTTTAGCCAAAAACATCACATTTATTTTCATTAAGATGTATTATCCAGGACTGGAGAGATGGCTTAGTAGTTAAGGGCATGAACTGCTCTTGCAAGAGCATCTGAATTTGGTTCCCAGCATTCATTATCTGGTGACTCAATCTCCTGTAACTCCAGCTCTAGGGAATCAGATGCCTTCTTCTGGCATGCACAGGCACCTACAGTCACCCCACCCCACCCCCGACACACACACATGCAGTTTTCAAAATATATCATCCATGGAAGTTTTCAGTGCTTCAGCAATTTTCTCTTTTGGCTGTTAGTAACAATCTTAGCTGGGTTTTAGATCTTTGCCAAATTTGTATTATGTAGACATTTACGAGAGGTTGGATTTATTAAAGCTTTTTCAAGATAATGACCTTCTTCAAGTGTGCTAGCCCTCCCCCAGAGCAGAGAGTATTGGCACCATAGTTCCAGTTGGCTTGTGTTCTTCTAGCCTTCTAAATTTTGTTGCTTTCCTCAATGTGGATTTTGTCTCAGGCACATAATTGTTGAGATGTCAGGAACTCAGTTTATCTTCCGCATTCCTGTAATTCATATATTAATTCCTCTTGATAAATCTGGTTAACTACAGTGATCAAATATTAAAGTTCCATTTGGAAAAAAGCATACAGGACATCTGCTTTCTCTGTTCACACAAGTGATGTTTCAGCATTGTTACCAAGAAGGGGAATCGCTGGCAGAGGAAAAGGACAGCTTTGGGAACCCAAGAGCACAGTCTGGCGCGTCTTCCTGTCCTCTTGTGTGAAGGGTATGGTCAGTGTGGTGTGGGCTTATTTCTTCAGCCCTGAGCAATCTGTCTTTCTAAAGTCCTCATTGTGGCCAAAGGCTTTGAGTTCCCAGACTCGTGCTCATAAGGTTTGCTTTCTTAGTTTTATATTGTTCCTACATTGGCAGCCAAAATTCTATCAGATTCTCACACCATTTCTTCCATGAGTCTCTTAATTTTACTTTTTCCTTCCTATATCCAGCTCCTCATAGCTCTTGACCACAACTTTTAAAAGATGGATTCTTGCATGTTACCCTAACTGGACTGGAGTGATTCTCCCATCTCAACCTCTAGCATGACTGGAGCCATAGATTCAAACATTTCCACGCTGTCACATCACCCCTTCACTGGCACTACTCTAACCAACCTTGTTCTGGTCCAGGAACACCACACTAAAGCCTGTCTTTCTTTCTTTCTTTTCTTCCTTCCTTCCTTCCTTCCTTCCTTCCTCCTTTCTTTTTTTCTTTTTCTTTCTTTCTTTCTTTCTTTCTTTCTTTCTTTCTTTCTTTCTTTCTTTCTTTCTTTCTTCTTTCTTTCTTTCCTTCCTTCCCTCCTTTCTTTTCTTCCTTCCTCTCTCTCTCTCTCTCTCTCTCTCTCTCTCTCTCTCTCTCTCTCTCTCTTTTTGTTTTTCGAGACAAGGTTTCTCTGCGTAGCTTTGCGCCTTTCCTGGAACTCACTTTGTAGCCCAGGCTGGCCTCGAACTCACAGAGATGCGCCTGGCTTTGCCTTCCGAGTGCTGGGATTAAAGATGTGCACCACCACCGCCCGGCTTAAAGCCTATGTTTCTTATTCTAACTTTTCATGAACTGGATGTAATTCAACAGCTGATTGTCTTGGATCTCTTCAGGTGCCAGTTCTGAGGACCAAATTGTCTGTGTGATCCTGAGTCAGTTCTGATCACGTTCCCTTCCTCTAGATGATGAGGGAGGAGATATCTTGTTTGTAACCCAGAATGCTTTGTGCCCAGGGTCCTTATACATCCTCTAATCCAAAATTCACCTTCCAGTGTAAGACAGTGATTTATGTTTCACTACTTTCATTTGGGTATCTCTCTTGGAAACTTAGGCCTACCTGTACCTTGATACTCTAGTATCTGGCCATTCCCTATCACCTGAAATAACAGAAAGAAGTCAGTATAAACCTCTGGAGAATTTGCCTAGCATAAGCTACCACTGTGTGTACTTTCACTTTGTTTCAAAAATTAATTTGAGGGCTGGGCAGTGGTGGCGCATGCCTTTAGTCCCAGCACTTGGGAGGCAGAGGCAGATGGATCTTGTGAGTTTGAGGCCAACCTGGGCTGCAGAGTGAGTTCCAGGAAAGGCTCCAAAGCTACACAGAGAAACCCTGTCTCCTAAATAAATAAATAAATAAATAAATAAATAAATAAATAAATAAAATTAGTTTGATTGGCTTTTTTTGGAGTGACTCCCAATGTTTTTAGACTATTCGTTTCTTTGTAAAACTTATTGCAGCTATAGCCAAGACCCAGAGTGAAATCAGGACCAAAGGGTCCCAAGCTACTTGAAAATATCACTGAGAAGTCTCTTCAGCTCTCGTTTACTGTCTAGTTCTCTTTCATTACCCCAAGCTCTGTGAGGTCTGAGAGCAAGAGGGTGTAGTTGGGCACCACAGCTGGGTGCAATAATTCCTTCCCACACACTATCACTCATCTTCCTGCGACCTGGGTGGCTTTCTTCTTACTGAAAAGAAACTCCAGGCCTCTGAAAGTAGAAGGAAAAGAAGATCCCTTAAATAACAGTGGGCAGAGCGGAGAATAAGCCCACATTCCTCCCCCAGTGAGGACCAGCTCTTATACAGTCTTATAGATGTCCAGAACAATGAGCTCCAGATACCCTCAAGGTAAATGGCCTCTAGTTAATCCATCAGTGATGACAGACTTCCCATTTTCTGCCCTGTGACAGCACCCACTGGGACATACTGGGATTACCTCCCTAGAAAATATGTTACCAGGTCTTTATGTCAGGGTCTGTTTCTGATGGAGCCTATCCTAACACAAGTTACAAGAACTAAGCCAAGGAATGAGAGAAAGGAAGAAGCTCTTAACAAACAGAGAGAGTAATGGAAGTGTATTAACACTGAGTCCATTACCAGGGCCCACTGAATCACAAGCATATGTAACATACTGCGCCAACGTAGCAACCATGGTAAAATATATTTCAGAGAGTTCTAGAAGAGCTTTCTACATCAAGAGTCAAAACCAACTGTGAAAACTGAAGTATCTTAAGGAAGAATTCATTGACTAGCTGGAAGCTTGAGTTTCCTCAAAGACCCTCCCTTGGTAACAAGGATTTGCTGGATTTTCATTTGAATGGAAGTCATTGCCTTCAAGCTTCAAAACCTCCTGGACTCCAGAAGTTTGGATTTTTATGGCTCATGTTCTTCATATTAGTTTTTGATTGTATCCCTTTTTTGCTTGCACAATAGAGTTCTTTTTAAAACGTCTGCCTGCCCACAGAAGCCCCCTTTGCCCCTTGGCCATTTTAATGGCTCTTCTTTTGCCTCATGATCTCATTCCTGGGCTGTGGAGGTCAGCTCTGCATGCAGAATCCCAGGGGCCAGGACTCTGAAATCTGTACTTCTGTTTTGTTTTCAATCCAAATTGATTATTTTTTTCAGTTTTCATCCAGATGTTTAATATCATGTAAACACAGCTTGAAAGTGTCCCTGAAGTGCTTGCAGATGTATGCCAGTGAAACACTTTCCAAATTACATATAATGATGCTCTCGGTCTATTTATATCTACGCCATAATCTCTGCCTAGAATTTTAGCTGTGGGATTAAGATGGAGAGAAAGTGAAAAATTCACATGTATGGGAGATTTGTCTATTTGATTAAAGACTCCAGATATTTTGGGAACATTCAGGGGTTGTCACTATCTCCCACTGAATGCTGACATGTCTAGGACCATACCTACCCCACCATTTTTTATGTTGGTTCTTAGCTATAATCTTAAAAAGGTTTGCAAGGAAACTAATAGTCTGAAAATATTGGGAGCCACTCCAAAAAGGTCCTATTAAAATAGTACAGACTAAGTGTCTTAAGAGGCCAGAATTCAGAATTAGAGAGTTAGACTCCAGCTTTCTGTGAAAGGCATTCCTTTTGTTAGCTGAGGTGTGAAGGGGAGGCAGACCTTGTTTGTCTCTTTTGTAAGTGCATTAATCCAGTCACAAGAGGCCCACCCTCTCCAGGCACCATGGTGAATCCTGTTACTTGGGAAACCAAGGCAGGAGAATCACTTTAATCTAGGAGTTGAGGCCAGCCTGCGCCACATAGCAAGCTATCACCTGAAAAGCAGCTCTCCAAAATAGACAAACAAGAACCAGCCTTTTCCCCCAGGCCATCTCCATTCCTCTCTGCCACCCACCAAACTTCAGAAAACAGGATCTATCCTTCTGCTGCATCCAACAAACACAGCTCACCACCAAGGATAGATATCACTGCAGGGAAAAGGACGGAGAAATTCCAAGTAAATGGGCCCAAGAAGCAAGCAGGCAAAGCCATTTTAATACCCGACAAAACATACTTCAACCCAAAACTAATCAGAAGAGATAGGGGAGGACACCAGATACTCATCAAAGGAAAAATCCACCAAGAGAACAGTACAACTCTTAACATCTCTGCATCAAACACAAGGCCACCCACATTCATAAACAACACTACTACAGCTGGAACCACATACTGATCCTCACACAGTGACAGTGGGTGACTTCAGTACCCCACTCTTGCCAATAGACCAGGCATCTACACAAAAACTAAATAGAAATGCTGGTGTTATAATGTTGTAAGTCAAAGAGCAAGTAGCTACAGAATATTTGACTTAAATACAAAAGAATATACTTTCTTTTCAGCAACTTGTGGAACTTTCTCCAAAGCTGATGACATTCTTGGACACAGAGAAAGTCTCAACAGATATAAGAAAATTGTAACAACACCCTGCGTGCTATCTGACCACCGCGGATTAAAGCTACATCTCAACAACACAGAAAGCCTACAAACTCATGGAAACTGAACAACCCTCTACTGAAAGAAAAGTGTGTCAAGGCAGAAATTAAGAAAGAAATGAAAGACTTTCTAGAATTGAATGAAAATGAATATACAACATACCATACCTGTATAATAAAAACTTTAAGACATTGAAGAAAGAAATTGAAGAAGATGTCAGAAGATAAAAAGATCTCCTATGCTCATGGATTGGTAGGATCAATTTAGTAAAAATGACCATCTTACCAAAAGCAATCTACAGATTCAATGCAATCCCATCAAAATTCCAACACAATTCTTCACAGAAATCACAGAACAATTTTAAACTTCATATGGAAACAGGAAAAAAAGAATAGCTAAAACAACCTGAATAATAAAAATAACTCCTGGAGGTATCGTCATCCCTGATTTCAAGTTGTACTACAAAGCTATAGAGATGAAAAGCTGCTGTATTGCAAAGGATACCATCATTTGGGCAAAGTAGCAGGCTGCAGGATGGGAATAGATCTTCTCCACTTTCACATCTGACAGAGTAGCAATATCTAAAATACATAAAGAACTAAAACAACAAACTAGACACCAAGAAATCCAATCAACCGATTGAAAAATGATATATAGAACTGAACAGAGAGTTCTCCAAAGACGAGGCACAAGTGACTGAGAAACACTTAAAGAAATGTCCAACATCCTTAGCCATCAGGGAAATACATATGAAAACTATTTTAAAATTTCATCTTTCACCAGTCAGAATGGTGGTAATAATAAAACAATTGACAGGACATGCTGGTGGGAGTGTGGAGGAGGGGGAACATTTATTCATTGCTAGTGGGAAACTTGTACAGCCACTGTGGAAATCAGTGTGACAGTTCCTCGGGAAGCTGGGAATAGAGCTACCTCAAGATCCAGCTCTATCACTGTAGGACATCTACCCAAAGAATTCTCCATCCTACTACAGAGACATTTGCTCCTCCATGTTTATTGCTGCTCTCCTCATAATAACCAGAAGTTGGGAACAGCCTAGATGGATAATGATGCTGTGGAACATTTACACAGTGGGGTATCATTCAGCTGCTAAGAAAAAAATAAATTATAAAATTCACAGGAAAATGGATGGAGCTAGAAAAAGGCATGCTGAGTGAGGCAATCCAGCCCCCAAAAGAAAACATTGTATGTTTTCTTTTATAGGTACATGTGAGTTTTTAAGCAGTATTCATGCCACAATCAATGTAACAAGAGAGGTTAGGTAACTAGTCCGGGACTAGAGCGTAGAAGAGGATCTCCTGAGGAAGGGGAAATAGAATATATTGCTATGGAGAGATGAGGGGGAAACGGGACCTGAGGACTAAAGGGGGAGGAGGGAGAAGGAGAGAATGTGGGGATGGATAACTAACAGGAAGGGAACTTTTATAGGGCCATATGGAAACTTGCTACTGTAGAAGATTCCTAAGATATATACATATATAAAAAATCTGAATGGAATCACAAAATAATGGGGAGACCATGCCCCAACTAGACACCTTATCCCACCAACTAAGACCTCCAGGGACAGGAATGGATTACGTATTGTTGAGTTGTTGGCCAAAGGGGTCCCATGGAAACCGCAAACATCTGGGGCTACTCTCCACAAATTGATGGGAAGGTTCTGTTGGTGAAGATGGCACTTATACACTGAACAATGAGAATCTGAGCTGATGCCTCACTGCAGTCTTCGTTCCTACTGACGAGTGTGTGTGGTATTGGAAGGTACTCTGCATGCTACCAGAGGAGAAAGGTAACCATCAACCCACCGACAGACCCCGTGACCTACAACTTTGACCTGCCTGCGAGGTGTGCTGGTATACTAGTGGTACTGATATGGTAGGAGTAACAAGCCACTCTGATTAGATTTAAGGCCCACTCCATGAGATGGAGCCAGGCCCGACACTGGTAGAGTGGCCAAGAACCTGAGACTGGATAGATCACGGGCCACAGAAAGCTAAATACTATTGTTCTAATAAAGGAACACAGCAATAAAGTGATTTCTAATGACATTCTGCTGTACCCATAGACCAGTGCCACACTTACCATCATCAGAGAAAGTTCTTCTTGCAGTCGATTGGAACTAAAACAGAGACCCACAGTGTGCAGAGAGTGTGAGACTTTGGCATGCACCCTGTCATAAATAGGATGTCTTTATTCTACCCCTTCCCTCAGGGATCAGGGCTCTATGCAAAAGAGGAAGTAGAAAGATTTTAGAGCCAGAGGTGATGGATGACTCCAAGGAAACTCTTTTAGACAGAGCAGGACTGATGCACATATGAACTCAGAGACTATGGCAGCATGCACAGGGCCTGCAATGTCTCAATACTGCAAGGAAGAAGTGGACACAGGGTCCCATCCCTAACCAAGAAGATCTCTGCAACTAATACCTGTTGGCAATAATAAACAAACAAACAAACAAACAAACAAACAAATAAATAAAATTAGTTTTGGCCAACGGAGTCACACCAGGTATACTAACCATGCTTCTGGGTAGGCTCCATGCCCAGGAGTAGTTAGCCAACACAAAATGAACTCGATACTTTTGGAAATGGACTGGGACTCTTGTGATGAGGACATCTCTGCATCATATGATGTTGGAGTATGAGCATTTTACACCAGACGGGGTGGGCAGGTGTTGGAGCAGATGTTCACTACATTTCTTTCTCTCTCCCCGAAACTCTGCCAATGCCTTTTCCTAAAATTTCTTTTGTTGCTTTGCTGTAAAATAGGTGTCAGGATGCTGAAAATTCAAATATGACAGGAATCTCAGGGAAATTATGTTACTAGGAAACCAGAAAGCCTTGGCATTCATTCAGGAGAATTTATTCTGCTACCATAATCTGTTCCTGAAGTCCTGCCAAACCAAATTCTTCGTCTGTGGCCAGTCTTTGTGAGCTGGTTTCCCTCCCCAAATAGCCAAAGCTCAACATTTCTGAGTACCAAAGGTACTGATTAGCAATTTTTTGTCCTGTTCTTTAGGATACTAAAGTATAAGGCAGAGTGTCTAATGCACTTATTATTCTAAATAAGAGTGTGAATTTATTCTGAATCTTTGGAGCTCTGTTGCCTAAATATATAAAATGTTTAGTCCAAGTTTTTCAACCTTAGCATGATAGCATTGTGAATAGACAGCTCTGTAGCAGGATGCTTAAAAGTTCTTATTAATAAAATCAAACCCAAGGCCAGTTATTGGGGTCCATGCTGGTAGATCAGAGAGACAGAACAAGCCACAGCTATCTCACCTCACCAGTTCCTCAGCTGGTCCTGTTTCCTCAGACTGGAAGCCTCTGAGTCCTCATCCAGAATGGGTCTCAGCTGAACTGTGTTGCTGGAAAGCCTGAAGCTTAACCAGCCACATGCTTAACCAGCCAAAAGCTTAACCAGCCAAAATCTTCTAGTTTCTGGTCCTCACGCCTTATATATCTTTTTGCTTTCTACCACCACTCCCTGGGATTAAAGGCTGGCTTTCTGGGATTAAAGGTGTGTGTCACCATGCTTGGCTATTTCCAATGTGGCCTTGAACTCACAGAGATCCAGAGGGATTTCTATCTCTGGAATGCTAGGATTAAAGGTGTGAGTGCCACCATTTTCTAGCCTTTGTATCTAGTGGCTGTCTGTTCTCTGACCCCAGATAAATTTATTAAGGTACACAATATTTTGGGGAAAACAATACCACCACACAGCTCTTTGTCTCAGGGCTGCCCTGTGCACTGTAGGCTGTTTTAGAAGCATCTTTGGTCTCTAGTTACTAGATTCCAGGGGTACCTCCCAGTTTTGACAACCAAAAATGCCTAAATAAAAACCCTGGGAGTAAATCATCCAGATGTTGTTAACCTAATAACCACCCAAGATATGTCAGAAGTCCACCGTTTCTGATCTTATCACTTGGACCTGGAGATAGGGACCTCATGGGATTAATGTCAAGGACCAGAAGCCAAATGACCTATGTTCAAATTCTGAGTCTCTTGTCTCCGACTTACTTACCTCTCTAAGCTTTAGTTTCTCTATCTGTGAAATGGGACAATGACAATACCGTACTGGTCAAAAGAATGAAATCAGCTAACATTAGTTTATCACAGTACTACTTAAGAGTGCCGTTCACATGACTTATTACTATTATTAACCCCCCTCCCCCCGCAGGCTGGGATGAAAATGGTCATTTATTCCTTGGCATGCAACTTAACCTGAAAGCATTCTGTATTGAACCCATAGACTAACTACTCTAACTAACAACTCTGAGGCTTAAAGGCTGAACACAATGATTTATTCTTGGCTACCTAATGGCCCAGGTGTCTCTAGTGGAGCAACTGTCCTGAGGAGCTCTTCTCCAAGCAGACTTGGGGACCTGCTGGCTCCGCCACTCCAGCATCTTTCCTAAAATGCAAATGCTCTAAAGACTAGATGAAATTGAGAAGTAATCTACTTTCACACTGCCTTGGGGATTCGAAGTGATGGTTAACTTGTCTTGAGTGTCTACGGTAAAGAAATGTTTAATGAAATGTGTTTTGATAAACACATTTCATTTTTCAATTTTGATTTTTTTAATCCTATCAGCTATTAAAATGCAGTGGAAGAAGCCTGCTCTGAGAAATGTGAGTGTTGGTTTGGAAAAAAAATGACATAGTTAAACTGTATTTCAGGAAGGGCTGTGGTGACACTTTGAGGGCTAGTTTGTAAAGCCGAACGATTAGACCAAGGAGGAAGAGCTTGCTGTCACACTCTAAGTGAGTGAAGAACTGGACTGATCAGGGACAATTCAGTAAATATATGTAATTTTCATTTGTTAATTATATCTCCATATAGTAGCACCAAAATAATGGAGAACTCAAAGGGAGTAGGATCAGTGGTAGAACACTTTGCTGACATAGTCCAGATCTGATCCCTAGGACTACAAAACACAGAACAGAGACAAGAGGCATTAAGGGATGGCGTTGTAAATGGCAAGGGAAGGGAAAGTGTCAGTATTGTCGGCGGGTGTGACAGAGAGATTAGTTGGAAGAGGAAGTCTGGAGGTCTGGAGAAAGCTGCAGAGGCTGGCAGGTGAGATCATCGAGGGACGGACTTGAAAAAGGAGGACAGGAAAAGAAGCACAGGATGGACTCCAGAGAGCAGCCCACCGGGGAGGGTTTGGAGAAGAACACGAGAAGAACGAGGGAGTTCAGATCTGTGCCTGACCCAGAAGCTGGGGGTGAGGGTAGACAAGAGGGACATGGCAGATGCTGCATGAGTCTTCACAGAGTCAAAAGAAAGAGCTAGCACTGGACACACTGTACCAGTGGTCCGCAACCTTAGGGGGGGTGTTGTTGAATGACTCTTTCCCTGGGGTCACCGAAAACCCTTGGAAAACACAATTTTTTTAAAGTTGATATTTACATTGCAAATAATAACAGTAGCAAAATTGCAGTTATGAAGTAGCAATGAAAATCATTTTATGGTTGGGGGTCACCACAACTTGAGGAACTGTATTAAGAGGTCGCAGCCTTAGGAAGGTTGAGAACCACGGCCCTCTAAGATGAGAGCCATCATCTCAAGGCTTAGCGGGCTCGTGAGGGCGTCAAGGCAGTCTGGGAGCTTTAGCTGGATGGACTGGGAAGGACTTGAGAGGAAAGAGTTTGGAAACACGCTACAGAGGATGTCGGGAGTCCATTTGGAGGGATGTAGTGGGAGCTGTTTGAGCCGTGCCCTGAAGCACCGCCCCAGTGAGCAGCTGTGACTGTTACACCTGCCTATGACCTTGAGATACATGCCCCGGGGCGTGGCCACTGGGGGACCCTTAAGACCTGGGATGCATGTACACGCTCTCTCTTTGCTACCTCGTGGTTTTGAATGCTGGAACGGACCAGGGCAGAGCTCGCCAGAGAACAGCATTGGACCGTGCCTCACCCTTCCAAGATCCTGCGACCAATTCCTTGATTCTGTCTTGTGAGTTAACTCCCAAATAAATTCCTTTGCTCATTAAATAGACTCTGAGGATTGCTAGTGATATAATTCCAATAGAGGGAAACCAAGTATCTGAGAGAGAGATCTAGGAATGAAAGGAGGAGGCCCTGTCCGTTGAGAGGAGCCCAGTGTAGGGAGCAGTGGAGAGCAATGGGAGGTGCTCTGGGGAAAAGCAGGAGTGTCTTTTTCTCAGGGTGTAGGTAGTGAAGGAAATGGAGAAGGCAGAAGAAGGAATGTATGAAAGAAAGCTCTGAGGGCATGCCATGAAGCTGCCAACACCCATGCATTTATGTATGGTTATGTATGTATGTGTGTACGCATGTGTGTGTATGTTTATGTGTGTGTGTATATGTGTGTGTGTTTGTATGTGTATGTGTGTGTGTTTATGTGTGTATGCGTGTGTGTATGTGTGTGTTTATGTGTGTGTATACATATGTGTGTTTATGTGTGTGTTTGTGTCTATGTATATGTGTGTGTATGTATGTAGGTGTGTGTGTTTATGTGTGTGTATGTATGTGTGTGTGTATTTATGTGTGTGTATGTTATGTGTGTGTGTGTTTCTGTATGTGTGTATACATAGGGCTAACATACTGAAAGTCATCTGGTGCCCCTTTGTATGAGAGACTCCAGAAACATCAGGTTTGAAAGGATCATGAAGATCAAGCCGTCAGAACATTGTATTTTGCATCATGGGACAAGAAATTCATCCAGGTCGGGTCATCTGCCCCAGCTGCAGTTAGCCAGTGGGTAGCAGAGCCAGGGAAATGTAAGATCCACTAATGCTTCCTCTGCTGCTTCTCCCTCTGATAAATTGGAGTGATTTTCCTTCCTATTATCTTAGCATAAAAAGAAAAGGAGCAGCTTGCCGTGCAGATCTGGGAAAGTATTGTCATAAGAGATTTAATCCACGCTTGGGACCCTTTGCTTCACACTTTCAGAGGAATTATCAAAAGAAAATTATTGGAAAGAACTAGCCATGTATTACAGCTTCCAAGCCCATAAGCACAGATGTCCCCTGGCAAAATTGAAATAAAACTGAAATGAATTAAAACTTGTCTTGTTTTTAGTTCCTGGGAATAAAAAATTTTTGCTACACTTGAGTGCTCTGGTTTGGTCTCCGCCCCCTTATTACTAAACAAAAGCAGAGCACAACGAAAATAGAAGCGAACGCAGGAGTCTGCCCCCATTTCCTCCTTTGTATGACAATGCCTTTTTTTTTTTCTTCTTTTTTGTCAGATCACATCATGGAGTATCCATCATAGCACTGTCTCCTTAGCAGCCTCAGAGAAACGGAAGTGTGTGAAGGGGTGGTCGTGGTCCTATGACAGCCCATCTCTCTGGGTCCTTTCAGGCCTAAGTTGGTGAGGGATGGAGTCATTAAGCCCATTAGAGAATGAGCAAGATGGGAATCTGTGTCTTCTGGTGGTTACGGCTGTGGGTGGGAAGCAAGACGTTCTGGGTTCAAATTCCACCCCTTTCATTCGCTTCCAATAGCAGTTTTTCTTTTGGGAAGATCTTCAGTTGGTGAAACAAACTAGTGTCAACCGGTCCTGCACTCCAGGGTTATTTTGAAGGTCACCACGGGAGGGCGGTAAACCCAAGTGTGTGGCTTCGTCAGTGTTAGCTGGACCATTGTGTCACGTGACAAGGACTCCTAGACCAGACTTCTGGCGAGCTCCTCTGAGTCTCGTTTCAATGGTCTTGACTCTGGGCTCCTGTGTCTGTATCCACCACTGCCAAGTCTAGAAAGTCAATCTAGAGAAGGTGCTTCACCTTTGACACCTGATCACCCTGGCCTACCCCAAGCAAGAGTTGGCTTACCCCAACCCTTCTGAGTTGGCTTAGCAAGGGTCCACCTACCCCTGCCTTTTCCTCTTAGTGATTTTCTGTATCCACCAGTTCCCATCTCAGTCTTTGGCTATAAGTCACCGCTAGTCTGTGTTTAGAGCTGAACACCACTCCCCATCCCATCTCCTACGACAGCCCTGAATAAAATATTCCTTGTGCTTCTTTTTAACAAGCAGGGGTGTAATAGTTTCTTCAACAAGAACAGAGGGGAGTTAATGAGGCCCTGGTAGGAATATTCTCTCAGTAGGATGAGAACAAAGGAGAAAACTGGTATGAGAAATCGGGGCTGGCTGCTTGCTAGTCCTCACAGGGCATCTGCATCCTGGCTGGGGTGGCCCTGTGCCTCAGCCAGCCTTTCACTCTAGCTCTGCAGGTCCAGAACTTTGATTCATCAGAGCCCCCAGGAGGTAAGCAAGGGCAAGCATGTGAGGTCCGGAGCTCACAAAGACTCCTGTTTCATATTCTCTCAAATTCTGGTTTTTTGTGGTAGCTTTAGGACCTTGGTCCTATAGCTTTTAGTTGGTTATTATATGGAAATTAGGGATAACAAAGGTTTCCTTTAGCTGTTCTGATTTAATATATGCTGAAAAGCCTAGAATGGTTAAGAGGCTGATAAATGGACACTATTCATTAGGCTTTGGAAATTGAGTGGAACCAAACTCACAGAGCCCCATCTGTAAACTAAGACGTGAGCTTTCACTTCACAGGGATGGAAAACTTCACACACACACACCTAAGACCCGTGGCTGTGCTCCAGGCCTCGCTTCCCCACCCTGGGGACAGCACATCAATAATGTGAGGGCTGCAAAGCCTCCGCGCTCACTGTTCACACCTGCAGGCTGCCCTCTGCAGATACCTGCCACCCACAGCCAGGGGCTACGGTCAGTCTTGGCCAGTGGAACGCCCTCAGATCACATACAGAGAACAACGTGGGAATGTCTGGGAGTCGTTACTCCTGGCAACGGCCTCCAGTCAGCCAACCCCCAGGTTAGGACAGGTCTATGAGGTATGCTCTTCCATCTCCTGGAGCACCACAGCAGACCTCAGCTCGGATGTCTAGTGACTCTTGTGTGGCAGCCCACCCTTTACCCACTGCTTTCCCTGTCTCGTTCCAGCTCCGCAGTCATTTGTTCTTTTTCCAAGAATATCATTGGCCCTGGGCCTCGGAGACTCAGTGACCTCAGCCATGAGGCCACTAAGTACCTGAGCTGGAGGCTGTCCAAGCCAAGCTCTTCAATCGACAAATGAAAATGGTATCAAGAGGCCACACTGATTGGTTCAGATTCACGAAGAAGTGGAATTGGCTCCGAAACGAGCTCTCCTGATTTATTAGTCTATCTAATGAATAGATACTTATCATCTCTGTACCAACTCTGCGGTGATCCCTCAATGTTACAGAAACCAGCTCTGAAGGGACAGCCTGGAACCTCAGCTTTACCGTCAGAGCACCAGATAGATGCCCCTTCTGATCTGCTCTTCCTGACATCACAGAACAGCCCTTATTTTTAAAAATCTATTAGTCAGTAGAGCAGTCAGAAGAGGTCTTAGCACATGGAGGTCATCATCAGGTGTCCTCCCTATCCCTAGATCTTTCTGGGGATCTGCTCCTTGCTCCTACCAGGTCTCAGCCACGTTCACTGCTTGCCTGGTCCACAAGCCTTGGTCTCTCTTCCAGATGTCTACTTGCTTCTTCTTTCTCAGCCACATCTACATTTCTAGAATTTGTCC
Organism: Peromyscus maniculatus bairdii; assembly: GCF_049852395.1. Taxonomy (NCBI): domain Eukaryota; kingdom Metazoa; phylum Chordata; class Mammalia; order Rodentia; family Cricetidae; genus Peromyscus; species Peromyscus maniculatus. Next base: position 51,239,058 of record NC_134858.1, read on the forward strand.
CTCATATCCACATCCTCCATTTTCCTCACTTTGCCAGCTCACTCCTGGGAGCTCTTGAGCCTGACTCTGCAGAGGTTTCAAGATAGCTTATCCAAGGCTGCATAGGATTCACAGTAGGCGCTTGGGCCTCTGGAGTCCAGAAGGGCTCGCTCAGGGATGGAGGACTCTATTATTTTCTGAAAACTTATCTGAAATGTCTCATATCCTGTATGCATTCATGACCTTTAAAATTTTGAACTTTTACAATGAATCTGATTGCTTACTATATTGCTTTTACATGTAGCTTGGTCTTTATACTATTTCTTTCCAAAAGACACACTTGGTGTCCCAGGCTTATTTTCTGTCTATCAGGGAGACCTAAGTTCCCATTTCAGTCTCATTCCTCAGCAGTGCTGTGCTTTGGGGCAAACTGCAGAATTAATATCTTTGTACATCAATTTCTCTTGGCTTTCTATAAAATAGAAAACTCACCCACTTCACTGGCTTGAGTGAAAACACCTATCAAGTGTGTAGTAAATATTCACATCTTTCTCCTTTGCCTGTGTCCAAGGCTATCTCATAAAATGGGGGCACCCATCTGTTTTTCCCCTATTACTGTTGTTCATCTTTTATGCTGAAACTGGGGTGCTAGTGATGAGGCTAGTATTGAGAAGTAGTGCCGGGTTCTTGTCAGGCAGGGAATAGTGCTGAGGGGTTCCACAGGGACCCAAGAGACCTGGTGAGGAGAAAGGCATTTCTCTCTTTTTCTGGGTAGCCTGGTCTCTAGGGGACACTTAGCCTAACTTGAGGAGTGGACATTGATGGCTCCTCTGTAGGTCCCAGTGGCATGTGCTCTCCATCTTCAGTTATCAGGAAGCCAATAATAATTGTCACATGGACGATGCCCAGAACTGAGCTCAGCCTCTGCTCCGGCCTCTTCAACAAGCTTCGGGAATCAGCTGAACAACCTCTTCAACAACCATTCTGTGAAGCCCATGGCCTTGCTCTCAGCTGCCTCATCTGGGTAGCAGGACTTTGTGTCAGTTTTGTATGGCCTAGAGGGTGGCCTGGATCCAGAGCCAAGGATGCCAGCCTGACCCTGACTCATGCAGGCCCTGAGTTTGGAGCTCAGAACCAGAGAGTTCTGGATGATCAAAAGAAGGAGGTTCCAGAGAATTATCAAAGAGCAGCTGCATGAGGTTGGTGGCCTCAGTGGCCACCCAGCCTCAAAACTGCCATCAAGGGAGTCTGGAGCTAGCCCAGAAGACCCAGGGCAGGCTTGGCATCCCTTCGGCTCCCCCAGATATGTACCTGAATTCACTCTAAGCCCAGCACGCCCCCTCATTCTTCTGCAGGATCTTGAATCTTGCGCTCATTTTGTGACCCCTGTGAATGAAAAGATAGCTCTGCTCAAGGATGACGAACAAGTCCCCAACAGGCTTCAGCATGCCATCTGGAACAAGGAGACTCTGACATGACACCATCGCACAAGTTTGTGGGGAGTGGTAGCTTTGCATCTTGTCCTTAGATGCATGTGTCTCTGTACCCATGTCTACTTTGATAGGCCCTTGAAGGAGTCCTGGGTGGTGGTAAGCCTTTCATGTTCCTGCACTGCCCATAATTCAGGCTCTGAGGGCAGCCCTCAGACACAGCCACAGACTAGCCACAAACCCTGGAGGCATAATTCTCCTAGATATGAATCATTCACATTCCTCCTTGTCACCACGGTGTCTATGGAGTGACCTTAATAAATGTATATTGAAGACATGAGTTTTAGGTGCCTGTTAAACTCTATCTACCATGTTTTCTGTAGAGTAGTTGGTTTTTCCCAGTACGTAATTAAGTGACAAGGCTGGACATGGTAACCACAGGAAGCTTCCATTATCCTGGGACCTGTCAATGCCAGACTCACCCCTTCATCCAGGGGTGTCGGTGGTGTGTGATTTGTTTTAAATACCTGCAAGTCCTAAACAAAAGAGCCACATATGCCCTATTGAGGAGAGTTCAAACAGAATGATAGTCTATGTCTGCTGGTCTCAGTCACCTGGGGCTTCATTACAGATGTCTGTGTGGCATCCAGAAATCACTTTTCAGGTCACTGCTGCATGTCCTGTGGGAAGCCTCCCAGATGAAAATGGGGGACGTGCAGCAGTGACCTGGGAAGTGATCATAATAAATACATATAAAATAATAATAAATAAATATATTTCATTGTATAATATACATATGTCACATTTTTTTCTTAATTGCTCATCTATTGAACTCAAGTCAATCCATCTTTTGGTTATTGTGGGTTAATGTGAAATATCTCCCCCAAGGCTCGTGTGTTGAAGGCTTGATCCCCAGAGCGATGTTCAGTGGTGGAGGATTTGCAAAGTGACTGGATCATGAATGTTCTGACCTTATCAATGGATTAGTCTTTTGAGAGGTTTGTAGTTGAGTGGATACTTGAAGTGGAAACGGGTGGCGGGTGGAGCCTGATTGGAGGTAGTGAATCCCTGGGGGGGTGAGGGGTTGTGAAGGGTATATCTTGTCCCTGATTCCTTCCTATGTCCGTCTTTCTGCTTCCGAGCCCTGTGAGGTGAGCAGCCTCCTTTGACATGCCATCATCCCACTGCCACAGCATCCTGCCCACCTTATACCTTATAGTTAGAGCAATGGATTCCATCAGGGCTGAACCATGAGATCAAATAAACAGTTCCCACACTAAGCTGGTTTGCTGAGATAGTTTGTCACAGTGATCAAAACTGGCTGGTACCATTTTGAATTAAGCTGCAGTGAACATTGGCATAAATGTATCTGTCACACCTCTACTTTTAATTCCTTTTGAGTTTACACCTAATAGCAACGTTGCTGGGTCACACTTTCTTGTTCTGTGTTTAGCTTTTTGAGGAACCACTGAGCCATCGCCACAGTAGACACACGATAACATTCCCACTAGCAATGCACACGTGTTCTGCCCCCCACAGTTCTCAATATGCCTCAGAGGATAGCCTTCCCTCGCTACCTGTGGGCACTGGCTCCAGGACCTGCCAGATACGATAAATCTGAAAGTTTCACATCCCTTGCCCAATGGTGTCCGTTTGTGAGGGCCTTTGCACATCCTACCATAAGTAAGTCATCTCTGTGTGACCTAACACAATGTAAAAATGCTATGGAATTATTTATGAAAATTATTTAGGAAATAATGACGAAAAAGGCCTTTACATGTTCACATAGACACTTTTTAAAGAGTCTTTCAAATCAGAGGTTAGATGAATGCACAGATCTGGATGACCTGACTGCACAACTGTGTGAGGTGTGGTCTCAGGGAGGGTTTGGCTTGCATTTCTCTAGTGATAAAAATGGTGTTGAAGATGGAAATGCAAAGTCTCCTTTAATGACATTCAAGAATGCAATACAGTGCTACCAACTGTAATCACCATGGATTGCCGCAGATCCGTAAACTTGCCTTCTTTTAAAATTGATTCTAGCTCCATTCTATGATGGTCAGAGCATATTTATTGCATGGCTTCAGCCCTTTGAACTGTGTTGAGACTGGTTTTATGACTTCATGAATTCCGATTTTAGAAGGATTTGAAAAGGAGGGGGTAAATAATATGTATTCTAAAGTTGTAGAATGCAATGTTCTCTTAGATCCATAGTTTATAAATTAATTAAGTCAAGTTTATACATCATTGTGTTTAAATCAAATATTTTTAGTAGTTTTTTAAAATTAATTAATTAATTAATTAATTTTTTTTACTGCTTCACCTAGGAATTATTGGAGAGATTTGTTAAATCTTTCCTGATTCTGGGGTCTATTTCTCTTTATTCTGTCAAGTTTTGCTTTGCATTTGTGGAATTGTGTTTTTTTTGGTGCAGTCAGATTTATAATTATTAGAGTTTCCTGGTGTGCTGAATTTTTATTGAAATAGTGTTTCCCTTTTATCTCTGAAAATGCTTCTTGTCTCAGAGTCTAACTTGCCTGACACTGGTTCAGCTCCAGCATTTTTTCTTGGGTTTCTATTTATATGTCATGTCATCTTCCTCCTTTACGTGGATGGTATTGAAACTTATTTTAATAAGCATAGACTTTGTGATAATTCTGCCTTTTTGATTGCTATATTAGGGCCATTTAAATTCAATAAAATTACTGATACATGAGTTCAATGCTACCCACATACTTTCTCTTCTATTTTATTCCACCTGTTCTGTATTACTTTTTCTCTTCTTTTTTTTTTAAACCACATCTATCCTCAGCATAATTTATCATAGGCCTTAATAAACTACCACAAATAACTAAGAGGAAAATGAATTTTAAAAACACAAAAAAGTAAATAACCAGATGTGGACCACTGGCAGGGTGACTTTTTCCTAAAGACTGAACCTCTGATTTGCAACTTTTATTAAAATAAATTTCACCTATAAATATGAGATCATTTGTAAAGTGATCATGATTTGGATAACAGTTGAATTTTTACATTTAAAAATGTAATGCTTCTAATGCTGCACAGCAGGGCCTTCGAGTGGGAGTTAGCATCCAGTCTGTTCTTGATGAAGACAACACTAGACAGATGTTGCCTGATGTCTGGGTAAGGCTGAACATGACAAAACCAGTGAGACACACTGCATATTTCTCCTTTTCTTGAACCATCAGGCCAACTACAAAGTGACAGAGCCTGTATGTAGTGTATGTAGCTTTCCGCCGAGATAAAGTTGCATCCTTTATCTTCGAGATAGGAGTTAAGACCCCTGGGTAGAGTGTGGGGATCGTCTTTACTGGAGTGTCCGTCTGTCCTAGAGACCCTGTACCCTAACTGCTGCCTCTTCTTCTGTGGTACCCCCCCCCCACCCCCAGCGAGGGTTCTTTATCCCTTTGCTTGACTGGATGGGTCGCCATGGTAGTCAACACCCTTAGACATGGACCATTGTTTGTAGAACTGGAATCTGTAGCTTGTTCTGCGCAGTGGACTTGCTTCCCCAGCCTCAGTCTCAGAGACTTTTCAACGCCTATGGCCACTGCCATCTTCTCCCCTTTTCTCTTCTTGATTCTTTTGGATAGCGCTAATATTATTTTTTATATTTTTAATCTTCATTGAAGTGAAATTTATATAACATAAATTGAACCATTTAAAAATGAATAACCCAACAGCGTCTGGTACCTTCTCTGTGTTTATGACTAATACTTCTGTCTAGTTCCAGGCCATTTTCATCATCCCATAAGGAGATCTCACATCCAGCCCACTTTTGTGTACTGAAAATGGAACCAAGGGCCTTGTACAGACTGAGTAAGCACTCTACCACGGAGCTACATCCCTAGCCCTTTGTGTTGTAAGATAAAGCCTCGCTATGTAGCCCAGGCTGGCCTCAAACTCAGCCTTGCTACTCGTCTTTGGGATGCTGGTATCATATACAGAGGCCACCGCACCCCACTTTCCTTTGGGCAGTTGCTTCCTAGTCTCCTCTTCCCTGCCCCCGGTAACCACAAATCTGTAGTGTTTCTATGGATTATAGATAAATCAAGTGGTTTTTTTCCATTCCCCAACAGCTGGTTAATTATACATTATTTTGCTTTTCTTCTAGTGATTATCTCAGAGCTTACCAATACACATCCCTAGCTTCTTAGATTGTACATAAAATAATACATTTATTGCTTCCAGGGCAAGGAAAATACTTAAGAACACACACTTAGCTTTCCCTCAGCACCTGTGAAGTTGCCGAAAGCCAAGTTTAGCTGCTGGACTGTTGGTACCATGTCTCCTCGGCTTCCTGTCTACTCAGATCAGGAACTATATTGTGGAGGAAGGTGCCCACAATACTCAGTGCGCACCCACAATACCCAGTGCGTACCCACAATACCCAGTGCGTACCCACAATACCCAGTGCACACCTGCATGCTCCCTTCTCTCTGAGACTTCGTCTTCTCGGTGTCAGCTGCCTGCATCTCTCCACTGCCTTTAACTTAGTGTTTTTGATGGCTTTGTAATCTTGTCTAGCATTTTCAGGCCTCTGTGAGGTTGATCTTCAATAAACTACTCTGCCATCTTTGAGGGCAAAGTCCAGTGCCTTCATTTTGCAGCAAGGACAGAGTGGCCTGGAGGGAGAAGTCAGTAGTCTAATTTTACTGCTAATTAAGACAGGCTGGATTTAGAACTCGGGCCTCCTGGTGCCCACTTCAGCACTGTCTACCCCAGCAGCCTGGGCAACAAAGCAGTCTTACTCCACCAAACTTCCCATGAGCCATTGTTTGTTCATTGAAGAAATATCTCTTTGGGGGTTGCTCTATTTCCAAGCACTAGGCAAATAAGTAAGTTTTTTTTCTTTTCTTTTTTTTGCCATCAAGATCTTATCTTTGGATTTTCATCAGTCTTATTTTGATTTGATAATTGTGGTTTTCTTTGAATTTGTCCTATTTTGATCATACAGTTTCATGAATCTAAGCCAGTGGCCCCACAGGGGTCACATATCAGATGTTCTGCATATTAGATATCTACATTATGATTCATAACAGTAGCAAAATTACAGTTGTGAAGTAGCAACAAAATAATTTTATGGTTGGGGGTCACCACAACACAAAGGACTGTATTAAAGGGTCACAGCATTAGGAACATTGAGAACCACGGATAAGCTTTGAGGGTTTTGACAGTTTTGTGATATTATATCTTGAATTATAGCACATGCTTCATGTTCTTCATCTTATCATTCAGAGACTCTATTTTCATGCATAACCCCTTCAAGAATTATGCAGACATGAAGTGTGGATCGGAGGTAGGCAAGTACATAGTTTAAGAAATGGATATAGCTGTGTGTTACAGAGACACAGAACAAGGGTAGCCTAAATCAAACATCTTGTTATCTTTACTTAACAATCAAGAGCAAGGCACCCAGGTTTGCCATAGCATCCTTTCCCTTCTGGGTGCCAGCTGTCCTCATCTGCTTGAACCTACGTGGCTTACTGCTATAACTCTGCTCAAATCAGAAGGATGGACAGAGAGGAGAGCTGCTCATAACCCCTCCCTTCAAGTTCTTCCCTAGACATCTATGTCCCATTGAATGAATTTGTTCACACAGTCACAAGCAATGTAAGGGAGATTGGGAAATGTATTCTTTATTCTGGGATATCACTTCTCGGGCTGACACTTAGAGATTCTATTATTGTAGGGGAAAAGGATAGAAAATACTGAAGGACAGTTAGCCGTCTCTTCCCTACCAAGTAGCTATTTTTTTTTTAATAAGTAGCTATCTTTTATAAGGCAATAGGTTATAAGTTGAGGCCTCGGAAAAAATGTCACAAAGATTGGGCATTGAAGGGTGAATACAAGTTCAGCCAAAGAGCATTCAGGATCAAATGCTCATGCCAGCCTTCCTGCCTGGAATGTTCTTTGACTGAACTCGCATTTGCCTGCCACCTGAGAGATTACAGCATAGATATTGCTTAATATAACTGATTTCTGGGTGGAGACATGAGGATTTTATGCTGGAGAATGGAGGCCAAGGGATGAGAAGAGCTGTTGTTTTACTGTGGGGGAGAAAAAGGATGTATACCACTGTGGATAAACTAACTTCAGGTGACAGTGGGTATGCCAAGTTCAACCCACACCCCAGGCAGCTAGGAGAAAGCACAGATAGATGTGGGGACTGGAGATGTGGGTTTGGGGTTTGCCTTTGGACTATGGCATGTAAAAATGTTGGGAAAAGTAGTTGCCTCAAGAAGACTTTTATCTATGTGTCTCCCTCTCTGATAATATTCACAAGCTTTCACAAATACCAGCATTTCATTAACTCTTACAGCAACGTGTAAGGTAAGAATTATCATCCCAGATGAAGCAGAGCAGAGAGAAGTTTAGAAACTTACCCCACCGTTCAGGTACTGATAACCTAACCTATATATACATACTGACTTGTTTTTATTTTTAGCTTTTGATTATAAAAATTTTAACTATCCAGCATTAGAGATGGAACACTAGTGAAGGACCACATACCCAATCTTAGTTCCGGGGCCAGCAGCTCACCATCAGCCTTGTTTTATTTGTTATGCTAGCCAGCCTGGACCCTGATTACTCTAAAGCAAATTGCAAACTCCATCCCACCCCACCCAATGCTCATGTGTCTCCAGTGAGGACTTGCTTAAAGCATATACCACCCAAATGAGCAACTCCTACGTGATATACTTCATATCATATATGATATAGAGCTTCAACCTCAGCTAAGTGTTTGTGCATGGTTTGTTTGACTCAGGACCGCACATGTTCACCTGATCAAAAATCCATAGTGAGACTAATGTTCCCAGCAACCTGTGCTCTTTGCGTACACTCAACCTACCTTATGAGCTAGAGACCCTCTGTGACTTATGCATATATTTGCTCATAACATTTTATAGATTTGACGGATTGACTTAATCAGGCAAATTAAGATATTAATTTGCAATTTTTCTTTCTGAAGGAACCATTAAAAGGCATCAGCATGCTCCATCCTTTCTGGCATAAATTTCTTTTATGACCTGCAGGGTTTTTTGATCTCTAATGAGTTTCCATTCTATTTCTGTTTCACGCTTAGCTGGTCTGAGATCTTAAGTGGATCCTTACAATGCTTTTAATCCATCTACACATTCACCCAACAAATTAACTGAGTACCAATTATTTGACAAAGAGAGTGACTGACAGATATGGTCCCTATGTCTATGGATTTTAGTCTATGAGAGAGAAAGAAAAAAACATAGGTAGACAAATAATTAGAACAACCTCAAGTCATGATAAATAACGTATAAAAGGAAATAAGGAACAAATATAGAAAATTATGGTAGAAACTGCTTTTAAAAACATTTAGAAACAACTTGCTTTTACTTGCTTGAAATTTCTTTTAAAAGCGGCCTCTATTGCTAGTATCTATAAGCAATTGCAACTTTCAATACGATTTTGGTAACTGGTTACTGCTAGCTACTTATTATGTCCTGGATGGTTTTTCTTTTCTTATTTGTGACCCTGCAGTCTTCCTTCAACGTCTCTGTAATTTGAACACTCCCTGTCAGACTTCTCAGGTGGTGGTACTGGGGCCTTTGTACTCGGTTTCCTTGGTGGAAGGAGTAACTTCCCTGAAAACACATCTTCCATTGGGCAGTAGCATGCTTGCCACAAAGCTGGTCAGTCCTGCTTTTAGATGGTGGTTGCTTAATCCATGAGTTGTTTTTTTAAACTTAGATTAGAGCAAGGTCATTGAAAAAGAATGACTTAGTCTTTTAGCACTTCTTAGTCTAATCCCTAGTCCTCAAGCATGATCTCACACACATTCACCCAACATAGTAATTGAGCACTTAGTATTTGCCAAAGACTGTGGCTGACAGATGTGGTCCCCTCTCCTATGAACTTAGAGTCTGTGAACAAGATAGACTGGAGGAGACTGTTCGGCGGGTCTTTAATGGCAGATGTGTGGGATGGAGCTGTCTGGAAGCCAGGCTGATGACGAGGACACTGTGGAGAGCGTCTGAGTCTCTGGGGCACTGTGAACATTACCGGCACTGGCTTCTCTTGTTAATGTTCTTTGAAATTTGCCTTTTGAGCTGGATGCAACTTAGCACATGGCCACTTGGCAATTTTTGGAGATAAAAATATCACTAAGTGTAGTTATAACCATTTTGTCACTGTGGGGCTTCCATTTTTTTCCAAATTGAAGCAAACCACGGAAAGAGAGGATCTTAGGCCATCAAAGTCATCAAGTCCAACACAGCGGGCTGTTTAAAGGAAGGTTGTTCAAGTAATGTCCCAGCAGGTCCTGGAAGTGCCGGGATAGTGCAAACAGGCAGGCATAACCACTTTGATGAAAATTAACTGTGTAATTGATGATTATGAAATCAAGTGTATTTAGTTCAAAACACTTTAATCTCATTCTGGAAAAATAAGCCAAATATGAATTTATAAATAATGTTCTGCAGCATGCTGTTTTCACCCATGATAGCCACATTCCACACAGCCCTGTGTCATCCCTTGATGGAGGCTGTGGAGTTGTGCAGCATGAGTACTCAGAACTGTATCTAACAGCTCCCCTACTCCTAGATGCTGAGCACGCCTCCAATCATACACCAGGATCGATGTTACAGCCAATATTTCTGTACAGTGTTCCTGAATGTGTGTTTCCCATACGCTAGACTCTTAGAAGAGAATGTCTGGGTCAAAGGACATACATATTTGAAGTGTTCAATAGACCTGATTGCTTTCCGATGCCATTTAAACACAGTGCCAAGTATAAAAGTGGTCTTTTTTTTTTTTTTTTTTTTTTTGAGGTGGGGTCTTATGTAGCCTAAGCTGGTCTGGAAATGACATGTAGCTGAGGATGACCTTGGAATCCTGATGATCCTCCCAGGGGCCACGCCTAGCTCCAGGTTCTCTCTTCTTTAAATTCTTCCAGACTGGATATCCTCAGGCCGTATTAAAGAGTTCCTTGCCACCTTTGAGAGAAATGAGAGTCAAGGTGACGTTGTCCCTTTACTCTGCACTTGGACTGAGGACACTTGTCGGGGCCGCAGCGATGACTCTCGGTTTAGGAAGAGCAGTGCTTTCGTTATTTCCTGTTTTTCTCCAGTTTCCCAGACTCTCCAGTTTCGTCTCCAGCTACATCTGTTCAACAGCCATTCCACTTCTCAGGCTGCGTGGACTCACTTCCTCACACGTCTCCTCCTTTCATTTCAAAGTCTTACGTGAGAAATGTTCCTTTTGGATGAGTAGTTTTTAACAGACAGGCCAAAATGGAAGGGGGAAAGACCAGGTGGCCTCAACCCTACACAAAGAATTATGGCCACTACGGAATGCTGAGAGCGGGAGAGAGAGTCTTCCCCAGGGAAGAGCACACACTGGGTTATCCAGGACCAATGGCTGGCTCTGAAGGCACGTGCATACAAGGAACGGTATATGGACTGTGCGTTACACATATATGCTTGTAACAACAATTAGTGAAAAGAGAGGCCATGAATTTGAAAGCGATCAAGGAGGGATAGATGAAAGGGGTTGGAGGGAGTGAAGTGAAGGAGAAACGACATAATAACATTATGATCTCAAAAATCAAGTGGGAACTATGCATTGCCGTTTTGTTTTAAGGGCAATGCCGTCTATGACCTGAGTGGCAGTGTGAAACCGAGGAGCAGTTCAAAGTCACTCAGGCTTCACCTCTGGGGCTCTCCCTTTCTCACTATCTCCTGGCTGGTTTTAACAGGGCTGATACAGTTGTTGCAAGCCAAACACTTTAAAAAGTGTTTACATACTGTTGTAAGAGCAATCCAAACCCAGTTTGTAGAATGTTCTATTTCATTTAATCACGGGGGTAGGGAGGTGTGTGCATGGTTTGACCTAGGGTTGATGTATGCAGCCCTGGTTTTTTGTTTGTTTGTTTGTTTGTTTGTTTGTTTGTTTGTTTTGAGACAGATTCTCACTATGCTATGAATTCCATGCTGGCCTCAGACTCACAAAGCTCTGCCCACCTCTACCTGACAGTTACTGTGATTAAAGGTATGCTTCATCATGCTTGCTATTAACCCACAGACTAATTTCATTGTGGGGTTTTGATTGACACAGGAAAGGAACAAACCCTCTTCCTCCCGTTAAGTCATGACCCTATAAATCCACTTAAGTATGCGCAAGCTACGACGAGGTAGATGTGATGGGAGAGAAGAACACTTTGTAATGATGAAACAGATGAAATATCCTCCAAATAACCTGTGTCTGCCGAAGGCCCAGCATGCCAGGAAATGGTACCAACTTTCTCAGGGTCACCAGAGATATTATTTTCCTACTTTACGCTTTAACATGTTCAGGACACAAGAGGATGAAGAGGGACAGTAGTACATGTCTACCTTTTTATAGAACTAATTATCCAAAAATTTGTGCCCATGTTGAATTATTGAAAAAAGAATGTCCAGGCAACAAATAGGTACCATAACGGGGGTGCTAGTGTGGGACAGACAAAGAATTGAAGGTCAAGGGAAGACAAGACCTAGATGCCTGGGCCAGCAAAAACAACAGCTAACTGAAGCAGACAACAGCTCCCCGAGGGGTGGGAGTCTGCTGAACAGATTCTAAGTTGGGTGTTTTCTAGGGCATCTGGGTCCTCCTTCTTCCCTATTGGTCCCATTTAGACACCAAGCCCCTGTGCATTCCTGCTCTCTCTCCTCATCTGGGAACAAGAAGTTGCCCCATCTTAGGGAGCCTGCTTCCTCTTTCCCCCTTATCTTCTCCATCTCTCTCAGGGTTGCCTCTGAGGGACTAGGGCAAGACTGGGCAGTGGTTGGCTCATGTGAAAACATTGAAAATGCTTTATTAGTTCCTTCTGTTTCCTGACAAACCACCTGAGCAAAGCAGTTGAAGGATGGAAGAGTTCATTTGGGGCTATGGTTCAAGCAGAAGTCTGTCATGGGGAGAAGGTGTGCCTGCAGAGTCAGGAGACAGCTAGTTCTGCTGCATCTACAGTCAGGAAACAGAGAGCCGTGAATGCTCGTGCTTGGCTAGCATCCTCTCCTTTATGCAATCAGGGACCTCGCCCAGGGAATGATGCCTCTCACATTTAGGCTGAATCTACCCATCTCAATTAATGTAATATACAAAATCCCTCACAGACATGCCCAAGATTTGTCTCAAAGGTGATTTTAGATCCTTTCAAGTGGTCAATCAGTATAAACCATCACAGATGATATTTTAAACTACACAAAAAATGGGGACATTAAAAAAAAAACTTAAACAATAAAAAGACCTCCTATGTCTGAGTTTCCAAGCTGGTAAACACTCAACATCATAAAGATGCCATGTCTCTCTAAATTAATTCAGATGTCTTTCTTTTAGATTTGTTTATATTTTAGAAATAGTCTTGCTACATAGCTTTGACTAGCCTGGAACTTGTTATGTAGATCAGGCTGTCCTCAAACTTGCAGAAATCCTTCTGCCTCAGCTCTCCAAATGCCGAGGTTACATGTATGTACTGACATGCCCACTGATCCAGTAGGAAACATGTAAACTGGATCTCAAGTTCACATGGGAAAACAAGCAAGCACATTCTTGGAAAGAAAATTGATAAGAACTAAAAAGGGTAGTGGGAAGGAGCTATTTATACCAGATACTGAAACATTAGTAATTAAAACATGGTGGTACAAACTCGACCTAGATTTGTGTTTGGATATTAAATCAATAATATTGTTGATACTAGATCGCTCAAACAACTGGATCAAATTTCATATCAATTACATATGTAAATATAAAATTTGAAATAATAAAATAAGGCCTTACTAACATCAGAATGGAGAAAACTCTTCTAAGAAACTACACAGACAAATAAGTAAGTTCTACTACATGATGGTAGATGCATATTGTGATGGTAAGTTCTACTATATGATGGTGGACCAATATTATGATGGTCTGAGTGAAAATGCCCCCATAGGCTCATATATTTGAATGTTTGGTCCCTAGTTAATAGAACATTTTGGGAAGGATTAGAAGGCACAGCCTTGATGGGGGTGTGGCCTTGTTGGAGGAAGTATGGCCTTGTTAGAGGAGGTGTGGTCTTGTAGAGGGATATTTCTCTGGCCCTGTCTTGCCCAGCAATCTGGACAAATCTCTCCCACTTGAGATCCCACAACCACTTATAAAATAATCACTCAGATGTTTACATTAATTACAAACTGTATGGCCTATGGCTTAAGCTTCTTGCTAGCTAGCTCTTTCATCGTAAATTAACCCATTCTTATTAATCTATATATTGCCACGTGGCTATGGCATTACTAGTCTGCAGGCATCTTGTTGTTCCTTGTGTGGTGCCCGGCATCTCTCCCAACTCTGCTCTTCTTCTCTCTGTATCTCTGCTTGGATTTCCCACCTGGCTGTAAGCTTTCTTGCCATAGGCCAAAAACAGCTTTATTTATTATCCAATGGGAGTCACACATATTCACAGTATACAGAAAGGCATCCCACAGCATGGCCTTGTTGGAGGAGATGTGACCTAGTTGAAGGTGTGGCCTATTTGGAGGAGGTGTGGCCTTGTTAGAGGAGATGTGTAATGGGGAGGGGGGGGGGGCTCTGAGGTTTCAGAAGCCCACTGTAGGCCTGGTCTCCCCTTCCCTCTGACTGCAACTTGCAGATCAGATGTGAGCTCTCCATTACTGCTCCAGCACCACGCCTGCTTGCCTGCTGCCATGCTCCCCGCCACGATGGAAATGGGCTTCCCTTTTGAAACCGTAAGCAAGCACCCAAATACATGCTTTTCTTTATAAGCTGCCTTAGTCATGATGTCTCTTCAAAGCAATAGAACAGTCATTAAGACACATATACATAGAATAATACTCAAAATTTAAAAAGAAAGGGCAAACACAAATCTGGGGACGATGTTGAAGCTTGTAAAACTGGTGAAGAACTATCTTCCTTAATGTGTCTTGTTAGGCTTTGATTGCTGTGAATAAACACTGTGACCTAGAGCAGCTCGGAGAAGAAAGAGTTTATTTGCTTCTGTGCTACAGTTCATCACTGAGGGAACCTAGAGGCAGGCGCTGATGCAGAGGCCATGGAAGAGTGCTGCTTACTAGCTTGCTCCTCATGGCTTGCTCAACCTGTTTTCTTATAGAACCAAGTACTATGAGCCTAGAGATGGCACCACCCACAATGGACTGGGCCCCTTCACAGCAATTGTTAGTTAAGAAAATGCCCTATAAGCTTGCCTGCAACCTGATCTTATGGAGGTAATTTCTCAGCTGAGGTTCTCTCCTCTCAGATGACTCTAGCTTGTGTCTAGTTGACATAAAAACTAGAGAGCACAACATCTTTCTTTATTGTGTAATCTTTTTCCTTACTACATTAACTCTGCTATAAGGAAATATGAACTGAAAAAATGCTTTTAAAAATGTTGCCAAAAATATTAGCTGTAAAATAAAGGATCACTATGCTACAATTCACAGACCCAGAGAGACTAGGCAACAAGGAAAGTTCATGAGGGACACCCAGATCTCTCTGGGAAGGTGAAATAGAACAGATTTTATGAGTGGACTGAGGGCAAGTGGGGATGGGAACGTGAGTGATCAGGTTGAGGGGGGCAGAAGGGGAGGAGAGTGCTGAGGGGGACCGGGGTGGGGATAGGGGGTTGGCATTTTAGGGTCAGGGTGGAAGCCTGGCTCAGGGGAATCTCCAAGGAGTCTATGGGGGAGGACCCCAGCTTAGACAACTAGAATAGTAGATAAATAGCCTGCACTGGCCATCTCCTGTGACAAGATTGGTGCCTGGCCCAAGTGTCCTCAGAGAGGCTTCATCCAGCAACTCATGGAGGCAGATGCGGAGACCCACAGCAGAGTTCAGGAATCTTGTGGAGGAGGAGGAAGGAGTGTGGGAGCTGGAGGAGTCAAGGACACCACGGAAAGGCTCACACAGTCAACTCACCTGGGCTCACAGGGGCTTGCAGAGACTGAACCTACAACCAGGGAGCCTGAATGGGACTGACCTAGGCACTCTGCATATATGTCGCAGTTGGGTTGCTTGGTCTCTTGTGGGACTCCTGGCAGTGGGAACAGGGGCTGTCTCTGACTCTTTTACTAGTTTTTGAGACCCTACTCCTCATTCTGGGTGGCCTTACTGAGACTTAATACATGGACCGGTGCTTAGTTTTACTGCAACTTGATATGCCATGTTTTGTTGGCACTCAGAGGAGACCTGCACGTTCCTCGATGGAGACAGAAGAGGACGGGGTTGGAGGGTCGGAGGGAGGAATGGTGGAGAGGGACTGGGAGGGGAAGATGGCGGCAGGAGGCTGTGGCCTGGATGTAAAATAAATAGATGAATTTAAAAAATCACCAAAAAAAAAAAAAAAAGGAAATACGTCTGATTGAAACACGAAAAGGTGCTGAGGCTCAGTGACTAGCCTGCAACTAAACACGTAGTAAGGGTTTGAGGATGTAGCTCAATGGTATGGTGCTTGTCTAGTGCATATGCGGCCCTGAGCTTGATCCCTATAACTGCTGCTGCTGCTGCTGCTGATGATGATGATGATGATGATGACAACGACGACGACGACAATGATGATGGTGATAAGGTATGGTACATTGTTTAAAATCTATCTTAATAGCAAGGCTTAGATTATCAACAACCAAGATTTCTGGGCCAAACCAATGCTTCTGTGCTCCAGGGAGTTAATCCATGCTGGCATAGGCTTGCAATTCCAGCACTTGGGAGGCTAAGGCAGTGGGCTGAGGGTTCAAAGCCAGCCTATGATACACAGATGCTGTTTCCAAAAATGAGAAAGAAGGAAGGGAGGGAGGGAGACAGACAAGAAGGGAGGAGGGAAGAAAAGGATTTATTAAGAGTTTAGAGTTTTTTTGGGGGAAAAAAAGTAAACCCCGAAATTAACTGACCTTTTAAAAAGGATTTGCAATGACACTGTAGTAATATTTATTATAGGCAAAAACACAAGCGAGTGCTGAAATGAGTGGATAAAAGGGTAGCTGGCTAGTTTCCCCACTTTGTCTCCGCTGTCCCATTTGTAAGTAATAGGTGATTTGTGAGGAAGTACTTTGAGACTGTGTAAATACTGTCTCATCAAGTATTTACCATCCTCAGGCCAGTTCCAGCATCCGCTGGTGCTTCTCTCTGACTCCGCCCCTCCTCCTCTGTTTATTAGCTGAGTTTTCTATAAGGAAGAGCTTTCGACATGTTTGCACGTGTTTGTGGTTATAACTGTGGGCACATGGAGTCTTGCTTTATACAGTGGAATAAAATGGACCAGCAGCAATTCTCCAATGGCCAGGATTTGACTGGTGGACATGCTTGGAGCTGATTCGGGGCCCTTTGGAGTTTTTCCACCTCCTGTTAAGAATCTCCTTAGGGCCTGGAGAGATGGCTCAGAGGTTAAGAGCACTGACTGCTCTTCCAGAGGTCCTGAGTTCAATTCCCAGCAACCACATGGTGGCACACAACCATTTGTAATGAGATCTGGTGCCCTCTTCTGGTGTGCAGACATACATACAAACAGAACACTGTATTCATAATAAATAAATAACTCTTAAAAAAAAAGCATCTACTTAGTTTCTGCTACAGTATACTTTGGGCTTTCAATGCCCCAGGCCTAGAACACAAGACCTTCCTCCAAGGAGTCTTAGTTCCTGGACTGTGGGTCTCTGCATCTGCTTCTATCAGTTACTGGATAAGGACTCTCTGATGACAAGTAGGGTAGTCACCAATCTGACTACAGAAGAAGGCCGGTTCAGGCACCCTCTCCACTATTGCTAGGAGTCTTAGCTGGGGTCATCCTTGTAGATTCCTGAGAGTTTCCCTTACCCCAGGTTTCCACTTGACCTGGAAATGATACTCTCCCTTTCCAGTCATCTCTTCCAGTGCTCTCCCCCTCCATCCACCCTCCAACCCAATCCCTCATGTTCCCATCCCCACCCACCCCCAGTCCACCCTCCAGATCTATTCTAGTTCGCCTTCCCAGGGAGATCCATGCATCTGACCTTGGGCCATGTGGAGGCATTTTCTTAATCGAGGTTTCCTCCTCTAAGGTGACTTTAACTTGTGTCAAATTGACATAAAACTTATCCAGCACAGAAGACGTCATTAATATTCCTGTCACGGCTTTTGATGCAAATCTAGACATGTGGAGGGGGGGTAGGGCAGGCAGAGAGAATCTAAACTGAGGATTTGCCTCCATCAGAATAGGCACATTTGTGGGGTATTTTCCTAATTGACCAATTGAAGGAAGAGGCTCCCGCACACTGTGGGTGGTATCATTCCTGGGCAGGTGGGCCTGGGCTGCCCAAGAAAGGAAGCCCAGTGTGAGCCTGGGAGAAAGCCAGTCCAGTGAGCAGTGAGCGGTTCTCCACCGACTGTTTCAGTTCCTGCTTCTGGGTTCCTGCCTTGGCTTCCCTGATGATGGATTGTGACCTGGGAGTTGTAAGATGAAATAATATTTCCCCCCCCCTCCCACCCCGCGCTTTGTTTTTGGTTAGTGTTTTATCGTGGCAACAGAAACCAAGCTCGGACAAATCCTGGGCCAGTGTTTCTGTGGTGTGCATTCTTATTCCTCTTGGGTACAAGGGCTCTGGGTCTTTGGGCAGGTGTGTGTTCAAGTTGTTGTTGTTGTTTTTCACGCTAGCATTTACAAATTGTTATATAATTTCATATTCCCACCAGCAGTGGACGGGAGCTCAAGCTGCTTCATGTCTTACAAATATCTGTTCTTTTCGGTCTTTTTTTTTTTTAGCCATTCTAGTAGTTTTAATTTCTATTTCTTTGATAACTAATGGCTTTTTAAGGCACAAGCGTTGCCCAGTCTTGGTTTTGGCTCATTTTCTGCTCTGTTTCTCTAAAGTGGGAATAGTGTGGTTCCTGAGGTTTTTTGGAATTAAACTCAAAGGAATAGATCACAAAGTTCAAGGATGCTCTATACATTCCTAATTCAGATTACCATAAGCCTTTGTTAATAAGACAAAAAATTGTAATTAATCACATGCATATAATTTACTTGCATTTGTTCTGTTTTGTAAAGCTGATTTCAATTATAGATATTTATAAAGAAAATGAGTATCTGGCATTGTTTACAAGCTAACACTTCCAGAGTTTTTATGAAAATTATATGAGTTAAAAGATGAATTTTCATAAATTTTCCTTAGCAGTCTTTTTTATTTTTAGAAAGTAATACAAACTGTTCAAGGCTAGCATCAACATATTGCCAGACTTGTGAGTGTGCTTGGTGCTCCACACTGCTCTTGTGTTGTGTGTCCGTTCAATACACCTGCTACATCCCTGAGTGGTGTTATCTGCATTTTACAGGTGGCACCAGAGCAGCTTCAGAGATGTTATGTGATGTGTCCAAGGTGTTGAAGTTGGTACTAGATCATAAATTAAGACAAATAGGTTTGTGTCATGGTCGGCACTGATTTTAACAGGACTCGTCTGGACTCTCTTCAGGAGCTTCGTGTGTTATCTGGCCCTATGAAAACAGTCAATTTGATTGCTTCATTTAACTAGCACCAGGCTCCAGCCCAGGGGTCCGGGTCCAGTCAAGGATAGGGAAGATCTTCATTTGGTTAGAGCGATGGACTAGAGACAGATGTTTCTTTTGGTTTTCTGTAGAGAAGGAGGTTTCTTCCGTGGAGAATCAGCTGGGGACATTAATGTGAATGGAGCCTCTCTAGCCTCGCTGAGGAAACACTTCCATGCCTCAGGAGTCTCTGTCAGGATGCAGGCTCAGCCCATCCTTCCCTTCAAGCATAGCATTCATAGTGTCTTGACTTTCTCCTTTGTTGATTGATAGGCAAGTTCAGCTCATTTAAGGTGGCTTCATCCACATTTCTAAGCCCTTGCTCTGGATCCACATGGTGGAGGCAGCATGTTTACCCAGCTTTCTCCCACCTTCTTCCTGGTTTAAAATAGCATAACCATGAGGAAAAAAACCCCAACTGCAGTCTACACATTCTTCCCTCAAAGAAAAGACTCACTTTAATACTGTCCTTCTAGTAATATACTGGCCCATTACAGATCTTCTGAACTATGGGATGACTTTGGAATTATAGCAAAAGCATGCAAAATAATTTTTAAAGAAAAAATCTATACAGTGCTGCAAAAACAAACAAACAAACAAACAAACTATAGCCATCTGCTACGAAGGACCATGTCTGGGTCCCTAGCCCTACCACAGCCAGGTTCTATGTTGATGCTCTTGGTCATGGTACCACTAGAGGCCACACAGATGCCCAGGGTCTGGGCTGCAACCTATGGGCACATTGGTGTCTGAGGGCTGTGCCACCACTGGGGTCATACCCTGATCTCAGTGGCCTCTACTGCTGCACAGGGCCATCACGTCATCTGGACCAGGCTGCTGCCATGGGCCATGTCTGGGCCTGTGGTCCAGCAGCAGCTAGGGTCTGGGTAGATGTCCATGGCTCCTGTTGCCACCAGGGACTGTGCAGATGACCAGGGTCTGGACAACCACCTGAGACATGTTGGTATCTGAGGGCCTTGATGCTACCAGGCCATCCTGATCTGAGTGGCCTGTGCCGCCACTGGGGCATGGTGGCATCTGGACTCAAGCTGCTGCCCAAGGCCATGTTTGGGTCAGTGTTCTGCTGTACCTGGGATCTGTGATGATGTCCGTGGCCCACATTTCCACAGGGGGCATAGGAACCACGCATGTTGAAATCCGAGGGCCATGCTTAGCCAGCCCTCCTCCTCCCTGACCCGAGGATAGCTGGCCCTGCCCCTTGCTGGACACTGCAGCAGAGCTGGTCCTACCCCCCATGGGATGGGCATGGGAGAGCTGGCCTCAATGGCATGGCCTAGGAGAGCTGGCTCTGACCCTTGCCTTAGGGAGGCGGTCCCAGTGGCCCAGACTGACCAGCTCAGCTACCACCCAGACCCACATCCTGGGCCTTGGGGTGGCCCACCCTAACATCCACCCCATCTGTGACCTGCTGGAGTGTGCGAAGGGACTGGTCCTGCAGAACAATAACCACAGGATCTCCATGACTTGGGGCAACAGCAGGATATCAGAGAGGAGTTTTGGTGAGGGTCAGTGAGGAAGGTGTGCCAGAGGCCTTGAGCCAGACTCATGGCAATGAACATTTTGCAGGTGAGGCTGATTGGACAAAGGGGTACACCGAGTGACACACCATGGCCCACAAATCCACTAGGATGAATGAAGAGGTGTTGGAAAGATGGAGGAGCGAGGAGTTTTTGTTTGTTTGTTTGTTTCATTTTGTTTTTAATTTTGGGGGGTCCTTTGGGAGGCATGCTGCAGGGGTGAGGGGTGGATGGAGGGACTGTAAGGTGAGCGGGATTGGGTACATGATGTGAAATTCTCAAAAAATTAATAAATAATTATGTTTAAAAAATTGTAGCTATGGAAGGAGGGGTTTGGACCTGCCTCAGCTGAATCTACCAGGCTCTGCCGATTCCCCATGGGAGACCTTGCCTTGGAGGAGGTGGGAATGGGTGGTGGGTTGGGGGGGAAGGCTCGGGGGTGGGAGGAGGGAGGACAGGGGAATCTGTGGTTGGTATATAAAATGAATAGAAAAATCTCTTAATAAAAAAATTTTATTTAAAAAAGAGAAAAAAGAAAAAATTCTAGCTATAAACTCAACTTAAAAAAATAGATTAATAAAACCAGAACCTTCCTGCATGTTCTTCCCCTCCAAATATCAACTTTCCCACTTTCTTGTCGCCTGGGACACTTTCCCCAACTTCTCAACACCCCTTACCCCGACTTCTGTGGTCTCCTATCTAGTTTCATGGTCTCGTCCCATTCTTATAAACACGTATGCACAGACAGACATTAAAAGTTAAGATCTGCATATGAGAAGGGGCACAAGATTTTTGTTGTTGTTGTTGTGTTTTGTTTTTTGTTTTTTTCTGAAACTGGATCACCTCATTTAGCAGAATGCTTTCTAGTTCTGTCATTTTTTCTATCCTCAGAAGAGTGGAGGATGAAAATGTGGCAAGTGGGATTTACTAAACTGTTAGTAAATGTGAAGCTTGTGGTGTTCTCCTATGTGAACAGTTCTCTTCATAGAGACACCAATAGGGAAGCAGCCGGATGCTCATCCCAAACTTACAGCAGACTCTGCGGTTTATACTTTTTCAGGACACATCTTGGATAGTTGACCAACACAATTTGTTTGTCTTTTCAGGAAGCTGCTCAGGCCTGAAAAAAAAATGCAGCTCTTTTATTTCTCTTTTGCATCTGCATTGGCTCCAATGTCCCTGTTATAATTTATTAGCTTTTTATTTACCGGGTCACTTTGTTCCTTACCACACACTGGCCACATACACACATTTCACCAGAATCTAATTTGATCTGCGTTTTACATTGATCTCCATGGCTTACTTAGCTCTCGCTTTACCCTCTTCATTAGTTGGACTGTTTCCAGAACAGACTGCTTGCTTTCTCTGGGAGAAGGGCACTCTCACATGCTCACTGGACCATTTGTAGAATTATCTGTTAGTTTGTTATCTTAGTTACTTCTGTGTTGCTGTGCCAAAACACCATAACCGAGGCAGCTTTTAAAAGGAAGAGTTTATTTGGCTCTTACAGCTTCAGAGGATGAGTTAGAGGCCATGACTACCACGGCAAGGAGCATGCAGCAGGCAAGCAGCCATGGTCCTGCAGCAGTAGCTGGCAGCTTACATCTTGATCCTCATCATGAGGCAGAAAGGGTTAACCAGGGTTGTCTTGGGCTTTTGAAACCCCAAAGCCTTCCCCCAGTGACACACCTCCTCCAACAAAGCCACACCTCCCAATCCTTCCCAAACAGTTCCATCACCTGGGGACCAAGCATTCAAACATTCTTCATTCAAACAGGAGCTGTTCTCATTCACATCACTACACTTACACAAACCTCAAAGAAAGTAAACGATTTTCACCTAGTTATAATATGAATATTTCTTTAGTAGCCTCTAAAGTGATGGTTTAACTGCTGGGCATAGCACTAACTATAGTTGGTTTTATAGTTGTTAACAACTACTCCTTTGTTCCTTTTAAATCACTGACCAACTATTTACCATTTTCTTGTGTCATCCTTTAAGCCAACTTTTTTCACTCTGCCTTCCCTCATTAATGAATTATGTAAATCTTTTGACACATGCTCCTTATATATTTATATAAAATTATATTTTTAGAATTTTGAAGATTATGCTTTGACACCCCCAAATGTAACTGAAATTTAATTTCTCACCATTCTGGAGAGCTGTCAAAGCTCAATTTAGTTGAGTGAGATAAAATGAAGTAACATGAAATCCTTGCTCCTGAGTCTGGTGGTTTAAGAACCAGCATTAGGTATAGAAAATTAGAAGAAACCCCAAATATTGCCTGAGACCAATACTTATAGATTAAGAATATGAAATGCATTGATTGGAATAATGTTCCACTGTGCAATGTATATTATATATTCATTTACTTAAGTAGCCATTTTCTCACCTAGAACATGTTTGTTGTGTATCCTCTATCTGCTAGGTACTCTTGTAGAATCTAAAATGGATTTTATAAGAATCTAGAAGTGATTTAGACTTCTAGAAGTTTTCAGGATGTTGTAGGTGGACACACACAGGGCCATTGATATACTGTGATAGGTAATACACAGTGTGATATAAGAGCAGCAGAGGGTAGGGGTGAGTGTAGCACTATGGGAGCATTCAGAAGTAGCTGCTGACCCATCCTGAGCAATTGTTAAACCTGAGTCTTCATGTATGAGTAGGACTTAATCAGATCTGAGATGAGAAAAGGCCATTCTGAGCAGAAACTAATGAAAAAAGCCAGGGAGGAAGATGGAGGCACGTGTGCAGAGGCTGTGGTGTGAGACAAGGGGTGGTGCGCTCTGTGAACAGGTGTTTATCTCTGCAGTGGTTAGTTTTATGTCTTGGCTTGACCACATACCTGTTTAATCACTAATCACTAATGGGGGGTTCTGGGTGAGACTATTTCCCGATGAGATTAACATTAGAATTCTTGTGCTGTGGATATCGCTCTATATAAATAAAACACTGATGGCCAGTGACCAGACAGGAAGTATAGGCGGGACAAGGAGAGAGGAGAATTGGGGGAACAGGAAGAAGGAGGGGAGACACTGCCAGCCACCGCCAGCACAAGCAACATGTAAAGACACCGGTAAGCCACGAGCCACGTGGCAAGGTATAGATTTATAAAAATGGGTTATTTTAAGATAAAAGAACAGTTAGCAAGAAGCCTGCCACGGCCATACAGTTTATAAGTAATATAAGTGTCTGAGTGATTATTTTATACATGGATTGTGGGACTGCGGGGCTTGGTGGGACCTGGAGAGAAGCTCTCCAGCAACATTCTTAAACTGAGTAAAGATGAGCTTCCCTGATGTCGGTGACGATCATTCAACCTGGTGTTCAGAGCAGGGAGAGTGTAGAAGTTCAGTTCTAGCCCTGGCTGACAGTTGAGACATTTGGTCTTGTCCTGCCCTGTGACTGGTACGTACTCCATCAGAGCTCCTTCTTCACGGGCTCTAGCTCATGCTGAAACGGAACCACTGGCTTTCCCGAGTCCCCAGCTCTCCTGTAGCAGCAGATAAAAGGATTCCTCAGTCTCCAGAATCATGTGAGCCAGACCCTTAAAATGTTAAAACATCTGTCTGCCAATTACCTTTCTCCCTGACGCTCCTCCGATGACCTAACCGTCTCCCTGAGCTCTCCATGCCTCTCTTTGCCTTGATGTGATTGGTCCCTCAATGTGAAGTCCCAGCATGGTGTCTATCAGCCATCACTGTTTTGAGAACCCTGGTTACAATACTGCTAGCAGCCCCTGGAAGCAGCGGTTGTCACCGGGTCCTCACCACGGTATTAAAAAGCTGCAGCCGCATCCCCACAGTGGTTACCGTGTTGCCGTTTATAGAGCTGATGGTGTGCCGGGAGCTCTCGATTTATAGTCTGTTGTTTATTCTCAGGGTCCTCCTGAGAGGCAGGAGCTGCCATTTAGAACTGGAGAGATCTAGTTTACACAAGTTAAATGAATCACTGAGTATCACAGAGTGGCTAAGAGTTGGGGTGTATGGTCTGAATATAGGGCTCAATATTCTATGAGTGTTATGAGCATCCTGCATTTTTCTGAGCATATCATATCCAGACACATTGTGTATGGAGGTCGGGGGTCCAGCGCAGATTAGTCTAGGGAAAAGTAGCATTAAGAAGTCCAGACTTCTTGAGCGCCTTGTGCTTCTGTCTTCTCTCTCTCTCTCTCTCTCTCTCTCTCTCTCTCTCTCTCTCTCTCTCTCTCTCGTTAGCCCCTTTGGAGAACAAATGTCAAAAAGAAAAAGAAAGAAAATGATAGTTGGCATTTACTTGTAAATGAAAGTTGCTCTGCCTGAACCTGTGGCTAACTGATACATTGTTCTTTCCCTCACTTGGACAAAAATGGTATGTTTACTGTCCGTGGGGGGCGGGGAGCAGTTTGGTATTCTTGATTTCCTTCAGAGCAGGGCAGGACCATCTCCCCCACCCCTACCACCCCACATCCGCACCTCATCATCCTGGCTTTACTGCTGTTAGTGGCTAAGAGTGTTGATTGGCCTCTTGAGAACCAGGCCTGCCCAGATAAGCTGGGAGCCAACTTGAAAGCATTGTTCTAAGACAAAGTTGCCCATGCTTCACATTTCAATACCTCTGGTAGCACCAGGAACTGCTCTCACCAGAGACAGGTTTGTCAAAGATTCCCAAGTGCACTGTAGCATAGAATTCCACTGGCCTGTGTTCATTTTCTCTGGAAAATTCTAGGCTGTCAAAGTAGACAGCATTTCTATCTAACACAGCTGCACAGTCCACAGCAGCAGGACAATAATTCTGCTACCCTGCCTAGATTGCTTGGGGAGTTGGTGTGTGTGTGTGTGTGTGTGTGTGTGTGTGTGTGTGTGTGTGTGTGTTTCTTATTCTATTTTTCCATCTGGTGACTTTTGTTTTCTTTTAAATGATGCTGTTTAAATGCTTTCCACAAATGGAATCTTGAAAAATAAACACATTGAATGGATAAGAACAAAAGAAGGATTCGTCTCAATGTTGGTCCCTGCTGGGAGATTTTCTCAGCTGCAGAGAGATGGGAGGAAGCAGATGAGGAGGCCATCCATGTGAAAAGCCCCCAAGGGTATGATTGGTATTCAAGTCTAAACAGAATGGCACGAACAGACAGCCTCAAACAGTGGGCACTGGTCAGTAACCAGAGCCCTAGAAAACTTATGAGACATATCTCATAGCTGGCCCTGGCTTCATGCCTTCTAGAACCTAACAGAAGAGGGAAGACTTATAGCAAAATCATTGTTTCATCTCTCAGAGATTTCCTTGTCAACTGTTAACATCATTTCCCCACTCAGTCCTTGGGCGGTGGCGCTGTTTGGGGAGGCTATGGAACCTTTGGGGGTGGGGCTTTGGTGGAGGAAGTGTGCCACTGGAGGCGGACTTGGTGTGTTTATAGCCTTACCTCACTTCCTCACCTCTCTCTCTGCCTCCTGCGTGTGGATGAAATGAGATTAGCCAGCTTCCTGCTCCTGCTGACATGCCTGCTTGCTGCTCTGCCTTCTGGGCCATGATGAATCCTTATTCTTCTAGAGCTGTGAGCCAAGCTAAGCCTGCTCTTCCTTAAGTTGCTTCTAATCATGATATTTTATCACAGCAACAAAAAGTAACTAATATAGGGCCTTAGTGCCTTACTGTACTGTGGACCTGCAGTATCTGATTTGGGGAAATTGGAATTTTTCCTTCACACACACACACACACACACACACACACACACACACACACACACACACGAAGGAAAAAAGTTATATATATATATTATTTTCATACATGGATATAATAATGTATTTGATCATACCCAACCACCATTTGCCCCATCCAATCCTCCCTGTCTCCCCATGCCCTGAAGGTCCCCTTCCAAACTTCATGTGTTTTGTTTTGTTTTGTTTTGTTTTTTTGTTTTTTTGGAGATAGGGTTTCTCTGTGTAGCTTCGGAGTCTGTCCTGGAACTCACTCTGTAGACCAGGCTGGCCTCGAACTCACAGAGATTTGCCTGGCTCTGCCTCCCAAGTGCTTTTCTTTTCTTTCTTTCTCTCTCTCTCTCTCTCTCTCTCTCTCTCTCTCTCTCTCTCTCTCTCTCTTTCTTTCTTTCTTTCTTTCTTTCCTTCTTTCTTTCTTTCTTTTTTAGATTTATTGATTTACTTATGTATACAGTATTCTGCCTGCATGTGTCCCTGCAGGCCAGAAGAGGGCACCAGATCTCATTACAGATGGTTGTGAGCCACCATGTGGTTGCTGGGAATTGAACTCAGGACCTCTGGAAGAGCAGCCAGTGTTCTTTCTGAGCCATCTCTCCAGCCCCCAAGTGCTCTTCTTAATTTTTTTTATGTACCATTGAGTTCAATTAGTGCTGCCCACATGCTCACAGGTGTGTCATCCTCTGATAATCACACACCTCTGCTTTCACCTCTGTCCAAAGTTGAGGGCAACACAGATCTATGGGTATAAGCATAAATTTTAAAAAGGCAACTTGACAACAGTCGTTTAGCAAAACAACAACAGTATGTTTGGGGATAGTTTTAATGCCACAGTAGAAATGGAAATGTCGGTTCTAATAGCACTTTCTTTTTATCCAGAGAAAATCTAGAGAAAAGCAGTAGCGTTCCTGATACTCAGTAGAGTTCTCCTTGCTCTCCACAACTCAGAGGTGGGCCCAGACTTCTCTCATGGAAAGGAAAATCTGTCATATTGTCTCATGCTTGGCAACAGCCAGGAAGCCTTTCTCACACAGACAGTATTTCTCTTATCCCCAGAGACATGCAAAGGGTTCCTAGTTTACTAGGTGTGGTGATTTGCATAGGAACCGCATTAAATGCTTGGTCATTAGGGAGTGGCACTACTTGAGAGGGATTAGAAGGTGTGGCCTTCTTGGAGGGAGTGTGTCACTAAAAGTGGCTTTGGGGTTTCAGAAGCCCAAGTCAGGCCCAGTGGCTCTCTCTCTCTTCCTGCTGCCTGTGGATCCAGATGTAGAACTCTCAGCTCCTCCAGCACCATGTCTGCCTGCATGCCGCTATGCTTCCTACCACGCTGATAATGAATGAAACCTCTGAAACTATAAGCCAGCCCCAGTTAAATGCCTTCCTTTATAAGAGTTGATGTGGTCCCCTACCAGCTATAACACTTGGGAGAGCAGGCCCTGCACCCCGCCAGGGCAGCATAACAGATCCAAACCTGTTAGCAGAGGTGTGGGTGAGTCACCCCTGAAATCATGAGCATAGGACAGCTGTCCCCGTTTCTCATCAGGTGGACCAACGCTACAGCTGCCCAGGCCCAGACCCAGGGTTATTTCTTGGCCTTCCCAACATCCACCCCATCTATGATCTGCTGGAGCACATGAAGGGACCTGACCCACAGACCCAAAGCTGCAGGATCTGTACAACACAGGACGGCAGTGGGATGTCCAGGAGGAGTCCCAGTGGGGGCCCAGCATTGATTGTGGAGTGGAGACCAGGGCCTCGAACCAGACCAGTGACTCCTTGCAATGAATACTTCAAGTAGAGATGTACGGACCAAGGAATATACAGTGTGACTTGTTGGGTCACACTACAGCTTCCATGAGATTTTTAATTCCTTCCCCTTTTTTATTCTTTTCTTTTTAATTTTTTTTCTCATTTTATTTTCTTCATTTTTTTCTCTTGAATTTTGTTTTCTTGAGGGGGGCGCAGGGGTGGAGGGCAGATGCAAAAGGACAGGGATTGAATAGGATCAAGATACATGATATGAAAAACATGTGGAATAAAGAAATTTTATTAATAAAACAAAGAGTTGCTGTGGTCATATGATGATCATCACAGCAATTGAACACTGACTAAGTAATTAGGGTTGGAGCCCAGGTTGGAACACTGTCTAAAGGTGGTCTGAGTAGTTACCACGGTAGTACCAAGGACTACCAAGCTTGTTGGCTTTCCCCTCGAAATGTGTACAGAACCTAGTCCTATTTTGAGGCATCCAGTTACCCCTCTTTCCCCGCCATGTCTCTTGCCCAGTTACTGCAGTTGACCACTAAGTGATCTCCCATGCTCTCCACTCTTTTCACTGTGTATAAAGTGGCCAGGGTGTTTCTTTTGCAGACAACCGATCATGCTCTGCTCAGACCCTTTCCGTCCCACTCAGCACTGACGGACTTCCTTGTGTGTAACACCTCCTCCCTAGCTTTGTCTCCAACACACTTGCCCTTATCCGTTGTGGGTTGACTGTGACAACTGCTTTGTGGGTTTTGTTGTGTTTCTGAGAGCATGCCAAGGACCCTCTCACCTCAGGGCCCCTGTGCTGCTATTTCCACCTTCTAGATGGTTCTTCCCCAGGTTGCTGTGTGACTCATCTCCCATCTCCTTCAGGTTTTCTATAACTAGCCCTGAGTGAAGTGAGGACTTCCTATAAGCACTGCAGGTACATCTCAGTCCTCTGCCTACCCCTGGCCCTCTGCATTCTTTTTCTCTTTATTTTCTCTATGAAAAGTGTCCCTAATGAACACACTTTATATTTCACTTACTAGTTTTAGTGTGTACCTGCCCCACTTCCCCACTAGAATTTTAGCCCTATGAAGACAAGATTTTATTTTCCTGACATACAGCCCTTCATAAATTTTTTGTGGAATGCATAAAATATTTATCTTCTCCTTATCATCATACTGTTGTTACAATTTGTGATGAGTAGCATCACCTGAATGTCCTACCAGTGCCTCAGATGCCCCTTGCTCCTTGGGATCTAGGATCAGACCTCCTGGAATCTACACACACAGTAGAGTGGGGTTGATTGACTTAGCCTGGGTTTAAATTCCAACTCCACTTCCCCTCCCCGCTAGTAAAGGGTCATGGCACACCCCACCTCATGAGATTGCTATTGGCTTGTGCTCAGTGAGGGATAAAAAACGACAGGTCATGAAGTCCCAGGAAGAGAGAGCAAACACTCAACAAGAGATCACCATCACTACTGCTATCCTTAATCACTCATGGTTTGCTTTTCAAAATACCCTTGGATCACCTTTTTTTGATGTAGTTAAGAATCAAAACATACACACTTCTTGCTTGGACAGATTAATGAGAACCTGACTTCCCTTTCACTTGGGTTACGTTTCACTTGGGAAGGGTTATGATTCTTCTTTTGTGCTCAGGAAATACTAGAAATAAATCCTGTTCTCCTGTTGAACTCACCCCTCCAAGGAAAGTCCTCAGGAGTTTCCACACCAGCATTTATTCACTGCATCCTCATTCCCACACTTCCCTCTCCCCATTAGATTGTGGTAGCTCTGAAACTTTAAAGAGGAAGAAGTAGAATTTAGAGAACTTAGTAGGCATCTTTTCGTTCATACAGCGATGCCTGAGGTAACCAGGCTGTGAGCGATCGGTCGGCTTTGTTGCCTTGGGGCTGTGGTGAGGCAGCCCATCATGGCAGGGATACTGCAGTGAAGCAGGATTCCTCACCTCATACCCAAGGAGCAAATGAGAACAAAAGAAAAGGGCCGGGGTCCCAGGGCTTCCTCCCATGGCGTGGCCCCTGACCACCTGCAGACCTCTAGTTAACCCACTTCTTAAAGGTACTGCCATTTCCATTAGTACTATGCCAATAACTGGGCCTTTAAATTCATGGAGTGGTGGTGGAGAGTGGGTCCTTAAGGCCCAAACTCTGGTAGGAAATTTGAGTAATTTGCCAAGACCACAGAACTAGAATATAAGCACAGAAGGTCCCTAAATCTAACTCCAAAATCCAGTCTTTATAACTTCCCAGCATCGCCCCCTTTAATTTTCTCACTATCAAACTCCATTGGTCTAGTCCTCCACCCCCATCTGTCTACTGTTAAATGCCTCCAGGCTGCACAGAGTTCCTCCCAAAGTCCAACTGTCCTGCCAATGTCCCCATCAACCCTGGCCAGGAAGCAGAATACAAGGCCAAACCTGGGCCTTGGGCTAGTGCCTGCTCTGTGAAATCCCCTGAGATCTCCTACAGCAGAGTGAGCCTTCCTCAGGAAACTCAGGGCCACAGGAACTAAATCTGACCTCTCCCCATGGTTCTCAGAGAATTGTAAAAGGAACACATAGTAAAGATCTAACTCATTAACTGAATTTGAGAGGGGGGTGCTGGATGTTATAGCTCATTCAGAATGACAGGCTCATGTGGAACAAAAGAATGTTGAAATGACTTTTTTAATATGGGCTTGGAGCTTGCTTTACTGCTTGGGAAAGAGAAAAATTATTTACAGGTTTACAGACATGAATTACATTTCTGTGATAACTTACAGCGATATAACACAAGGCAATAAAAGTCAGATCCCCTATAGAATCAGATAACCTGGGAGTGTTCCAACATCCCATTAAAAGGCTATTTGGTAATCACCTTTACTTATCCCAAACTCTTAAATGTTTCCTTGCAAATGAGTGATTTCCCATGGGATATTTCTGCTAGTTACTCCACCCCGGGAATGAGTTTTCATTTATCCTTCGGAAGTCTTAGATTGTAGACTTTCAAGGCTGACAAACCTTGAGGTCAGAATCTCCATTTAGCATTGCTAACGTGTGGCTTCATGCAGATCACCTGGGTAAATCCCCCTCTTACTAGAACTGTGGGGACCTAAGTGTCTGGCAAGCAGTGATACAGAACCACTTTCTTGATCTTTTGACCCTGTGCGAGTCTCAATTCCTAATGCAATCTGTTCACCACACTACCATCTCTGTTCTACATTTGTGGGAACTGAGGTCCCTGGAAGTTCTGCCCTGGACCAGGGTCGGGCTCTTTGGAGTTGGGATGTCATGTGGGGCAGTTACTGTTTGCTGTGCTCAGGGCTGCCAGTCTTTGCATGAACTGGTTTGGCTGTCCTTGCTAAGGCGCCAGCTATGAGACTGGTGCTCCATCTCTCTTTCACCTGATCTCTGTGCCCAGTTGGCACTGGATTGTGGCATAGGTACATGGCTCATTGCTCTTTCTAGGCCTTGCTGGGTCCAGGCTTCAGGATCTATTTGTGTGTTTATTTTTCAGGTTCTTGTTGTCTATTTGTAATTTTTCTTGACATATACTTACAGCTCAGTGAATTTCCACATAGTGCACACAAATACACACAAGAGCACTCAGATCAAGAAACAGAACATTGCTTGCACCCCAAGACCGCCTCACATGGAATCTAGTCCTCACCCCTAGGGCAACCATTCCCCTGACCTCTAATAGCATAGCGAATGTTGATATAAAGGCAATCATAGTCCACAGTGTGTGTGTGTGTGTGTGTGTGTGTGTGTGTGTGTGTGTGTGTGTGTTCATCCATCAATGTTCTGTTGGTGAGATTTATCCACATTGTTGAATGTAGTTGATTTGTTTGTTCCCAGTGGTGTATAAAGACACAATTAATTTATCTTTTATATAATGGGATGTGGTGGTATTGTGTTCCCCAAAATATTGTGTACTCTAATAAATTTATCTGGGGTCAGAGAACAGACAGCCACTAGATACAAAGGCTAGAAAATGGTGGCACTCACACCTTTAATCCTAGCATTCCAGAGATAGAAATCCCTCTGGATCTCTGTGAGTTCAAGGCCACATTGGAAATAGCCAAGCATGGTGACACACGCCTTTAATCCCAGAAAGCCAGCCTTTAATCCCAGGGAGTGGTGGTAGAAAGCAAAAAGATATATAAGGCGTGAGGACCAGAAACTAGAAGATTTTGGCTGGTTAAGCATTTGGCTGGTTAAGCTTTCAGGCTTTGGAGCAACACAATTCAGCTGAGATTCATTCTGGATGAGGACTCAGAGGCTTCCAGTCTAAGGAAACAGGACCAGCTGAGAAGTTGATCAGGTGAGGTTAGCTGTGGCTTGTTCTGTCTCTCTGATCTACCAGCATGGACCCCAATAACTGGCCTCGGGTTTGATTTTATTAATAAGAACTTTTAAGATTCCTGCTACAATGGGAAGACATTTGAGAAGGTTCTACTTTGTGGTTACAGTATATGCCTTTTGGCCCACAGGGTCCCATATTTTTGTAGATTTTTTTTTTTTTTTTTTTTTTTGGTTTTTCGAGACAGGGTTTCTCTGTGTAGCTTTGTGCCTTTCCTGGAGCTCACTTGGTAGCCCAGGCTGGCCTCGAACTCACAGAGATCCACCTGGCTCTGCCTCCCGAGTGCTGGGATTAAAGGCGTGCGCCACCACCGCCCGGCTGATTTTTTTTTTAAAGTTACTGAGTTACTTAGAAAGACATTGTCTTGACTCAGGCTTAACAGATGGGTCTGCCTCATTTCTCCTTCACCACTATCAGCAACTTTTCTTTCATACTTTTCCTTTGTTAGGGTCAAAGATGCCTTGCCATTTGCAGGTCCCGTTATGGCTCTAATGTGTACAAGACCAGCTCTTCATATCCACATCCGCAGAGAGCAGTATCAGCTTCCCAGGGCAGGCTCACAGTCCCCGGGAGGACCTCGGGAACTCAGCCGTTGACCCTGTAACTCGTTTCCCCTCAGACTCAGTTTTCCCACTGTGGAGATGATGCTTCCTGTATTCCCCTTCTCTGAATCCCGATTGAAAAGCATTTCTATTCAGCCTCCCTCCTGGTTTGTTCTGCTCCTAAGATGGACGAAAGCGGCTTCTCTCCTCACCTCACAGCCTCTTCCCTTTTCTCCTCTGCCCACACAGGGCCTGGACTGGGTCCAGGTCTTTACTTCCATTGTTTGTCCGGTGCTGTGGATTCAGCCTGTCTTTCTCTGAGATGTTTTGATCATTGGTGGTTTCTGTTTCCTCCCCTTCCCCTCAGGCCCCCTTAGTCATTTCCTTACCTGAAATCTCTGTTTCCAGATTGGCAGCCCTCCTGCTCCCAGAATGCCTGGCGATGACTTTCCACCAGGAAGGGTAAAGCACAGATCTCTAGTTGAAGCAGGTCAGGTCAAAGGTTTATACACTGACTTGGTAAAGTATGAGGCATAAACAGTTGTGAGAGCCAACCAGAAAGAAGAATGTGAGTCAGACGACTAAGGGATGGAAACAGCAGGAAGCAGGGGCTTCAGAGTTGGGCTGAGCTTCCTTGTAACGAAAGAAATGATGGATTATAGTGTTGCTATTATCAGGACAATAGACTGAACCTTGAAAATAATATTTATAATAGGTTTGAGAGACTGTCTTATTATTATTTCTCTTGAACACCCAGCATAGTGTGGTCTATACATATTTTTAAGGCTAAATTAACAAGTTCCTCTTATCCTTGGATCATATGTATTGAAAATTCACTAGATAGCGGGTAGTTTCCAGTGTGTCACACCTCCAGCAGGTGGACACCATGCTTCCCCTGTGTTCAAATGTAGAGAGCAAAGCTCAGGGGGTAACTTTCCGGAAGTCACAGCTCTCAGTGGACAGTTTCTGATTTAAACTCCAGTGAACTAGTACAGCCAGTCTCTAAGGAATCTGAAATGACAAAATAAATGGGTATTCAGGGGCATTTCATTCACCAGACAATAATACCAACATGTGGGGAGCGACTGCCGGAAGCTTGGGCGGGCTGCACTCCCCTCTGCTGGAAGCTGCCCGACTGACTTCTGAACTAACAAACCTTTGCCTGTCTGCCCCGGTGCCTGACTGGAGTATTGCTGCTCTCTCTCCCAGCTTGACAGCACATCCTCCTAAGTAAGGCAGTGACGCTGGGAGAGCTTCGTCGTCGGTTTTCTAGGGAGCGGTGTACTGCCTGAATTCCGAATTGGAGCCTATGCCCTGACAAATAATACTGTCTTAGCATAGGCTCTGTGAGACTAGCAGCTGTCCTGGCGATTTTACACTCAGTGTGGGCTGAAGGCAGAAGATAGAGGAGCTAAAGGCTCAGAAGACATGGGTTCCGACAGAGTCCCATCTTCAAGAGAGAGATCCGGTTTCAACACTGAGAGTTCTTACTAACAGAACCTGGACATTTCCCATGTGTTATGTGCAGGTAGAAGAGGGAATCTCCGGTCAGTAGGTAACAAACAATGAAAATGGGGAGGTAAAAGGGATGCATCATAAAATGGAGACCTTCCTAAGTTCAGTTGAGCATCTATTCCAATTCATTACCAAGTTCAGTTAGCCAAAGGTCAGCCCTGGGACTGACACAAGAGACTAAAGAGAGTGTGCAACTAGCATTATTTCAGGACGTCCGTGCCATGTACTACCTGGCGAAAAGTGATTCTTAGAAATACAGGATGGCAATTTCCAACAGCCATTTCCCAATAGGAGAAAGACCTTCGGAGCCTGGTTAATGCCCCCTTGGAAAGAGAAACACGCCATCTCGGCGAAACCTGGGGGAAGGGAGGCGATCAACACACAGAGAGAAGGCGTATCTGCGCTCATAACTTGACAGTGACAGAACTTGCACACTCGGGTTTTACTGGGGACACGCACAATCTAGAAACTGACAACAACAGAATCTGTGGCACATTTGAGCGTAGCAAGCGCTTCACAATATACAAGAGTTTTGAAGAGATACTAGGATTTTCAAATGTGTGTCCATCAGCACACACCACTGCACCGTGCAACCCTGTGGGAGCGTGTAGTGCTCGTCTAAAGAGGCTAAGGTCAACCATTAACCAGGGGTTTGATTCTGAGAGAACCTTCCTCCATCGGCCCAGCACTTCTCTTTCTGTCCTGTCCAGGTTCCTACTCCAAACTCCTGTTTTTTTCCCCAACATCACTTTGTGTCCACATTATCTAGATATAACTCTTTCACTTCCTGCTTCACTATAAAAAGATAGGCCCGGATGCATATTTACATATGAAATCAAAGTAGATATTCCAGGAGAATTAGGTGAGTGAAAAATACTGGTAAGAAGTCTCTTCAACCACACAGCTCCAGAGACAGCAATAATGATCAATAGACTATTATCATTAGAACAATATATTATCCTATTATAATTAGAATATTCTGATATAATTAGCAATAGAATTATCAAGTGAACTAGCTTGATTCACTCACTGCCCCTCACCTTGATCATGAGAGTCAAAATTACTTGGATGATTATCTAGACCTGAAAACAGACAGATTTGGGTGGATAGTTATACACTACCTCTCCTTAAACCATACAACGTCAAGCTAGCTGAAATATGGCCTTCCTAACAATGTTCATCCTTGAATTTTTTAGGACATCTATGAACAAGTGTGTCTATGTCGAGCTGATCTTGGCAGTGGATAAGGAAAGTCAGATTAGGAAGGGAGACAGATTGAGGTGGGTGACAAAAGACAGTTCATGCTTTAAGGCTCCTGCATGTATTTTACACCCTGTCACTAAGCGGTAAGGCAAAAGAATGTCCATGCAGGGCAGGATGGCTGTCAGCTGGATGGAAACATGTCATGTTCATAAGGGAGCTTTGACTTTCAGTTTTTAAGTTACCAAATACTGACTATTACATATATTTATAGTGACTTTAGAACACAAAGTGATATAGAGAAAATTAATCATTTATTTGACTCCTTCTAGAATGCTAATTCCATGGTGTACATTTCATCTACGGCTATAGTGATTCAGTGGGCCAGTTATTTGCTAAATTTCTAAGGTAACTATTAAATCTGAGATAGGATAAAAAAAAAAGATTTGCAACAAAGGTTGTAAACAAAGGTTTGACCTTGGTTCTTTGAAAGAATGGGGTCATGGCGGTGGGGGGGATGGTAAGAATGTATGTCAAATAGTTGGGGCCCACTGGGATGCTGCATTAGATGTCGACACAGAGGGCTCTCCTTTCCCCAAACTGAACTAAAGGAACTAAGCAACAATGCAAACAATAGAAAACAAAGACTTATTTATTTGAAGTGCACCGTGTGATTTTCCCCCTACATCACATACAGAGTCCTAACTCTATTTTACTTAAACTAGTATTAATTGGGTCCGTTTGACCCGAATCTATGCCTACTACGGTCAAACTCCATGTCTGGGAGCATGAATTGAGAGTATGAAAGGATACGCTTCATGTTTAACTTTTGCCCCAAATAGCTTTTATGTGGGTCCATCAGAAGTAACTGGGCTTAACTTGTGGGAAGAGTCTAGATTGTTGCTTCCTACCCACTCTTAACACACATGCACATACACACGAGAACGCCTTTATCCCTTTATCCACAGTAGCAGGTTTGCCTGGCCTTTCTAACAACTGGAGTCCTTCTGCCAGAGGCGTTAGCTGCGTTGACGAGAGCAGCGCTGAGGACTCTGGCAGGAGACCAGACAGGTTTATCGGGCAGCCTGTCTTTCCCAAAGTAGAGTTTGTAGGCTCTGTCCTTTAAGACGTCAGTCTCTCTCCTTTCCTTTGCATACTGACTCTCTGGATGGACGCCCATCTTGCTGACAAGCCACAAGAACTATGATCCTAAGACGCTTCAAGCCATCACAGGTTCATTGTGAGGTTGACACCACCCGCCTTCTAAAATGGATAGCTTCCATGTCGCTCCTGACACAGCAATGCTCCAGAGTAGATACTGACCACACGTCTTTATTGCTTGAGGTACTTGTCTGAATTCCTCGGGGTGAAAATTATTTCCACCAGGTGCTGGCTGTCCTCATCTGGGTGCAAGGACAAATCATTTTTTTTCGGTATGTTTTCAATACATCTTTTTTGCAATGTCTTCACATGGAATCGCTTCAAAACTGTAACCAGGACGACTTTCATCATCACCATGGCGATGTACTTCCCGGCGCAGCTGCGGGGCCCAAAGCCAAATGGCTGAAAATACCTGTAGGGAACCTATGAAAACGAGCAGATGGTTAGGCAGGGTCACGCAACTGTCTATGGAAACACTTGTCAGTCAGAATGCCCCGGCTGGACTCTCAGCCACCCTGCTTCCTCCCCGAGACAAACAGCTGTGGCTGAAGAAGCACCCTTCTCAGCCACTGTGCCTCTCTTGTGACACAGTCCCGGCCTCAGATCGTCCCTGGTTTTGCTGTACATGTCAGTAAGCTGGGGTAAGTCAGGGCAAGTCACCATATGGGCAATATTAGCTATCCAGAAACTCTGCTTTCCTAGTGCTTGGCAAGTTACTGAGACAAAGTTTGTTTTTGTGTGACCCATATAGTGGATAACATGAAGATAAAAGATATGAATTTCTAGACTATTAGTGTCAAGCTTCTTGTGTATGTGAGAGCGGAGGGATCTCTGTGGCCTGGGATGGCCCCAGAATTCTGGTTCTCTTGCCTCTACCTCAGAGTGTAGGATTCCAGGAATGTGTCAGTACACCAGGTCTTCTAACCACTTTTAGTTACTGTGAAAAGTAATGTGGATCATGTCTGTCTGCCTTGTCTGATCTAGATTTACATGGCTTAGACATACTAGAACTACAAAACAAATAAAATTTATTGACCAGTTGACAAGGCATTGTCTGGGTTTCCTGTCTAGAAACATTAATTAGAGTGCCAGATCAACACTGGGTCCCTATGCTACATGCAAGTAGGAAAAGGGGAGACAGGGAGCTATTTGGAAAATTCTGTCCTAATAACATTGTTTTGATGTAATGAAGCAAAAATCTCTCCTATATTCCAGCTAGATAAAGAAGAAGGCTGGTGCTTTTAATCATTGAGTTTTATTTGGAGTAAGACCCACTGCTTGAGGCCATTTGATAGAATAAAGGCAGTGATAAAACTAAATTTTATTTGATTTATATCTAAAGCAGAAATGGATTTCCTTTGCTTAGTTGGTGGAACAGTTGAAGCTAGATGGTGCTAGAGTGATGCATTTATTGTTTTTTTTTTTTTTTAATTTTTACTTTACTGTAGAAGAAGTGATAAATTCTGGGCCAGAGAGATGGCTTAGTGGTTAAGAGCACTGGCTGATTTTCCAGAGGTGCCAGGGTCAGTTTGCAGTACCCACATGGTGGTTCATAACCATCCATAACTCTAGTTCCAAGAGATTTGATGCCTTCTTTTGAACTCTGTATGTACCAGGCACATACATGGTATACTTACATGCATGCAGGTAAAACACTCATATTTTAATATAATTTAACTCATAATTTAAAAAATCAA
Source organism: Peromyscus maniculatus bairdii (assembly GCF_049852395.1). Classification (NCBI taxonomy): domain Eukaryota; kingdom Metazoa; phylum Chordata; class Mammalia; order Rodentia; family Cricetidae; genus Peromyscus; species Peromyscus maniculatus. The sequence continues at coordinate 51,277,483 of NC_134858.1, forward strand.
ATGATAAATTTGAGGAGAAGAGATCAGTTGCCTTAAATAAATCTTTGCCCAATTAAGGATTTTTTTCATATTTTGTTTTCCTGGGTGGCAAATTTACAAAGATTTTACACACAGAGAGATTTTTACACACACCAATAGCGTTGAATGTGTTAGCCATGTTCTAAGCTATAGGACCCAGGTGCTCCCATGAAGCCGCTGAAGGGTGAGTGAAGGGCGCTAAGGACGTCCTTCCTAAACACAGAACTGGAGCAGGTCTGACCACACCACCAGAAACAGCATGCTCAGGTCCAAGGAGGAGCTCTTACATTTTTCTCAAAGTTTTCTAAGGTAAATTCATTGGGCTTGGGGAAATACTCGAGTCTGTGCATTCTTCCGATATTCAGAATGATGTTCGTTCCCTTTTTGACTGGGTAGCCATCAATCACATCATCATCCAGGGCTCGACGCATGACCAAGTCCACAACGGGCTGGTACCGCAAGCTTTCATTAATGAAGTTTTCTACCACTTTTAAATTTTGGATATCCTCAATCCTTATGTCTCTGTCACCTGTGGAACAGCAGGAAGGACAAAGACAGCAATGCTAGTTTTACATGTGACAAGCGCTGTAGCTCCTCCTTTTTTCCATAGAAGAAGTTGTTCTTGGTTTAAAAAAAATGCTTGTAATTCTAGTGCATACCACCCACTGGAAATAGTTGTGTTATATTTGGTCTGCAAAGGTCTTTATAAAAGTTCAGACGTGAAATCACTTCTGGAAATTTTAATAACCACAACAAAAAAGATTTCCTAAAAATATCAGAAAATTTGCTCATGCTGGATCCACATTCCCACCTGCAGACAATGGGCAGAAGATGTGGCGGGGGCAGCCACCCCTTCCGAGGGACATACACTCTGTAATTCCATGTCGGCCACACCTACTCCACATCTCATATTCCTCTTATCTGTGCACCTCAAGTCTTTGAGTTTTGCATCTACTGCATGTTCTAGGGAACATTTACTTTGTCTCTTCATATGTGAGCCAACTAGCACAATAACCATCCCAAACAAAGGTGCACAGGATGCTGCAGAGTCAGGGAGATCAACTGAGTCCATTTTATAATGTTCACTCCCTAGTCATTTGTACAGCTACCTTCCCACACATGTCACTGGCAGGCCCTCCACGTCTGACCATGCACAAACTGTTCCTGGAAAATGGCAAGACGCTTACTACTCCCCATCATGAAAAGTCAGGGCCCCACCTAGACCTGGATGCGGCTCCCACTGCCTCAGCCTGACCTGACATTGGTCAAAGAGGCTTAGATTTGTTCCAGATATGGCAAGATTTCCAAGTACCCTCAAATGAGCCACCACTTCTACAGAATCAAACCAAGCCATGTAGGAAGGTCTAGTTCAGTCAGAAGAATCTAGGAAGAGAACCTGCGTTTTAAGTACTGTGCTCTGTAACCATGGACCAGACAGAGGGGAGACAGAGGTATTTGCTGGGAAGTAATGTCCCTGTGCGGACCACAAGAGGGAGCATGTTGCCACACGCTCTGCCGCGTTCCTGTCTTTGCAGAGTCTGATGGAGTCAGGGAGACCTCAGAAGCACACAGCAGCTCTCTCCCAAGGAACTTGTATTAGAGGTCTGATAAAAGCGCGCTCTCAAAATCAGTTCCCCCTCCTCCATCCTCCTACCTCTCTCTTCGCTCCATTACAACTGAGTTCTCTTTCTCCCACCAGCCTCGCAGCCTCCCCAGTGAATGCTGTGACCTCTGCACAGACCCTGAAAGCATTCAGGGATTTGGGGCAATGTTACCCTGTCTCTTTGTTCTCCTCCCCCTTTACTGACGCCCCTACAGAACCCTTCTCTAGTACATCTGAACTAAGGCAGCCTTTCCTTAGTGTCAACTATTTCTAGCAGCTGTAAAATTGCTTGTTAAAGGTGGTGCTGTTCCATGTCCAATAACTTCTTGCACCAGCGCTGCGTAAAGCCGGGAAAGTTCATCTCATACTGTGTCTTCTCCCCTTGCTAAGTAAGGTGTTCCTAAAAAGATCAGCCAGGTGAAGGCAAAACCTGATAAGCTTTTGGTTTCTCCCAGAAAATAGTTCTGATTTTGTGTTTCTAAAGCAGGGTGGGGACAGGATGATGCTGGGGCAGAGCCATGAAAATGGGGGTGGGAGAACTGAATGGGGCCCTGGGGGCTTCTCTGCCGATGAAAGAGTGGGGAGGAAGGGGCCGCCATCGCTGGATTGCCGCGGAGAAGGAAGCCCATGGCTTCGCCTCTGCTCCCCTCCCCTCCTCCTCCTGCCACCCAGTGAAATCCACAAACACTCGTGTAAGCAACAGATAGCCAAAAGGATTTACGTAACCCACAAGGCAGGCAGAGCATACACTCAGTTCTCCATCTATGGATTCAACTAAGAGCATTAAACGTATTTTTGTGTGTGTTTGTACTGAACATGCACAGCCTTTATTTTGTAGTTACTCTCCAGATTGTATAATATCATAATTATTTATACAGCATTACATTGCATCAGGTATTATAAACAACGGAGAGTTGACTTAGTCTGTGGGAGGTGGTAAGCAGGTTATGTGCAAGTACTCTAGTATGTTCTAAGATGGACAAACATCTGTGTGCACATGGAGCGAGGTCTCAAGCCAGGTGATGACTCAACAGGTAAATGTATGACCCCAAGACTGAAAACATGAGGCTCTAAGAAAGTGAATGTCCTAATTCTCACTGTCTTAGAGCCTCATTCTCATCCACTACTACTTGTTTTATGTGTGTTCTTTAAGGGCTTTTTATTGTGCGTGCGTGCGTGCGTGCGTGCGTGCGTGCGTGCGTGCGTGCGTGCATGAGAGAGGGAGAGAGAGAGAGAGAGAGAGAGAGAGAGAGAGAGAGAGAGAGAGAGAACATGTGTGCGCACACATGCCATAGAGGACAACTTGTGAGAGTCAGTTCTTTCCTTCGCCCATCTGAGTCTGGTTATGAAACCCATGTTTTCAGTCTTGGGGTCATACATTTACCTGTTGAGCACATTGCTCTGGTGTTTGAAGTTTTCAATAAGCACGTGTTATTTTTGTAATTTCTACAACATACAAATAGGAGGGACAGTCATTTTAGCCTACTCAGCATCGCCAAGATGTGGCAGGATTACTTACTTTATTTTTCCTTCAGGTTTTATGTTTATCATCAGATTCTTAAACATGAGAAGCCACCGACATTCACATTCAGAAGGGGGTTTTTAAAGCACTATAATTTATAGCTTACCAACAACAGTGTGGATTTCCTTCAGTATTGCCGTTTCGACCTCAGGGTACTCCGCCATGAGGAGTAACATGAAGTACAGGGTCACAGACATGGTGTCAGGGGCCGCGATCAGCATTTCCAGTATACACTGGTTCACGTTCTCTTTCGTCAGGTCTCCACGTCTCTGAAGAATTGAACAGAGCAGAAAAGGTTGGAAGACGGAATCCAAGTTTCAGAAAATGAGGGGAGGTGACCCTCCAGTATCAACAATCTCAACAAAATAAAGTTACAGGTCTCTGTAATTAGTACCAACATTTTTACATATTAACACTCTGCTTAAAAGTGAACAAATAGTAATTACCTGTGTCCCATCGACCCTCCATATACTCGAGTTTCACATCTATAGATTTAACTAACTGGGCATCACATATATTTTTGTTGTGTTTTTATTAAATGGATACTGACTTTTTCATAGTTTTTCTCTAAATTAATACAATATCATAACTATTAGCATAGCATTATACTGTATTAGGTATTATAAACAATCCAGAGGTGAGAGGATCCCTGTGGGAGGATGCAGTATATGCATGTACTATGGCATGGTAGAGGTAAGATTTGCACATTCTTAGATTTTTGTATCTGGGAAGGGTTCTGGAATTAAAAGTTACAGATATTGAGGGATGCTTTTATTTAGTGTCTTAAGTCTCCTCTCTTCCTGGTTTCACGTATTGTATTATAATATAGAAGAATTTGAATGATGAATGTCATAAAATGGCTGGTGTTTAGGCTATTTTGGTGGACTACCATAAGACTGTCTGCTAGAGGAATTTTTAAAGAGAGACCATGCCGCATTTCTAAAAAGGATTCTTTAAATTATGGTACGCCATCATAATGGGGTTCGTTCAGGTCAATACCTCAGCAAAAATCAAATCAGTTGCGAAATCCATACAGTCTTCCAGTTTCTCCGCTGTGGAGACCTTGTTTCTTTTTTCTTCCACCAAAATGGCTATCTCATCTTTCAAGTCCTTGCTGTGGGGGGGAAACGTCAAATTTTTCTCAGTTTAGACATCCTGCAAAACAGACTCTGCTTGGTTTAAAGCCATTGGCACTCGTGAGTAAGTGAGTTCGTATTTCATTTCTTCACAAATATACATAAGTTACACGAAGCTTGCGTCATTGTATGGTACCAGAGTTCACTGCGGTTTCTAAAACACTGCTAGCAATCTCAAAGCTGTGACTTGAATTCTACGTTTCCATTTTTCTAGATCTGCAGAAAGTCCTGACCAGTGTCACTGTTAGGGTGGCCCATGCTTTTCTGTCAACTCATAATCTACTGCAGTGCCCTTATTCCAGAGAGCCCTTGGGCTGCACATTCGGCTCCTTCTTGAGCAGCTTCTTGGCCAAGGGTTCCTTTAGTCTTTGGTCTGTCCCAATGCAGCCGCATTGCTATGGATGCTTCCCATGTCACTGAGCCAACACGCCCCGCTGCACCCTGGGGAGCATCGGACATACCAAAGTGGCTGACAGCAGCAGAGACACAAGGACCCGTGTGTGCAGTGTGACCGCGCTTGAAAACCCTCCAGGCCTGTGCTACTTACACGGATCTTTCATACTTTCTGTAGAGCCAAGAAATCTTAAAGAAGATGTTGGGTTTGATGAGGAGCGCTTGCCATGCATTGAAATAACCCTGGATTTTTTTCACAATGGCACTTTCTGTTGAGGCAAAAACAAGAAGAAATTCACTGAGGAAAATACGAGCCTCTGAGCAGAACTCTGGACAGATTCTTTTACGAGTCACCAGTGATGGTCCAGCGATATCAAACTATGAGGCAAATCTCTTATTAATTTACCTACTTGGCCTCTAAATTGACTGAGTTGTCCATAGAGTTGCCAGTTTTCCAGCTTGTGTTTCAGACCACAGCCTAGATTCTCACACTCCCTACCCCCCCTCCCCCCGCCTTGGTGTGTGTGTGTGTGTGTGTGTGTGTGTGTGTGTGTGTGTGTGTGTGTGGTGTTTCTTTGAGACAGGGTTTCTCTGTGTAGCTTTGCACCTTTCCTGGAACTCAGTCTGTAGCCCAGGCTGGCCTCGAACTCACAGAGATCCACCCGCCTCTGCCTCCCGAGTGCTGGGATTAAAGGTGTGTGCTACCGCCCAGCCTCACACTCCCTTTTGGTTGAGCTCCACCACCACCCCCCGACTTTTCTGGACAGAGGGGAGTGGTTAGTTATCGCATCCCTGCTCCTGGCACCTGGAGGGGTGTTATTTGGACAGGCAAGATGGCTCGGTGGGTGAAGGTCCTTGCTTCCCTATGATCGTAATTCCATTCCTGGAACCCTCATAAAGGTGGGAGGAGAAAATAGCTCCAGAGCTGTCCCCTGACCACAGGTACACAGAGTGGCACATGTGCCCCTCCTCTCCCTCGTTAATAATGAAGATGACATTAATTTTAACCCCGCCCCCCCCAAGCCCATTGCACTGCCTGCACCGTCCAGCTGATTTTGGGGTTAGGTGAGACATCAGCTGGACCGTGCATGTGCTGGGGTTGCCCACCTAATTAACAGTGCCTCAGTGTCTCACTTCTCAGCGCTATGTTCACGTCATAGCGCTCTTCACACAGCCTTCATACATTTGGCCCAAAGTGCAGAGTTCATGTTACTTTCTCCAACGCATTGTCCTGAGCCTCGTGCATTGTTAGTAACAGATAAATGATAATGAGTTAAGTTGAATAATAAAGAAAAAAGTCATTGCTTACTTTTTTTTCACATTACACCAGCCCTATATACAAATGGGAAAGGAATCAACATGTACTCTCAACTGCCAAAATGCCAATAATCACTTCTAGGTTGCTTTACAGAGCTTTTAAGTTTAATCCTTATAGTCTTGCCAGGGGAGTGATAGTGTCTTTGATTTGCAAATAAAAAAAAGTACAACTGATAGAAATTAAGGATGCAGCCAGTATGGCCAGCAGGTCAGGTTGGGAGTTTAACAAATACTCAGTATAAAGGGAAACACAGGTAACCCACACAGGTTATACAGGTGTTGTGGCATCACAGTCTGGACCCAGTCATTGACTAAGGGAGAGATCTACAGTTCCCTTGACACAACCCTTCCTGACAATCCAGGCCTGGGGGAACCCAAGGAGTAGGGCGGGATCAGCGTGTCTAGTTAACTTCAGCAGAAATGTATGCAGGGAGGTTAGAAGCAGACCAGGCGAAAGGTGACACAAAAACCTTCCAGAGTAAATGCATAGTTAGGTAAGGTTTCTATAGCCCTCCTGAGGAACAGTCGACTAGAGAAGACAATCTCCTCCCGGCCACGGGAGAAAGGGAGGTCTCATAGCTGATCTTGTTCAACTGTGGGAAGTCAGGTGACAGACACATGGATGACTCAGAAGGGTTTCCTCAAATGCTAGGGCATCATTCTCCTGCCCACATTGTTTCCTTTCAGCTCTGCACATGGCTGTGACTTCACTTTGTTCAGGCTGTGTGTGAATGTCCTCTGTGAAGAGATCTTTCCTGACCGCTCAGCTCCGTAATGACTAGGCCCGCACTGCTACCCCGCCTCAGTCCCTGATCTTTTACCCTGACTTGGTTTTGCCTCAAGGCATTTATTATTGCCTAATATGTAATTTGGTAATTACTTGTTTTACTGCCCATACCCCCCTACTGAAATATAAGCTCCCCAACAGTGAAAACTGTACCCATCTCCACCCCTACTGAAATATAAGCTCCCCAAAGGTGAAAACTGTACCCATCTCCCTGGCTCTCCTCGGAACCTAAAACATTGAATAGCAGTCAATACATATTGTTGAGTGAATGGATGAACCAATGAACATGGTTATAAATTGATTTAGAAAAGTCTCATACTAATATCAACGGCAGAATGGAATTTATCCAAATAACTGTTTGCTTTTGGGTGGTGGTAGTAATGTGCACAATTTAAAAATATTCATCTTTTCTAGCTTAGTGGAGAAGGTGAGATGTCAGGTTGGTATAAATATTAAATGGCAGACATGTACATAAAGTGTCTTTTCATATTGTTTGGTATATAATAGATACTAAATTACTGGCAGATGTTATCATCATTTTTGGCATTATAGGCAGCATTGTTACTTCATTTTATCATATACAGTCAAGTTCTCATATAGAGTACCTTTGAGAGAAGGAGTATGTACACATATAAATAAATAGTTGCATGGGTATGTATCATGCCCAAAAGAATGATTGGAAATAGTTAAATACATCCAGTTTTCCAGATCTATGTTAATGACCACACTAGCCAATAATCTTTGCCTAGAGTAGAATGTTAGGTCCTAGAGCAGCACAGGAGGCAGAGAAGAGATGGAGATTGACCTCTTCTTTGAAAGTGTATAGCCTAGAAATGAACAGGGAGGAACACTACAGGGAAGTACCCTACGGAATACTTAGAAACGCTCACTTCACCACGAGCAACGTACAGAGCAGCTCTTTGCTTCAGTGTGCTGTCCCCACGTGCCCTGTTTAAAAGGGGGCAGGAGGCATGAGAATTCAAAATCCAGTACCATCCAGAGGGATCCCCAGGAACAGCATGTTAGAGGTGTCCAGCATGATGTGCCGCATGAGGGTCAACACATCCACGTAGCCTGAGCTGTCGGTGACTTCGTCCAGCCTGTCCAAATGCTGCTTGATGGACTCTGTGCAGACTTCTACCATTCGAACGAGACCAGGGCCTGTCAGAGCTGAAGGAGAGAGATTTGGCCATCACAAACACCAGGACACACACGAGCAGGCTGCCTTTATGTCAGGAGCAATTGCCCGCACCTTCACATTCGATAACAGGATGAGAATTTTCATAATCTTCTCCATACCTTCTTGAGTTACCCTGATTTTCTGTAAGAAGTGCTTATCATTTTGACTAAAAATTAGTGAATATTAATTTTAAAAGATGATTCAAATTCAAGCCTTTCTTTAAGCCCTAGTTAATCATTTGTGAGGCTGCAGATGAAACAGTCATTTTTTCTGGGTACAATAACCAACGGTGCTTTTTCACACTTACTGTACGTATTTCCCTCGAGGTGATGGTTCAGATTTGGTCAGGGTCATGTTTCTTTTACGTTTTAGCATGTGGAAGGACAATACTACAGAACCAGTGAGGTTGGTCCTTTACCACTTCACCTAAGGTGCGTCCTAGTTGGCACAGATGTGCAATGGAGTCTTAGAGACACTGACCATGTGCCCTTCTGTTACTCTTAGCCGCTCTTCAGATGAGCTCCAGATTCATTTTACACAGCAAAGGCAGGCAGAGCAGTTGCTCATTCGCTTTGCAGGCTTCAGTGACCGAGGAACTCCTCAAAGAGGGTGACAACTACTCCCTGGCATTGTCCTTCAACGAATCTTACATGAGGGTCCTCGACACATGCTTGTCAAATAAATGAATGAGTAAATGGATGGACAAATGAGTGGATGGGTGAATGAATGAATGAATGAATGAATGAATGAATGAATGAATACAGGTAGAGTGACTTGGCTCTGCCCTCCTTTGCTCTGCTCCTGGCCCTTTGGGTGCTGGATGGCCCTAGTAGCCCATCGTGGTAGTTTCTTTAAGTTTCCCTCGGGACTATTCTCTATTTTTATGTCTTCTGTTATTCAGACTTGCTGAGAAAGATCTTTAAACGACATGGAAATTTTTGGGGTACCTTGAAGGCAATCATTCTCTCAAATCAGGAGATCATTCTCTCAAAAAGGAGCAACATGTATCTGAAGGTCGACTTAGCAAATGAGAAAGGAAGCTTGCCAGCATGGCGGCTCACACCGATAATCCCAGCACTCTCGGGCCTGTGGCAGAAGGGTTCTTAGAAGTTCAAGGCCAGTTTGGGCCCCATAGTGAGCTTCCGGCCAGTATAGGTTACAGAGTAGGATCTTGTCAAGAAAGAATGTGGTAGGCAGTGGGTGTTGGGGGTGGAGGATGGAGAGAAGGAAGGGAAGGGAGGGAAAATGGAGTGGCAGAGATCTGGGGATACCAGCCTAAAGACACTAAAGATCCCCAAATGTGTTAAAGAAGGCTGACATAGGAGCCTTCCTCCAAGTGGAGGACGGAACTACCTGGGTGTTCTCTGTTCTCTGGGTAATGGCCACATTCAAGAGAGGGACAAATGATCCCTTAATGACTCAGCTCTTGGTACGGAAGGGGTGGCTCCACAGGTCACCCACGGCTTCCTTCCAGGTGAGTGCAGGATTTGCCTCTATGACCAAGAACTTGAAGCCATATTTCACAGACCAGGGAGTGCAATATGATGGCCTATGGGCATTAGTGTGTGTAGATATGATTTAATGCATAAATATACTTAAAAGCACTCTCATCTTGGTCAAGAGAAGAATCAGCAAGTGGTCAAATTTCATCTAGAAGTGTCTCTTTTGGCAGTTTCAGGACACAACTTCCCTCCACTCTGCCGCCCTCTCCCCCATCTCCCAGGATGCACCATTTCCACAGCTGCGTTTCCCTGCTTCCCTACACCCCAAGATTCACACTTCGTGATGTTACTGACTTAGACTCTAACTCCAAAAGAAGAGTTATGGAGATGCTTAGGACTCTCATTAATTTTATAAAAATGTCAGGCACTGCAGTATGCTTTTTAGTAAGTAATTAGCTTACTGTTTTTGGAATTTAATTGGGGTCTAATTTTATAACATTTTATTAGAAAGTCTGATCTCATATATACAGGGCTAGTCTAAAACATTTACCAAGATGTGTTGGCAAATCTCCAAGTTCTGCTAAAATGTCCCCCTTTCCACAGTTCTTGTCCCCATGACCTCTCCTCTCTCTGCCTCTTGTCACTGCAGTAACCCCCACATTTTCATTCTTCATGGTTGTGTTTCCTTCTCCTTAACTTTCACCTGCTCCCAGAGGACAGACACACAGACAAATGTTCATATTATTTTCTTTGAAATATTTAGTGAATCCCTGTAACTCTTGAGATATGCTCAAGTCCTTGATTTAATGAGAAGTGTCTTGTATGATTTGGACCTGCCTTTCTCTTGCCTGATGTTTGTCCATGAAGGGTTCCTGGATATGTCCTGACGCTCCATCTTTCTCCGCTGTCAAATATCCCATTCTTTGCTCCTACAGTGTCTTTCTTTGTTACACTTTGTTAGATTTTACTTCATTCAAAATTCTTCATAAGCATCCACTGCCCTAAAGTGTCTTTCCTGGCCCCTTGGTGGCTTTAGGTGGCCCATGTGTCCAGTCTCTGTAGTCTGGTGCAACCTCACCTAGACAGTATTTGGTGATACACAAGCCCACCTTACCCAGCCTTCTCTCATTACATGGTCCTCAAAGGGCAGAACCAAGTCTTTCTTATCGTTGTATTATTAGTATCTAATACAATGATGAGAACAGTAGTTTGTTAAATAAAAAATTAATTAATAGAATTTAGAGATTCTATTAATTCTTGAATGTTAAGAGTACAGGATGGCCGGGCGGTGGTGGCGCACGCCTTTAATCCCAGCACTCGGGAGGCAGAGCCAGGCGGATCTCTGTGAGTTCGAGGCCAGCCTGGGCTACCAAGTGAGCTCCAGGAAAGGCGCAAAGCTACGCAGAGAAACCCTGTCTCGAAAAACCAAAAAAAAAAAAAAAAAAAAAAAAAAAAAAAAAAAAAAAAGAGTACAGGATATTGGTATGTGAAAGTTAACTACTCCTAAATGCTAATTGACATATTCTTAGTAAACCTGGGTCAAATGACAAAGTAAAATACAACTTATGTTTCTATGGCGTCAGATATGTATATGTGTTCTTTACAACAGCTCACGCCCCAGGTCTATAATATTCATCAATCTCCGTGGATAAAGAAAGCACACAGATACTAACTGACTTGGCTGAAGTCCTCCTATAAGTAGTAAGCAACAGTGCTGGGACATGAGCCCACTATAACCCTGAGACGTGTACCTTCCCACTAACCCAGCGTCAATCTTGTAAGGCACAGGGAGATGGATCTGCTTCAACATAGTATCTCTCTCTCTCTCTCTCTCTCTCTCTCTCTCACACACACACACACACACACACACAAAAAAAAAAAAAACCTCTCCAAAGTTGTTTGGGGTCCTAATCCCAAAATGATTCAAGTGTGTGTCCTCAAGAAGAGGAGATTATGGTGTGTCATCATGGTAAGCCCAAACCAATCCCAAGAGTCATTGGTGAGGAAACTTTCCCATCTGAGGTCATAAGCGAAGGTGGGGCAGAGGTGTGCAGTGTAAAGAGGAGTGAACCTGTCTCCCCCAGACAAGGAATAAAGGTGGGGCTCCCGGAGCCGGAAGAGTTGAGATCAATGACCCTTCCTATCCACAGGCTTGCCATCGCCTGCTGAGACCCACGGCAGACCTCTGACTGGCAGAAGTTTAAGATAGCAAGCCTGTCATTCACCCAAAGCTGTCTAGTGTATTACAGCAGCCAGAGGAAGCCCTTGGCTTCCTATAGCAGTGTGGCTAGGTCTTAGAGACCTGCAGAGCCTGCATGGAAAGAAAAATTTGGATGGTACACGGTCATACCAGATCATCATGGTCATACAGATGCCATCTCTGGCAAGGTTGCCAAGGCATGGCTATCTTTTCTGATGCTTGATTTAGCATCAAAAAATGGCCTTATGTAGTCCTCAGCCGCTTCATTTTCCGAATGATATAGTAAAGGGTGAGTGCTGGATAAGGAGGCTTGGAACTGAGTCTCTGCTCACCTCTGCCTTGCTCTGTTGGTGCAAATCTCAAACCTTCTAGGAGTTCATTTCTTCAACCACAAAACTCAGAGGCCAGATGAAGTCACACACAGAGTCTTCCCCTGTAAGATTCTCTCATTGTTCTCTCTTAAAATGTGTGGCCTGTCAGAGAGCGGGTCTTCCAGTGTGTTATGTAGTCATGTTTCGATCAAACACTGAGCTAAAACACTAAATTCTTAGTTGAAATGACCCTCAGGCAGGTCAATCTCTTTGGTTTGGCTATAATCATAGACTCTGGGGTTGTATTCGGGGGTTAATATTGTAACCTTGGGCAAGTAATTTAACCTGTTTGAAACTTGTTTTCCCGCCTATAAAATGCAGGTGATATGAAATTTCTCCATATGAGGTTGCTGTGGAATTACAATGTCAAGTGTCTAGGATGATGTTTGATGCATAAGCAAAGGTATAAAGAAGCTTTATCCATATTATTTCAAAATTATGTGGCAGCAAAATTTGAATCATAATTTTTTGTTTGTTTTGTTTTTTTGAGACAGAGTTTCTCTGTGAAGTTTTGGTGCCTGTCCTGGATCTGTAGACCACGCTGGCCTCAAACTCACAGAGATCCGCCTGACTCTGCCTCCCGAGTGCTGGGATTAAAGGCATGCGCCACCACCACCCAGCTTAAATCATAATTTTTTAAAAAAGAAGTACATTTATAGACCTAAGAAAAGAACGTAGCATTCCTGTTTACCTTTCATGAAGAAAGGGCGAATTGTTTTCCAAAGGTCGGGATTATTGTTAAATATGATGCCGTTCTCATGCATTCCAATGCACTGCAGTCCACGTTTGCTGCCAAATCTGGAAATGTAGTTATTGTGCTTCATGACATGGAACATACTTGAGGACCTGTAAAGAAAGAGAACCTTAGTGTTAAGCCGACGTGGGGGGGGGGGGCGGCGGGATTTATGGCAGTTCATTCAGACTGTGTGGTGACTTTCTTAACAGAAGCATGTTGATCCAAATGCAAAGTATGGTTTCCAGAATTCAGGTTGAGTAAGCATGCTGGGAAGCCTGAGAACATCCTAGTTCAATCGAACCATTTCTACGTTCTGATCACTTACGTATCACTGTAGGGAGAGGGAGAAGCCCTGAGTGGAGTCCTGAGTGAATATGAGCTGTTGGCAAGGGCACTGCCATGTCAGTGGTCAGAAGAAAACGTCAGAGCCTTCCCTTCTGGTCCACGTGTGGATGTTGACAGTGCATACAGAAAACACCCACCATTACGTTCTCCCCCGGATATTATAGCCTGAAGACTGCTCCCCTATAGAGACTGTTCCCAGTGGGATTAGCTAACGCTGCCTCCTTGATCCAGCTGTATACCATAAACCCCGCCTCCTTATCTGTATGTAACGGCCCCAGTCCTTGCTCAGCTGGATGTAATGACCCAGCCTCCCTGCTCAACCTCACATAATAAACGTGCTGAGTTTGGGGGACGAGGGGGATGCCCGTGGTTTATTCCACTGGAACTAATTTAAAAATAAGGAAAAAAACTCTAAAATAATAATAATGATAAGAAATAACTTATTTAGTTGACATTTATTTCAGGAAAAAAAAACTTAAAATAAAAGCTATCAAAACAAAGTCTCCCAATTTAATTTCCAATAATATTCTGAAAATGACTCAAGTTTTTGACACGTTTTTTCTTTCTAAAAGCAAAAACAAAAATTCACACGGTTCAAATTGAATGCCAAGAAATTAACCTGGCATTTCAAATTTTACTTAGGTAGAATTATCACTCTATAAAACAGACTGAAATTACTGACAATTAAATAAGACCTATAGCTTCCCTTACCTCTTCCTAGCTTACTCTACAAGTAAAGCATTCTTCCTTCACAATCTTGTATCTAACGATTTTCAGTACCTGAGGGATGGACAGAGCCTTGTTTTTTTCTGCCCTGGTTCCCAAGGATTATGTATACTACATTTGTTTTGTGGACCCTACTGAACGTTAGCTACAGGTTAAAAATCCATGTGTCCCTTAGGGGGTGCTATTGTCCCAGTTATTCTCAGTCTGAAGTTCTGCCAAGCAGAGACACCATCAAGGAAAAATGCCAGCCGCAGAATGCCAGTCGTTTCAAGCAAGGCCATTTATCAAAGTGAGGCGGAATGAATAAAGCAGGAAACTGGACAGTGAGGGAGAAGACTGCTGAAGGACGAGAGGCCCCAGGCCACGCTCCTCCTGGCCCTCACAGAGACCTGACCCTGAAGCCAAGCCAGGCTGAGGGAAACGTCCTGTTTGGGAGAGTGAATATTTGTCAGCAGGGTCCCCAAGTTCGGAAGAGACAGTGGACAGCGTAACGCCACTGAGGTCAGAGGTCATACTTTTTAACATGACTCAAGTTAAGACATCACCAAAATGGGCAAAACCCCCACCTCCAGCATGGTATTCCTACTCTGTCTCCCTCATCCGTCCTCTCAATCTCTGGTGTGAGTCCTGTCTCAAACTAAAACTTTAGAGATTTTCCTGAGGAAAGAGTAGTGGCTAGAAGACAATCCCTGGGACCCATGCTCTACGCTCAGCCTTCCTTCCTATTGCGATGGTTGAAATGTTATGTCCTTATTCAAGACTAGTCCCCCAATATGTCCCTGAGACAGCTTCACATTTCACATAGCACCCCCTTTTCTTCATTAGCAATTCCTCGGTAGTTCGCCATTCCCACCACAACTCCCAGGCGCAACGTGACCAGATGCCTTCTTATCTCTAGTCGAGTCTTTGCCACGATTCCTTTCAGCCCCTGGGCCATCGTTGCTGTTCGTTGCATGGTTCAGACCTGCTCCTGCCTCACGGCCCCTGCTTCTGCTGCTCCTTCTGTACGATGCACTTTTCTACAGAGTTTGGTCTGGATCACATCTTCACTTCAAGTCTTTTGAAAGATGTATTTTATCTTTCCTTTTCCGTGTGTGTGTGTGTGTGTGTGTGTGTGTGTGTGTGTGTGTGTGTACCTATGTCTACATCTATGTAGGCAGACTCGTGTGAGTGTAGACACGGAAGCCTTCAGTTGATGCCAGGAATCATCTTTGGTCAGTCTTCCACCTTATTCATTGGTGCATTTCCCTAGCCCTCCTTTTAAGTCTGCCATCAATGAGACCTGCCCCAAACCACCAACTCACTCACAATTATACATACTATGCTCCCCACAACTAGTCCTCCCCTAAGATCCCCCCACCCCATATTGTACATATCTACCTGGTTTCCTTGAGGCCGTCTCAATTTTAGCACTAAAAGTTCCCTAGCTTAGAGAATCCCCTAATCTCAGGCAAACTGAACAGTTGGCCACCATGTATACACTACATAATGACACTTCCATCAAAGATGGGCTGCACAATTAACAATGTGGCCACATGAGATTATGTCACCTAATTACTATAGTGACCATCTTATATGATACTCATACACTGACAAAATAGCCTAAGAATGTGTTTCCCAGAATGCATTTTGCAGAATGCATTTCGCAGAATGCATCCATCATTAAGAAATGCATGACTAGACCATACATTTATTTGTTCATTCACAGTATACTAACTGTATGTTGTCCCACGATGGTGGGAACTTTGAGCCATTTTTATTCTCCAAATATAATACCGCTGTGTTCCTAGAGTAGAACCTGGTGTTCAGTATCTTCTCATTTATCAAAGGAATAAAAAGCCAATTAGTACTGTTAGTGTTAAGTCTCAAACCTGAGACAAATGGCTAACTGAGGTGCTTATTTAACATACTGCTCCTAGGTATGCTGGAGGAGAAAGTTTATTGTAGATATGAGGGAGAGCATAGGCAGAGATGGAGATAGAGACATCTGGGAGAGTCCAGAGTGAACATGGCCAGACTGAGCTGGGCCATGTGAGGAGAGGGGGAGGGGAGAGGAGATAGCCGCTGACCAAGATGCATGGCCTGGGCCAAGAGACTGGCCAATAGGGTAATGGAGAGGCTAAAAGAGCCAGGTAACCAAAATGGCTGATTATACAGGGAAGGGCAGCCCAGCCCCAGGGCTGGAGAAGTTTAAGGTCGGGGGCAAGGTTTGCCAGCCATACCCTGTAACAGGTAGGGGCTGAGGAATGCTGGGAGAACCTGGCAGCCAGGTCCACTTTGATACATTAAATAGGCACCTCAGTTAGCCATTTGTTCAGGGTTGGAGAGCTGACAATTAGTACATACGCTCTTAATATAAGTTGAATGAATTCCTTGTAAATTTACACATAATTAAGACAGGTGTGCAAATGAAACTTTCCTTGCCATATTAATCGTAAATTGTCCTTTACAAATGTCATTTAAATTATTTCATTTTTGTGTTTGTGACAAAATGAACTGCACACACACACACACACACACACACACTGGACATATAGTATAGCATCTGTAGGTGTGGAGCGGAATGGCCTGAGGGCACTTCTTTGCTTGCTCTTTGGTGGATTCCATAGTCGCTCACATCTCAGAGCCTTACCTCAAAGTCTCCAGGATGTCCGGGCAGCATGCAAGCAGCACCCACCCCTCCTGGCTGCCTCCCCTGAAAGTCTGCAGCCTCTGATCCTTTGGGACCGGACTGATTGGAAAAGCTGGACTGCAATCACTCCACAGTAGTAAATGACGCTACACCTCAAACTTTTCAAAAGGAGGAGAGATCTGGCGAACCATTCAAATCAAAACAACAATCTTGCTGAGGTCCAGCGGGTTTGTTTCGAGAGGTACAGGTAGTTCTGGAAAGGACCTGAAGAGCAGGGAAGGGAGGGAGACAGGGACAAACTCGTCCTATTCCAGAGGGGAGCTCAGCCTTTAACAACAAAATGGAGGGCTGGGAGGCAATTAAGGAGATCACAAAGGCTCCAACAAGTGAAAGGACTTCGGGAACATAACAAGAAATGAGCTGGAGGAGCTGGGGGAGGGGAGGGAGGCTGTATCCGTGTGTGCTGGCCAGAGTCTCTAAAGCTGCTTCCCTAATGGAGGAGGAAGGGTAGGATGGCCCTGACTGTGACAAGGACCCCACTTTAGGAGTTGTATGTGGACACCCAATGGGTTTGTCTGGAGACCTAAGTTTCTAAATGTCCACTCTCTGGGAGCAATGTTACCTAGGACTCGGTTCTCCAATCTATCATTCCTTGTTTCAAATCTAGTCTTAGACCCACCACCTTGGCTAGCCTCAAGGGTAATGCAGTAAGAGGAAAAATACTCCAGGGCTGCTTAGCTGTTTGCCCTAGTCCCAGAGGAAGGCACTCTGGCCCCAGGAACAACCTTTTCCTCCTTTCCCAAGCTCTGCAGCTCTCTGGAATCACCCAGGGCTTAAACAACACTGGCGTCTGTCCATACCCAGGCTTGGTCACAGAGCCCAAGCATAAGGGTTCCTACTGCTCCCTGGCTGGCTCGCCCATGAGAGAATCACTGCTCAGGCAGATGTGCTTCTGGATAAATATCCCGAGGCTTATTTCACCTGTTTGCCAAGGGGAAGGGGAAAGGAAGCCATGCTAAGCCGAGTAGAGCTAGCAGGCCAATCCATGTGCTAAAAAGCAGAAGTGGCTGTCCCCACCCCCAAACCTAAATGGCATCAGTTACAAGACATTTTTTAAGACAATTAACCAATTGAAAAGCGACTGAAACACCGAAGACAGGAAAATGTATCAAATCAGCTTGAGTTAGGCTGGCCAGAGCTCAGTAGACCATAACAGAGCAAATCAAAGCGTAATTGTAATCCTGGCATTGGAGCGAGGCCTCTGAACCATCTGAAAACTTGTCAAAGCAGACCATGGGGTCCTGATCCAGATTTTTATTTAGTAGGTCCTGGTGGAGTACAAGCATGTACATTTCTAATGAGTTCTGAGCTCTGTGGTGGTTGCTGCTGAAGGAATCCTGCCAGGAAACCTCAGCGCTGGTCCGTGAGGAGCCTGACATTTCCGCCCACAGCTGCTCAGGACTGTGTAAATGTGGTCTGCCTTAGCCGTTCTTCAAAGTGCTATAAGATCAGACTAAATGAAACAAGGAAACCTCAGGCCAAAACTAAGAATTGGATAGATCCAAAACAACACCACTGGGGATATTGAAATATTTGGAATTATAGGATGTTTTTCTCCCTTGTGTCCCTTCCAGTATTTACTTCAAAGAACTGGGCTTCAGGATACTATTAGCTTTGATAAAATGATATATATAATCAAATGAATCAGTAAAACGCCTAGGTAGATTTTAGCTTGCGGGAAAAGTTCTATCAAGGGTTATAAATACTAAAATATTTATGATATGGTAGTTGTAGATAACTTTGCTAAAAAGTTAACTTGAGATAGCTGGAAGTCTAGTGGAATATGCCTTCTTTTAATTCCTCCATCTTCTCAAATCAATAGACAAGAAAACTAGCAAACAAGAAAACAGTTCATTTTGTTTTAATCATTCTTAATAGTCGATTCGTATTTAGTTAATCCTAGGATGGATGCAATCCAGCAAAGTACGACAGTGTGGGAGGGAGGGCTTTGGTTTCTAATGGGCACTCCTGATCCTGATTGGTTTCAGGTGGATCAGCCATGAAGCCAGCACCGAGCCAGAGGGCAGCAGCTGGTGACTTCCCTCTGTGCCGTTTGCTGCCTCAGAGATGTCCAGGAGCCTGCAGGGTGACCACGCTAAGATAAGCCTCTTTTTTGCTGCTGTTTAAGGATTAGGTGGATTGTTTTGGTTTGGATTTTATTTTTTTGTACACTGACTTGTAGAAATAATCTCAGGAAAGCAGAAAAAAAAAGTTATCTTTTCTCTAAAGCATGCTTGGCCAAAACCATCTGGACCCTGAGTTTCCACATTCGCTACTCAGAGAAATTTTGAATGCCTTCCCAACTTTCTATGGTGCTACGTGTCTCTGGCTTTGACTCAAGAAACTTTCAATTATTTTGCTTTTCCATGGTATCAGACTGCTACATGGCCGTTTTTCTGTCTTCATTTCCATGGGGGTGGGGGTTGGGGGTGAGGGGGTGGGGGATAGGGGAGGCGGGATGGGGGGGGATGAAGTTTTACCAAAATATGGGTTTTTTAGTAGGAAAAACTCAATATTGTTTTAAAAAAATAGGAAAAGTTTCAGAGTGGTAGTGGCATTTGTACTGAGAATTGAACCCAGACCCGGCACACACTAAGTGCACATTCTTGCTGAGGTAACCCTCCTCAGCCATTCCAGCCCCCTTTATTCACAGACTCACTTGCTGATAATGAGTGTTTCCTCTCCGCTGATCCAGACTCTCATGAACTCTCCGTACATCTTATTATAGTAATTGCAGGCACTTCCAATCCCCATCCACAAGAATCTGCCATGGGAGATGAGGGGTCCAATTCCCAGACAGTAGCCAGGACCTACAACAATCGTGAGACGATGGTGAACTTCTTAATAATGCCAAAAGAGTTGTTCTTCCTTTTTAAGAAACAATATGTATTTGTATTTTATGTACATTGGTATTTTGTCTGCATGTAGGTCCGTGTGAGGGTGTCGGACCCGCTGGAATAGGAGTTATAGACAGTGGTGAGCTGCCATGTGGGTGCTGGGAATTGAACCTGGGTCTTCTGGAAGAGTAGCCAATGCTCTTAACTGCTAAGCCATCTCTCCAGTCCCAGTTCTTTCATATTTAATTTTTTACATCTTCT
This sequence comes from Peromyscus maniculatus bairdii, assembly GCF_049852395.1. Classification (NCBI taxonomy): domain Eukaryota; kingdom Metazoa; phylum Chordata; class Mammalia; order Rodentia; family Cricetidae; genus Peromyscus; species Peromyscus maniculatus. The sequence continues at coordinate 51,297,049 of NC_134858.1, forward strand.
GGTCTATATGGGAGTTCAATATGATTTAGAATAAAACACAAGACTCTCTACCTCTTCACAAATGAGAAGCACATGGCTACACACTAATTCCTCTTGGTCTGTCATTTCGGTCCCACTAAACAGGAGGCTCTTTGCTAATTTCTGAGAGTCATGAATAAAAATCGTTTGATCTGTCTGCTAATAAGCATAGAAACTGTGATAGGTGACAAGCTGAGGAACTGTATGGCTTCCTGCTGCGCTTATCCGGAAGCTCTTGGTTGTGAACAGCCCAGTTGACAGAATGAATGGGTTAGAACTGAGCATGGCTTCCTTTCGTGAGAGACAAGGTCTGTAAGGATAATGTCCAATCTCAGAGCATCCACTGCCTGGAAAAGGCTCGGTTTACAAAGAGGAGTCTTGAGCAAAAATCTCACGAGGTAACACAAACCTGAGAACTCATTATCTATGCCAGAGCTCATGTACCAGGATCCAGTTTCAGGGGAGAGCAACAGCCAGCTTATAGCCTTGCTTACACGGACAATGGCAGCAGCGTTCAGAGCATGAACTTGGGGAAAAGGTAGGAAGCTTCATGTGGTTTATATCAAAAGATGAACTGGGAGCTTGAATTTGTTCTGTTAAAGTTCTAGGTTAGCATGCAAAGTAATGGGTTTCATTATGTTTCCAGCATTTTTTTTTTTTGTGTGTGTGTGTGTGTGTGTGTTTTGAGACAGGGTTAAATCACTTAGCTCAGGGTGTCCTTGAATATCAAGATTCTCCTGCCTCAGTTTCCCAAGTATTAGGATTCCAATCAAATCTGCTAGACTTTATTTTACCAGTGACTGGTAAAAAGATGAAAAGAATTCAATATTTAAAAATTGCCGTGTAAAATAATTTTTCTAAATCTTTTTTAAAATTTAGTGTTGTCAATAACATTACTATAAAGCCAAATGTGTATACTTGTGTGAGACAACAAGAGTGACATGATAATCTAGATGGTGTAAGATTTCAGTTAAGTCATCTGACCTGGATGTTTACTCCCAATTTAGCAATTTTAATCATTCATTTTGTAGTAACAAGTTCCTATTAATACAATTATCAGACTTCTTCCCCCTGTTTGAAGAGAAGATCTTTGAATCAAAAGAGCAATAGGATCAAAGTTTTTCAATCTTCTAACTCTAGCAGCACTACATTATCCCATAGATGACTGACATTATATTGAAATAATTCCCTTATGTTCTTTCAAAGATGTAAACAAGCAGATTTGGCTGAATATATATTTCTTCAAAATATCAGATGTATCAACTTTTAATCTATTAAAATGTGTTGTAAACAAAATACCATTTATATTATAAATTAGTACATCACAGATGCTTACTTAGTAAATGTTTTCAAATAAACAAGGTATGTACATATAATATAAAGAATGAACTTTTGAATGTTGTTCTTGACACACACATACACACAGAACACACGCATATACAGACACATACACATGCACGTACAAGTAAAAATTTCAAATGCAATAAGAGCAATTTTTATTCTTCCTTAGGGTGCTTTAGGTTGTACTTACATTTTGATCAAAAATGGAAGACTCACCGGGCAGCAGTGGTGCACACCTTTAATCCCAGCACTCGGGAGGCAGAGCCAGGAGGATCTCTGTGAGTTCGAGGCCAGGCTGGTCTACAGAACGAGATCCAGGACAGGCACCAAAACTACACAGAGAAATTTGTCTTGAAAAACCAAAAAGAAGGAGGAGGAGGAGGAGGAGGAGGAGGAGGAGGAGGAGGAGGAGGAGGAGGAGGAGGAGGAGGAAGAAGAAGAAGAAGAAGAAGAAGAAGAAGAAGAAGAAGAAGAAGAAGAAGAAGAAGAAGAAGAAGAAGAAGAAGAAGAAGACTAACACAAAATCTCAAACTCACTGAAATCTGTCTGCCTCTACCTCCCAAGTGCTGGGATTAAAGATGTGTGCCACCTTGCCTGACCAAAGTGAACCATTTGTTTAAAAAATATGGCAATAGAGATTTGTATCTACTGGAAAATGAAGATTGCTAAACAGTACGTGGGTTAAGAACCTGAGGGTTCTACCAGGATGAGAAGCGGAGTTTAGAGTCATTAATGACCACCTGTCTATCACCTTAGTTTATCCAATAAACATGTATGGAGGCCCTACTGTAGACATTTGTTCCAAGTCAGGGTCTAGAGATTCCATGATAAGTATAATAATTCTATATTCTTCAGGGTAGTTGAGAAGATGTGAAAACTACAAAAGCAGGCAATTATAACACAGTATACGTGTGTGTGTGTGTGTGTGTGTGTGTGTGTGTGTGTGTGTGTGTGTGTACATATTCCTTGCATCTACATGTAAATCTTGCACTACACCCAGATGGAAAGCTACTCTAGGTGGTGAAATATGAGGCAAGTATTCTAGTCTCTTCCACATTAGGCAGCTCTCTGCTTCTCAGATTGGGAATGCTTCTCTAGGCATAGGATAATTGTGAGAGACCCCTCACCTGCTCCAGGAGAAGTATATACTTCACTGTACACTGATCTGCTCAGATTGCTCCCTAAAAGCTAGCGGCTAGGAACACTTAGCAGCTCTCTTAGTCAGAGAATGCTATTCACACCTCTGAATATACCCTCAAGAGCCCCAGGCACACACTGTTAGAACAATGCTGTCCACAGTAACCCAACTGGAGACATTGTCTGATGAATAAACCATGAGATATGCATAACATATAAAACTATATGATGGTGAAAAGGAAGCCCACTGATACCACCATCATGGATGGAACTTACATACAGTAATCAGAAGGGGCAAGAAAGACAAGCAATACACAATTTATTGCTAAAATATTTAAAACAAGACATAAACTATATTGGGTCCCAAATTGTAATATAACAAGGCAGTAATTGTTACAAAATCAAGCAAAATGTTTACCTCTGAGAGAGACCAAAGGGAAAAGAGAAGGAGGCAGAGAGGGGGAGAGGGGAGAAGGGAGGGGCGGGGAGAAGGGGAGAGACGGAGAAGGGAGGCGTCAAGAGCGTCTGGAACACTGCTAACCTCCTGCTCCCTGTGCAGGACTCTGACAGCAAATCTGTCATCACCCTGTACAGTTTTTGTGAATTATTCTCTTAAGAGAAAAAGAGGGACATGTTGTCATGTCCGCTTCCTCGTGTCTTGCTCTGGGTATGTGATGCTCAGGGAAGAATGTTATCTGGAGGGAGAAGACCAATGTCAAGATTGGAGTGGCAGTGTGTTCTCCAGGTGGGGAGGGTTGCCAGGTGCCTAACAACAAGTCCTGACCGGACATCAGAGGCCTTGGGATAGTTCTCGGAATTGAGGCGACACCACCTCCCATAGGAACCAGTCTTTACTCCTCAGCACTTGCAGGCCCCTCCCCTCCTCATCAGCCCATCTTTGCCGCTCTCCAGGTCAGGACCCACACCTTTCTTTTTTACACAACCCCAGTCGCCAAGCACCGGGTCGAGCCGGACTTTTCAGCAAGAATAAACGAAGCAGCTTACACCTGAGCCCCTGAGCCATGACATACTGAGTCAAGTCTCTCCTCTTCAAGACCATTTTTGTCTCCAAAAAAAAGGCCACTGTCACCAACCTCAGCAGACAGAGAGGAAGCTGCTGGAACTGGAACTTACTAAGTAAGGGCTTTTAACCACAACACTTTTTGAATTCCCTTAGGGTTTTTGAGGACCCAGAGTACCCTAAAACTTGTGAATCAAAGAGCCTGGAGAGCTGTGATTCAAGAGCAATGACAGAGGAGCTGGGAGAACCGCCAGTTTTCTTATTTCCTAGGCCTGACAGGAGCCTGAGAATCCTGGGCTGTGCCCCTGGAGAGAACAGACCAGACCTCATATTTCCAAGGCAAAGCATGGAAGTAGGTAGGAACTCACAGTCTGAGACTAGAGACTCCAGGCCCTCTGCTGGGGCTCCTATCTTCCTTCTAGCTTGGCATCAGCAGGCCATTTCCCTCCTCCAGGATTTAATCCTTTATTTTGTTTGGACTTTCTGCCTTCTCTTACCTGTCATAACACGTTACCCGGCAATACAGATCATCTCTCAGGGGCTTTCCCCTTCTATCACATGGAGGAGTTAGACTTATCTCTGTGGCTCGCAACCTTGGCTGCCCATGAAACACCGAGGAAGGTTTGAGAGTCTCATCCTGGAGGCCCTACCTCAGACAGAGCTGAGGACCACTGTACTGTCTAGGTGGCTGCCACCGGTGACAGTACCATATCCGTGGCCCAGGAGTGGTAGGTACAAATAAGTGCCACCTAGCTTCCTGATTCAGGCCTGGGGGCTGTCAGCTCTCACTCTGCTTCTTTTCAAAGTACCTGTTTTAGCTGGGTGTGGTGATGCACAACTTTAATCCCAGCACTCAGGAAGCAGAGGCCGGTGGACCTCTGAGTTCAACACAGGCCTGGTCTACATTACACAGTAAGTTCCAGGCCAGTCGGATGGCCAGAGCTACATAGTGAGAACATTTTAAGGGCATTGCAATTTTCAAACTCTCCAGGGAAGGGCTTGAGGATCAGCTCCCATACTCCCACCTTCCTGGTTGTTCTTATACTAAAATTTGACAGAGTGTGGCTTCCTTGATTGATGGCCAGTGCTGGCCTGTTTGCAAAATGCTCTTATAATACAGGTGACTTGGACTTGAGCGCCTGAGCCTATGACAGGACAAAGAAGGAAAAGCATTGTACTGCACCCTACCCTCAGTCTCAACTTCAATTTTTCCTTCACTCTGACCAAGGACCTCCCCATGGGAAAGGAAATCTGTGGAAGGCGGCATCCAAGCCAAAGTCATGGAGGAGTTTCCTTCAGCTCCTAGACCTTTTCTTCCAGAGGTGACCCCACCAGGGAGAAGAGGACAAACTCAACAATGCTCAGCTAAATTGGAAATTCAAGTAACCCGAAGTGCAAGGCTGAATCAGAGAGATGGGCGATTCTCTGGAATACTTCTAAAGGAATCCAGACACAGCATTTTGTCCCCGCTCTCCTGAGCCTAGCTGCCACTTTTGATCACCCTGTGCAGAGCCTTGGCATGTCTGTGAATGGGTGGTCACTAGGGTGTTGAAGCAAACCTTGTTGGCTATCTTATGGCGTTAGAAACTAGTGATAACTGTGATGTATTCGCACCCAAATTTAAAGACATTATCTGGGCTTTCTGTTTATTCTGAATTAATTTGATAATTGATCACTTCAGCAGCAGTGGCAAAAGTTTTCACTGGGATGATCAGAATAATTGTATCAGTCTCTACTTATGGTTGACACACAGACCTGGTTGACAATTCCGTCAGGATGCGATGCTCCCAGAGAATGGTTCCAGTCCCTATTCCCCCACCACTCAGCTCCCAGTCAGCCCTACGGTGACGCCACTGTCACCATCTCCATGATGCCAATAAGAGAAAGTGAAGGATAAGATTAAGAGAAAGAAGAAATGCAAGGAAGGGAGAAGGTATGGATGAGAGAAAGAGGGAGAAGACAGACAGGGGAGGGGAGGCAGGAGGCACCGAGACACGTCCACCTGCAGAGCAGAACTGGAATGGATTTGAATCTGTTGGTTTTCTTTTAATTAACAAAATCTCTAGAATGTTACTTTGCCCCACTCCATCTTAAGCTTGCCTTTAAGGTACTTTCAGTGCCAAATCAAACCTTCCAAAAACACTACGCAGACTAGAGGAAGCATCTACACGGCATTTATGATGTGATCGTCTGCCACGTGCAGGTGATCAGTTTAACATTTCTCATCTTACTGCTCACTTGCTAGCACAGCTGTGGACTTCAGAAACCTTCTGAGGTTTGCTCTTTGTCTTTTTACAAACAAATATTTTTGTTGCCATGGACCAAAGAGCCCAGTGAAACGTTTTGCTTAGGTATAGAACTTAAAAAGTGGCTCACCTGGTATTGAAGATGCGCTCTCACAATTCCAAATCAGGAGGAGGAGGCCCATGATCAGCAGGAGCGGCATGGCACTGATGGACATAGCTTCTGGGACCATGTTGGTGACATTATAGTGCATGGGGTTCAGCATTTCCAGGAACATCTTGTGATCTTTGGCCTCAGAAGAAAAATTCACAGTTCTATAGGAACAAAGCAGTGGTGGAGTCAGAAACTAAACCACTGGGTTTGGCTACGGCTCCCGCCTCTTCTAGGGATGCTAGAAAGGAGAGATGGGCACTTTGTTTTATAGTGATTGGACATTTAGACAAGACAAATTTGTGGTTACAAGTCAAAACAAGGATGGCCTTGGTAGACTCAGGTCCTGTTCAACGGTTGGTCTGATAGAACTTTATCATCTTGCCCTTGAGTGTGTAGAGTGACGTACATGCTCAGTTGAGAGTCAACTCTCTGAAGTTCATTCCAGAGGAACAAACACGGTGTTACTTCAGCAGCAGCTTGACTTAGGCAATCCTCTTTCTTTAAAGCAGACTCAATTAATGAAACAAATCAAGGGCAGGTAAAGGCTCCCACCACTAAGTCTAACAACCTGAGTCCAGCCCCCGGGACTCACATGCATACGCACATATGTGCATGCACGAACACACACACACACACACACACACACACACACACACACACACACACACACACACACACAATATATATATATATATAAATACAAAAATAAAGAGATACAATTAAACCAAATACACGCAATGTCCCAGTCCCTTCCCTTGATCAAAATTACTTTCCCAGATTGTACATTTCTACAGAAAGAATGCATTTCTTAGACACCATCCAAGTGTTCTGGGTCTTCATTAGGGTGTCTATGAAATTCAAGATGTGCTACACATGACAGTCTTTCTCTGGTGGCTTTAATGGCGATCTAGAGAAGTAGAACCCCAGACCAGTTAGACAATGTTTTTGGGGGTAAGCATGAGAGGTGGGCTGGGGGTGGGAGAGGCAGATGGGAGACAGAGAATAAAGAGAAGAGAAACAAAATGAAGGGGGTGGAGAAAGAGAATCGGCAGAACAGCACGCCCCAGCAGCAGGCTCGGGGGCCACGCAGCCAGTGGGTCCCAGTGAAGGCGTGTGTCCTTCTCAGGCTGAGCTGGTTTTCAACTGCAGTGTGCTGCTGGGTCTTTCGGTGGTGTTTTATCAACTCTGCTCATGGGGAGGCTCTGTAGGGATGGATGGCAGAGGCTCCAGAAGCCAAATTGAAGACACTCCTAGCATTATCATCAAATGGATTTTCTAGTGGCAGGTGACACTCTCCATGTTTTTTTACCCTTATGTAGAAAGTGACAGAAGTTTAGGAGACTCACCAAGACTGGCTGGGTGTGGTTACCTCATACTGAAACTCTGAACTCAAATTGGATGTCAGGAGCGGTGTGGATCCCCTGATATACTACAGAAAATCTTGTATGTACTCATATACACTTTTTTTTTCCAAGACAGGGTTTCTCTGTGTAGTCCTGGCTGTCCTGGAACTCACTCTGTAGACCAGGCTGGCTTCAAACTCAGAGATCAGCCTGCCTCTGCCTCCTGAGTGCTGGGATTAAAGGTGTGCACCACCACCACCTGGCTTCACATACACTTTTTACAAAAGATTTTATTTTTATTTATGTGTATGTGTTTGCATGTGTGTATGCACACATGTGTGCAGATGCTTGAAGAGGCCAGAAGAGGGTGTCAGGAGCCCTGGAGTTAGGGATACAAGCATTTGGGAGTTGCTGGGAATTGAATGTGGGCATTCTATGAGCAATTGGTACTCTCAGCCCCTGAGGGGCCTCTCCAGCCCTCACATGCACTCTTGAGAAGAGAAAGGCCATAACTCTCACCAGATTCTTAGGCACTAGGTGATAATATTTCTCCCCTGATCTCTATGCAACCTTTGATTTCTAGTAACTATAGAAATTTCGCAATTGAGCTCCTTCAGTGCGCTCATCATTTTGCTAACTCATTATATTACCCTATCATTTAAATAATAATTATGTGTGTGACACTGAAGATGCCCGTGCATATGTCGAGCAGCCCAATTGTTACAGGTTCCCAGTTGATCTACGTGGAGAATGAAGAATCGGCCACTGTTCTTAGCTGCTTCCTTTGTTAATGAGCAGCTATTTTGAACGAGTTGAGGCTTTTTATTTTTCAGAGAAAAAGATGCTCACTAGAAAAAGAGAGCAGGCCAACGCAGTGGCTCAGCAGGTAAAGGCACCTTCAGCCACGCCTGACGAGCTGGGCTTGAGCTCTGGAACACATACGGTAAGAGAGAACCAGCTCTCACACTGACCTCTGACTCCCACAACGGCACTGAAGCATTTGAGCATGTGCACACACACACACACACACACACACACACATGCATGCATTAAATAAAAATTAACAAGTTAAATAATGGAAGAGAAGGAAGAAAGGAATGTTCAAATGCTTTTGATAACTTTTTTTAAAAATAAGAAAGGTGCAAGTTATATAGCTCAGGCTGACTTGGACCTTGCATTCACCTCCAGTACTGGGGTTATGAGAATGCACCACCATGCCCAGCTTACGAACCTTGCATAGGTCAGGCAATGTTCACAGACACCTTTTATCCCAGCACTCAAGAGGCAAAGGCAGGTGGATCTCTGTGTTTGAGGCCAGCCTGGTCAACAGAGTGAATACCGGGACAGCCAGGACTACACAAAGAAACCAGGTCTCAAAAAAACAAAAAAAAAAAAAAAAAAAAGAGGCCGGGCGTTGGTGGCGCACGCCTTTAATCCCAGCACTCGGGAGGCAGAGCCAGGCGGATCTCTGTGAGTTCGAGGCCAGCCTGGGCTACCAAGTGAGCTCCAGGAAAGGCGCAAAGCTACACAGAGAAACCCTGTCTCGAAAAACCAAAAAAAAAAAAAAAAAGAAAAAAGATAAAGAAAATCACTTTAAGACTTGAACTGTTTTAAATTATTGTGTACAAAAATATTTATTTTATTATTTGTTTTTCTAAGAAGTATAAGTTGTGATAAGAGTAATGTTTTGGCAGGAAAATTTAAAGGTCATAGAATAATAACAAATATTCTCTAAAGTTTCAAGACTGTTTTGTGCAATTTCCAATTGCATGGCTGTGTTTACAGTAGTTAACCACCACTCAAAGCAGAGGCTGCTGATGTCTAGATCCAAGCCGGGACTCAGAAGCCCGGCTTCCCAAAAGCATGTCAAACCCCCACGAGAGCATCACATAAAGAAAAACAGAAAAGGAATTTTTGTAATACTTTCAAAACATTGGCTGTATGTCAGATACTATTCCAACATCAACCCAGTGAGCAATGTATGATTGTCCCCATTTTACAAGAAGAGACTGAGCCATGGGAAGGTCAGGTGACTTGTGACTTGTCCCAGGGTACCCAACTTTTGTATGGCAGAGCCTGGATTGGCACCCACGTGGTCTTCTCCTATGCCCATGTTTTTATTTGTGCCATGTTATTGCTTGTTATGACAGTCTTGGTGTCTCTACATGTGGATATTTTCCCATCTTTGACAGGGTAGGTTATTTAGAAAGAATTTGTTGAAGGATTGAATTTTTCCGATGTCTGGATGGCGCAGGTGGAGCGTTCCCCTGAGTCCTGTCTCACCGATCTTTGGTTTTTGTGTTTGGCAGATCACTCTGATGAGCTACCTGGGTTGGTTGAGCAGAATCTTTTGAATAGCAGTACGGGAATGTAGACAAGCCCTGGAACTTCAAAGAGGTAGCTTCAAGTCCCCTGCCCGCAACACCATGCTCTCACCCCAAAGCCCACGTGCCTAGCTGTTTGCCATGAGTTGAACTGTTTCTTCCTGGAGGCAGATGGGAGGCTTAAGCTCACTCTCTTCAGAATGTTGCACCACTCATAAGACCGCCCTCCAGAGTGGTAGAAGAGGGAACAGTTGCTGAGGAGAGGAGACTCTCGCCCCTGGGACTGCCTACAAGTTGGTCAGAGAGCTCCTGGCGCGTCACACTTGTGACACACAACCCAGGCTTGGGTGGGCCTTTGGTGAAGCGCCTGCCTTGGACTCCCCTCTGTTCCTGTGACACCAATACACTCATTGTCCCACTAAGCTAGATTGGGGAGGAATTATACCTGTAATCTGTTGTCAATGGCCTGTCAGCGGTAAGTAATTTTTTGTACATTTCCTCAGGAAAAGCCACCACACACACACACACACACACACACACACACACACACACACACACACACACGACTTTCAAGTGCTTAGCGCTGTCCAGAGCAATATTACTACCTGAGTCTCCACTGGCTTTCTGAGGGTCATCACTTTGGAATCTTCTATTGCTATTTTCAGGTAGTCTTTACCTATCATGGCATCCCATGCTTGGACCCACCTGATACAGGACTCCAGACACTTCATCTCTCCTGGTCTACCTCAGGTGTCCTGGCTAATGGCTATTGAAATTCTCCTAGGGGCCTGCCCTGAGAAGATTTCTCCCAGAGTCCTGGGGAAGACGTGGGGTACTCTGAGGGAAAAGAATCTATGGACACTGGGTTCTTACGTCCGTTACTCTATTCCTCTGAGATTAAATTCTATCCACATGGCTTTAGTTCTGTTCTCACACTCAGCTTCTCTCTGTCCCTTCTCCCCCTGTCCTCTCAGAGCCCTAACTGAGCTTTTTAGCTATCGGTCTCTTCTTCGCCCTCAGTTCCTTCATCCATACTCGTTCCTTCCTTTCCTACTCTCCCGATGTGACCCAGTCCCTCCCATCTACAACAACTCTGCCTTTTACCTTCTTCTCCAGCCACATGGTTCTGATGGGAGCTAGGAATTCTGCCTCAATCCTCCTTCACCTAGGCCTAGGAGACAGGCATTGTCTCTGTAAGGATGTTACCTTAGTTCAGACCAGCAGTAGGTCTGAGAAGCTTATACTGTTTGTCTTTGTGGCCTAGGAGTATGAGCGCACAAAAAAATTGATAGCAGGAAACAGCTGATATATTAAAAGCCAAATAACATCAAATATTCGTTGATATTTGACTTCTCCTCCAGAAGGATTCCTTGATCCTTCTAGGTATAGCTTTATCATATATAGCTGAATCTCTATTTCATATTCCTGTGGCCTGCAGCAAATGCCTTTCTTTAATTCCCTGCCATCCTCAGGGTGAGGAAATGTCAAGACTCTATGCAGAGTCCTCAGCTTGGTCCATGGAAAGACCTGAAGGGACATAGTACAGTTTTGGTGTCCTGGCAACCTTGGAGTTAGGACACAGCCCTAGGTCCCATGGTGCCAGAAGGGATCCCTGGATACCCTGGTTAAAGCCTCTGCAGGGAAGGGGTGCAGGTCGGGCCAGACCTTGCTACATCCGACCTTCCAGCTGACAGTGGTCTGTCCACCAGGGAGACTATCTGGTCGTTCTGAATCTGAGAGATGAGTACACGTCTCCCTTCTTTCTCTTTCTCTGCAGTATCCTCAGTCTCCCTCTTTTATGTCCCTCATTCCTGAAGAAACATCACCCAGCCACGTTAGTTCCTTTGCTGCACCCCTTTCTTTGCACTCTTCCCAAGGGAATGGCTCCTAAGGTTACCACTAGAAGCAAGACAGATGTAACCCTGACTCCCTGGGGTTGACAGGGTCTTAGGAACATATAAACACTTATTGGGTGGTTTTTCAAGTGAGTGACAACTTCGAGTGGAGGGCAGTTTTTTTGGCTGGAGAACATTCTATTCTTAGAAGTAAAGGGACCGTTGCGTAGTAGACAGGGTAGAGGTGGGCAGGAAAGCTCGATGCCAATAAGAAGAAATAACTATCAGTTAAAACAAAACACACAGAGAAAGCTAGGGAGCTAGAGCTCCCAAAGAGGGAGGCTTGTGTGAGGTGCGCTGGGCTGGACACCTTCACATAGACGGTGGTAAAGCTGCTGGGATTTGAGAAGCTGACCAAGTGTGACATGGGAAGAGATGAAGGGTGTCGTCACAATTTCTTCCCCAGGGAAGACAGAAACCATTCCCTCCTTGGAAGGCCCTGGAGACAATGGAGGTGTGATTCCACCACAGCTCCCTCTGGGGAGCCGGTGAGTTCACTAGGCTTCCTTACGGAGGTATGGGTGAAAGACGGTGGACAGGTGCACCAGCCTCACTGGGAAGTCGGCATGGCTCTTCACTTCCCCGTAGACACGTAGATAGAGAGATGAACCCCTCCCGAGGCCTTCCCACTTTCGGTACTCCAGCCCCTCCCTGGCTTCACACGCAATCAGGGCAGAATGGCATATACGACTGGTTAGGAGGAATGCCCGGATACTCAAGTGAGGGTCCCGCAAGCCTCCTGCACCTCCAGCCTACAGGTCCAGCTGTGGTGAGCTTTTGCAAGTGGGCACAGATGCACTCATGGAGATGCTGGCGGTTTGGCTTGAAGGATTGTCCTGTGTATCCAAGGACAATCATAGAAAACCAGTGAGATCACATTTTCCGCCATTTTAAAACACTCTGGCTGCAGTAGAAAGAATATTGTGGAGATAGTGAGTGCTGAAGTTGATGAGAGACAAGCTGGTTCTCTTCCACAGTTTTGTAGGCAGGGGAGGGGTGGGAGAGCAATGGTCTTGGGTGGCAGAAACTGACGAGACAAGAGTGTTAAATACTGCTGCCCCTAAGCTGCCAGACTGGAAACTTCTACATGAAGGGATGGTGGTGCCATTCTCGTTTGTTTTTATCATTCTCTCATTGATTACATGCTGACTGAAGTTTCCCCCCCCTCCGTTCCTCCGCTCCTCCTTTTGGTGCGGGACCCCACCCCCACTCCCACCCCCACCCCTGTCTCCCTTCTTCCCCAACTCCACTCCTCCTCCATTTCCAAGGTGTGGGAAACTCATCATCAATGTTTAGAAAATGTGAGTTCTGGGAACTGCTGAAACACCCAAGTGCTAATGTCTAGTAGCTCGAGGGGCGGGGGGTGGGGGTCGGGGGGGCAGCAGCTCTGAGCCAACCAAAGACAGAACTGACGTGTAGGTCCAAATTAACCTCTGGGCTGTGGAAAGCACTGGACAAGGAAGCCATTCGGACTGAGACATTCAAAGGACACCAATATTAATTTAATGACAGAATAGAAAAGGGAAGACCATGGGGAGAGAAATGATTGTACAGAAGACGCGTGGAGAAGCTGGGATCCAGTGGATGCAGATGAAGTGCCAGCATCCTGGATGAATGAGGAGATGTGATGGATGTGCAAGAGTTGGTGTGTGTCCAGAAGGCATGAATCACCAAAAAAAAGATAATTAGAAAAAAAGATGATCGCATCTTTTCCTCCCAGTTTTACTAAAGGAGTAAATGGTGTCGACTTAGTGTTACTGGGACCCCGATATGGCCAATCTCTCTTCTGGGATGTCCCATCAGTTGGCATATGAACTGTTTCAATAGTCACAATGGCCTTACAGAATATACGCAATGCTATACCTCATCTTGATTTTTGCTTGTTTTTTGAGACAAGGCTTCACTGTATAGTCCGTGCTGACCTTGAATTCATGCCCCTCTTCCTTCAGTCTCCTGAGTGCGGGGGAGATGAGGCTGTGTGGGAGCCAGCAGTGAAGGCAGAAGCCGAGCATCAAGCTTCCTGACTTGGAAGTTCACTCTCTATCCTAACTACACTTTTGTTCTTTCTACTACCTGCAACTCGTTTTCATGATTTCCACAACACCAGCTTCTCCTCCCTCGCTTTCTTCACCTCCAACTTCCGCTCTCTTGACACCATAATTTCTTTTTCTTCATGACAAATAACCCATGCCCATTGCGTCTCTTTTGACACATTTCCTGATTTCTACTTCACACCACTGATGCCTGCCTCTTAGTGATGGCACATGACCTTCTTACTGTCCCATCTGTGTCTTTATCCTCTTTCTAAACACAGATGCACACACACACACACACACACACACACACACACACACACACACACACACACACACACGTCGGTATAAAGTGAGGGTGCCCTTGGAGGCCAGAAGAGGGCACTAGACCTCCCTGGAGCTGGAGTTACGCACAGTTCTCCATTGGAGCTGAGATCCAAACTTGGGTCCTCTGGAAAAAACAGTATTGGCCATCACCCGCACCTCCTGCGGCACTGGACTCGTGAACCACTCCTCCTTACACCTGCTCTATGACTCGGAGCAAGCTTTCCCATTTCTTCCATTGCCGTGCTCCTCTGTGCCTGTCCTTTGGGCCTCCAAACAAGAACAGCCCCAGCTGAAGTATTTGTCTGCCATGCTTCATGCTGTAACACTCATTGCGTGTCCCAGCTGCGGGGGTTCACCTCTCTGTGGGTACTGCCTCCATTCCCTCCTGGCCCTTGCCCGTCCGTCTCTCAAGCCCCAGCTGCCTTGTACACACAGCCATCCGGATGCCTCATCATGACTCCACAGTTGTTTAAACCCAGACTTGTCAAGCCCCTTCAGACCTCCAGATCCAAACCTCCTTGTGTTAGCTTCAGAATCTTGGTGTCTGTCACCCTCTCCTCCCCTTCCTTTTGAACCTGTATACCCTTCCTATCTTAGCCCTGTCATGTCCAGCCACTGTGAGATATTTCCCCCCAAATGCCCCGGCCCTAAAATGAAAGGTATTCTCTTTCATTTCCTTGGCCTTCTGGACCATATTTTATTTTACTTTTTATCAGTACAGACATGTTTAATGATTGAAGAATTATCACTGGCTCTGACATCTCCAGAAAGGCAACTTTTCATGTTTCAATAACAGATTTAACAGATTGCTTTATTCCTAAGCAGGTAATAGTCATGGAATTCCCCCCATGCACACACAGGGCATCGTCGGGCTGGCAGGTGCTGCTCTTCTCCAGGCCCTGCAAGGAGGAGAGTCTGGCTGGGACCACTGCCAGCATCCTGGGAGAGGGAAACCAATGCAGTATGAACCAGGCATTCCCTTTAGTTCCCCTCATGGGCCTGGGTCCTGGGGGTCAGACGCGGGGGTGGGGGGGGTGGAGTCCCTTCTCTGGTACCTTTAGTGGGTAAGAGCCAAGTCTCCCCTCTCTACTCCTACAGCACTCACCCTCGAGTCTTTAAGCCTATGTCGCCCAGGCCCTCCCCAGCTTCTTTCTGCAGTCCTCTTCTCCCTAGCACCCCAACCCCACCTGCTCTGTTCCAGGGAGAGATTCAGTTTCTCATGCTCCAGGGGTCCTGGGTCTCTGGGACCCAGCCAAGCTTGCTCAAGGGAAAGATGGGGTGCTGGTTTTGTTTTCCTATCCTCATGCTTTCCCAGTTTCTGGTACTCAAACCCAGGTCTCCTTCTGACAAAGACCCAAGGCCCAGAGCATCCAAGATCCCTCTGAGAGAGAACACATTTAACTGTATTTCACTGTATAATCGCTCCTCACAGTGTCTCTGCTCAGTTCACGATGAACAGGTATTCTCAGCGGTCGGCTGAATGCAATTTGTATCTTCCTTCTAGATTCTCTAGGACTCATTTTTAAAAAATCTCCTGTGAAAATTCTGAGGGTTCCTGGGAGCCTCCAGGCCTCCAGGGGCTGCGCAGGTGACATGCATGGTGAGGGACATGGACTGATAGCCACACAGCATGATAGCACAGCCTTCCCCTAAAATACCAGGTACAATGTCAAAGTATCTGTTCGTGAGTCCAACGCCCACCCCGGCCTACCTGCAGCCTTTCCTGGTGCTCAGTATCTAAGTTAAAGACTGCAGCCTTCACAGAACCACATGATGGGGTCTAATTGGTGGTATCTTTTCTGAAATTCGTTTAGTCATGCTTGGCTGCCAGATGGTAACTGACCCTCAGAAGATCAGCTCTGTGAAACTATTTTATCTGCAGAGAAGATGTTGAGAATAACAAAATCATTTATCTATACTTAGCCTTCAGATTTGCGTGTTTTACTATGAAACTGCTTAAATCTCTTTAAAGTAAAATGGAGTTGTTAACTGATTAAATTTTGTGTCTTTGCTTCTGTTTCTTCTCGAATGTGAGTTCCCCAAAGGCAGGAGTTTGTGCCTCTCTCACACACACCTATATCCCACTTCCTGAACCACATCCACGTCTTCGGGCATGCTCACAGTAAACCTGCAGTGGCCTGAGTCTGTTCCTATTTCATTCCCCACAGCCACCCGGGGGCCTTCCTTTCAGGCTCCCCCTTCATTCTGTCCTGCACACTTAAGGCTAGATTGTTTCTGGCTCAGTTTTACTTTTATGCGCTGGTAAAAATCCTTCTCGCTTCTACTTGGCTGTAAGGGTGTCAAAGGCATCCTCATCTGGGTTATCGCTGATCTCCACTCACAGTCAGTCTCCTTGACTTATAAACATCCCACCTGCTGATTCCTTTCCTCCTCCCCGCCTCCCCCTCCT